>NW_026067998.1:1790961-1813321 GCF_014885135.2 Alexandromys fortis
GGTGGGGAAGAGACAGAAATTTTTAATAAATAAATAAATTAATTAAAAAAAACAAAAAAAAGAAAAAAAAGAAAGTAAATTATGTATAAAACGTTGGACTCACCAAGATAGGATAGATACAAAATGTTTTTTTCTGAATTTGTCAAATGCAAATGGACTAGACATTGTTAATTTGTTTATTGCCTGTATATATTGTATATAATCATTGCACTTATTGTATATAGCTTTCTTATATAAGTTATAGCCTTCTCTTTTAGACAAAAGGGAAAAATGTAGTGGCATTTCAATTGTATTTTAATAAACAAAGAATAAATAAATGAAGATCTGAGAGTAAAACAGTTCCATTGGTCAGCCTTACAGATAGGTTATGGTAACACACACCTTTGATCCCAGGAACAACAATGACACACGCCTTTAATCCCAGTGGCCACATTAGTTGCCATAGAAAATGGGTGGTGCATGCCTTTAATCCCAGCTTAAGGAAAGATTATAAAATGGAGGCGGGGAGGCATCTCACAGATGCAATCTCATTCTGAGATTCCAGGAGACAGGATCACCATTTCAGACTGAGGTCGAGGTAAGAACCAGTTATGAAGCAGTGGCTGGCTGTTTTGCTTTTTGAAGATTCAGGCTGAATCCCAAAGTCTGGCCCTGAACCCTGAGTTTTTATTAATCGTGCATCAGATGATGATCAAACAAGAAAAGACATATTAAAAGTAGTAAGAAGCATCAAATAAATATCATTAAAATGTTTTTCAAAATTCAATCATGTGATATATATATAACAGGAACAAGTCTCAGTAGAGCATATTTTATAAGCTTCTGTAAATAGTGTCCTTAAAATTTTAGAAGCATAAAATTTTCTTTACTTGCTTTATTATTGTAGTATTTTTGTAACTATTGACATATAATATATGAAAGAGTATCAACTTAATGGTATCTGAATGTTCCTGGAAGGTGTGATTCACTGATTCCTGTCAGTTCAATATCATGAAAAATGAAGATACTACTTCTGACACAATTTACTTAAAGGTAATAGATATTTTTCTAGGAAATAAACAGTAGTGGAAACATCCCTACAGACAAGAAAACTCAGCAACTGTGATAGGAACTTGTTCCACGAGTAGAGGACAATGGAAAGATGGTGACCTGGCATCTTAACACGTATGACTTGAAAAGATGAACTTCAAAAAGAAACTGGAAAACTTATAAGTGCCATCCTTTAATGGATTTAGGGGCTTGTAAAGAGGCTTTAAGTCTGACTAGGACCTCAATAGCCCTCAACTTTCTAAACTGTCAACAGCATAAAATAGTAGCATAATGTACACAGAGAAAAAATGCCATGGAATTCATGTTATTAAAACAATATGGCCTACCATGGAGATTCTGAAAGTCACTGAGAGCAAGAGCTAGCCTGCCCAACCACTGGCCATGATAGTGCTGGCTGTGAATAACTTAAGTCTTAGATAATATGCCTAAGCCAAGCGAAGACGAGACTGAATAGAGATACATAGGCTTCACAAAAGCAAGGTAAACTCAGAAGGCTAATTAGTGCCCGGAGTGGTCTAGGTATCATCAGGCTTCCCAGTGCTACAAAGTGAGTGTGAAATGCAAAGGGTCACACCAAGTCTCGTTCTGAGAACTTAGCTGTCCACCACCCACAGGGTGGAGGCAGAGCAGCATCCCTTTCAGTTTACGTGACATCTTAGAAACTAGAATGTAGAAAAAAGAAAGTCTCTGAAACCAAGTTGACCTTCATAATGTCTTTGTATTCATCTACCCTGATAGCGGCTAAAAGTTAGAAGAGGTGAAAATACATTTGCAGGGTTTCCTCAATCCTGGGCATAGAGGTTATAAGAAAGTTCAAGTCAGTTACACAGAAATGTTTGTACTTCTGAGCTTAGTGTAGGAATTTCCAGGCTCACCACATTTCCATACCTGTTTCGCATACATATCCTAAAAGAAAAATCACATTTCACAACCACAAAGAATTTGACCATTGAACAGGAACAAACATAATTTGCATAAATTTCCATCTTACTCTCAAACAACAGTTTCTGAAATTAATTATATGAGTAACATGGTACATTATATGTGACAAGCACTCTGAGTCACAAGGAGAGCTTGCTTAGGCAATAACAACTTTCTCTTTGGGGTAGGATGTGAACTCCTGAAACAAAGGCAGGAAAAAGTATAGTTTGAATTACTCATGAAAATGTTTACTGGCTTTTTGAGTACAGTAAGACATTTATAAGATCTTTTAAGCAGAAATTTTGAACAGGAATTCCAAGTCAGCCTTGAGAAGTACGTATTTGGATCATAGAAATGAATGGAAAATAACTTAGCAACATGATTTAACTTCTTAGGTTTGCTCCATATCAGATTTATTTTAGGACATACATAGATATTAGAAGGTTTGCAACATTTAGTAGATTTTTAAAAATGTAGGACAGTAAATCATGTATTGCAAAGTAAAGAGTGGAGGAGAGTAACAAAATTACTATCGAAAGTAGTAATCAAGATATCACAATACTTCAAACTAAACAGATTTGTCTTCAGAGAACACTGAGCACATATCATTGGTCCATTTTGTAAGAAGGAATTAAATTCTTAGACAGTATTATTTTTAGAAGCTGACCTGAAATATATACAAGAATGGATGACTCCCTCCCACATCAAAGTCTTCTTGTGCGCCCCTTTCCAAATTTATACTCTCATTTAATTATTATTGTTACATGCATATACATATATCAGTATATATAGGCACATATATGCAAACTTCGAACACATGTGTACATGTGCTCAAGACTGAATACTCGGGATCGAACATCCTGTGCTGCAGCCTGAGAAGTCCTTGAGAAGACTGAGTCCTTGAGAAGACTGATTCTCCTTCTCTTGGCAGTCATTGGCTAGTATAACTCTTTTCAGAAAACCTATCGGTTTATTCAACTAAAAGCAAGACAGGAAATAGAGCTGCAACGGCAACTGTCTCTCTCGCCACATGTTTTCCCAAGGTCTAAGTGTAATTACTATGTTTTCAGAAGTGCTCTGGTATGAAAGTGTTAGATGTGACAGGCAAAAATATCTCTACAGAGAGAGGCAATGTTTTAGTTCCAAAATAGGGTGTGCATTTCCATTTCCTACAGCAAATGTTAGAGCTTGGCTTTATACCCAACCAGCATGACTACCCACAACCTCCTTGTAATAAATATTAAATGAATGTCATTTGATCCTTCTATTTCCCCCTGAGAGTTTCTGATGCATTTAGCACATGCTGTTAGGGGCAGTCTCTCTGAAGTCTGGGACATAACTGTTTTCTTTATTTTCACTTGAAAAGAAACATATTAAATAAGATAAAATTTTAGCTATCACTATTAAACCCTAATAGAATCTTGTGTGCTTGAGGGATTGCTATGATTTTAATATGAGTTTATAAAAAAAAAACATTACTATTTGTTTCTTCTGTGTATAAAATTCCAAAAGTAAGAGAGCTTGACTTTCGGCAATAAGTAAATCTTTTAGAATTGTTGCCAGGCAGGAAGGCATCTGAAAGAACATGTGGATGTTTCACGAAGACATGTGACTAAACTGGGTAGAAATTGTTGACCCCAAAAAATGGTTAACCATAAGTGGTGACACCTGCTTATTTTCCCAGTGCTCAGAAGGTGGAGACAAAACAATGAGAACTTCCTGTTCAATCTTGGCTTTATATGAAGTTTAAGACCTGTGCCAGATTACCTAAGACTCTGTCTTAAAGAATACAAAAACAGAAACATGAATAAACATGATTACTTTCGTCCATTTTTTTATGTAGTTTCTTCTGTCTTCCTTCGTAGACAACGTACTGCTTTAGAAGTAAACAAACAAATTGGAAATAAATTTCTCATGGTTTGGGGCTAAACTCTACCCTAGCTGGGTACTTTAAATATTTTAATTTTCATGTATGGTAAGTCACATTCCCACCCTGAAATTTATAGTCTCTGAGAAGCAGTAATTCCTGCTTCTGCCACTGACTTACAGCTTAACAATTTTTTTTAAATATCATGAAATTTAACACTGCTGGTTCTGGCAAAAAGTTAATCCCCTCAGTTATGTTCTCTTCCACCCACGGTGTTGAAGACCTTCACTGATTAAAGAATTGGGATGGTTGAATTTCCTCATGTGTAAGTACTGCAGACAGCCTAGCAAAGAAACTTACAAGTAGAAAATATCAACGATGTGATAAATCAGAGTAGGAAATGAAGATGTACTTGTTGATTCTCTTGAGGGCCATGCTATGTTATGCAACATTACAAAACTATATAACAAGGTATCTTTGGGGAATCCTCTTATTATATTTTACTTAATCCAGAGAGCTGTTTTCTAATAAGGAATGCACAGCTCCATTAAGAGTTAATGAGAATTTCTAGACCTCATGTGCCTAGGAAATCTCCAGCAGATTTTAGAATATGAAGGAAAAAAACAAGATGAATGAGAAAAGAGTTTATTCTGGCTTGCATATTCCTGGGTAACATACTTAATTTCAAATATTCTTATTATTTTTCAGTTATCTATGCATATTTCAAAGCTATTTCTTTTCAATTCTGAATTCATTTGCCGGGATTCTTTTTAGCTACATAAAAGATTACAAGATAGAATTCTCGGTATACGTGCTTTGCTTCATGCCATTGTCGTGACGATTGGAATACAGTTGAGAGAGACTGACTGGAACCAGATTTTATTCTCTTGTAATAAATTTACCTTAACTCCCTGAGGAAATTCATGTTTAGTATTCTTGTTCACTTTCAATTGGGTGTGATGTGCATTTTAACTGGCTTATGGAAAAGAATTTCGAGATTGGATCTTAGAAAGGTCCAGGGAAGCATCAAGTATTGAAAACATTTTTATAAAACTAAGGTTATCATATTTTCTTTCTGTTGTATTTCAATAACTGTTGGAAAACAAAGGTCTAAAGTAACTGTTCTCCAATATGAATGAGCATCATATCTATATTCTGTGTTTATTGAAGTATCAAATTTTTTGCCCAATTCTTCCCACTTTCTGACTTGGTAGGACTTGAATGTCATACATGTTTTTGCTTTTGTGACAGATTCCCACAGGATTCTGATGTGCCTGTGGGCATCTCACTTGAGGAATCACTGTGCTATAAAGAATAGCTTTATTGTGTGAGCTCACATACAATCAGAAAACATGAAATGAGTCAACGTGACTATCCAATAAGATAAATTTACTTTCTAATCTCCTTGTACATGCCAATGCCAATTCTTTTAAAGCTTTACTGAAAACTGATTTGGACCATAGCAAAAAGCCGTATAGCCTGGTTTCTTATATCTATGACATGCTTAGCAAGATAGATGTCTGGCAAGATATCAACATTAGATCATTGGACCATACGCTGTATGTCCTCCAGCACGCAATAGCTAGCAGTCCAGCTAACTCAATAAAAACAGTATTAACGCTGTTACATTACCAGACAATCACATTCCCATTAGCATCAGCCTCTGAAAGGTATTCCCATGTTGGAAGTTAGCCAGACTCCTTCAGACAATCTCAACTTACTGCACAATGTAATTTGGAGAGGGCCATATGGCAATAAATATGGTTATGAAATACTGTGCAAGTCTTTGCTCATTCTCCTTTTATTGCAGAGAGAAGTGAGCATCTAGAGATTGACTTAAGGAAAAATGTATATGTATATGTATGGAATATATTAGCATAATCTTTGGCCCTATTGCACAGAAAAATAAACAAGCTTTCTGAAATAGAATAAACAAATATTTCATCACTCCAGACACTTTTAATACACAAGGCCATGCCTGCTCTCAGGAAGACATAATAAGCAGACGAAAGGAAGAAAGGGGATTTCTTATATGGTACAACTGCTCACGTTTTCTCCCATGAAAGCAACTGCTTACACCATTTTCTTGTACTTTGTGAAATAAGAGAACTAATGCAGACTACATTAAGGAGTTATTTAAGGATTGATAGAATCTGCAGCGAGGTCTCTTCCTATATTTTTCCTTTGTTGGGTACCTCAGTTGCAAGGCAATAGTGGACTTCTTATAATAAGAACGGGCTTTTTCTGTTCTACCTTTTAGCATCAGCCCTCCAGTACAGCCACCTGCTCAGACAAGCAACATGACTTTCTATGACTTCAGAGTAAA
Organism: Alexandromys fortis; assembly: GCF_014885135.2. Taxonomy (NCBI): domain Eukaryota; kingdom Metazoa; phylum Chordata; class Mammalia; order Rodentia; family Cricetidae; genus Alexandromys; species Alexandromys fortis. Next base: position 1,797,126 of record NW_026067998.1, read on the forward strand.
TGAAGCACACTCCACTAACCCAAGGGTACTGTCAATCTAAAATATCAATATAAAAGCTTGAATTGCACATTTTATGATCAGCCAACTGTACTTAGAAGAGAGCCGACTTCTCATCTTTTAATATCAGTGTCTCTTCTGCCTTTTCACCAATAATAGAAACCTATCATTTTGCATATTAAATGCAACATTACTGACAATGCAGCAGAATAAATTGGTGACTCTGTTTCTACTCAGAGGAATTTCGAAGTTGCTATCTCTTTCAGAAAAATAAAACTTCAGAAAACAGCATAATGATTTTTTAAGTGACTTTACAAAAGTGTGGCTAAGGAATAAAAATTAAAAAGTGCATATCCCATGCCACTAGCTCTAGGCTACTTCTTCCAGGTATTCTTCTCCATTATGACATGGGTTTTACTAATATGCTTACAGCAGAGACTGTCGCCTTCTGTTGAGGGGATACCAAGGCATCTTTACCTACATCTTGTCAGTAAAAGCCTTAAGATTCTTCTGTTTCACATTCTACTATTCACTTACCCTTAGCATTTGTTCAGTATGAGGGTTCTCAGTGCCTCGGAGATGAAACATTCTTATTGACTCAGAGACAGCCTTAAGTTAGATGGGGATATTTAAATTTACATTTTACTCTTTCCCTACGTCATTTTTAAAATACCCATTCAACTCCAAATAAAGGAGCCTAAGCAGAAACTGGATCATTGGCAAAAGGAACCAAAGTCAGGTTAATACTATATATTTTTCCCCATCTTAAATACAAAATGATAATGCTTTTACATCATTAATCAAAACTTTCAACTCAGAATTACTGTGAGCAGTGTTTTTGCAAGCGCTGTCACTCAAACATTTTTTCTTTCATGTCACCTAGGATGTGTTTGTTTAGGTCTAAACAAATGCACAGGAGAACGGGTTTTTCAATACCCCATGGGATAGTAGCTGAAATAGGCTTTGTTTGGTCATAGTGCTGTACAGATGAGATGAAAATCAAATGTGGATTTAGAAGGCATGGGTTTTTTGAAGATCCCTATTTCATTATTTTTTGAAGACTTTTCTTTGATATTTAGTCCTGAGCATAAAATAAGAAAGGTGAGGAGTATTTTAAATACATTTTAATTATAAAGTCTCTATATAAATATTTTTCTCTCCCTTCTTCGACCCAATTTTCCTCGATGGTCATAGACATGCTAATAGAGAGACCACACACTGTTTCTACATCATTTAAAGATTCTGTTATTTTCCAGTCTATGGTTTACCATACATTTCAATTGTGGTTTTCAGGATTTTTTTCCAACGAACCTGTCAAATCAGAATCCACTCCCTTTGCCTCTAAAATCTGAAAGGCTTCTCATTTTATTTTCTGAACATGAGAAATAGCATCACTTGCTACGGGGTCTTCCCTTCACTCTCTCACTTATATCCAATACTTTGAATTTTGCTAATCCACTCATGAATATTGCAAAGATAAATAATTTGTCTCATTCACCATCGATGTTACAGCTGAGTTTCAAGCCTTCGCTCCTCTTTTAAACAAAGGAAAAGGATTTGAATTCATCAGATTGTGTGTTGTCTTGACAAACTATCCGAATGAAACAACTTGAGAAAGAAGAACCTGAGTGAGATCACCATTTTCAAACATCGTCAGTCAACGGCAGGGAAGGGACAGTGAGAGGAGCAGTTCTGTTCTGCTCTTGTCATAATGGGAAGAACATCTGTCAACTCTGCCTCACAACATGTCTGATCAGGAAACAAGAGAGCATCTGGGACCTTCAAAAGTCATTCCCTAGTGACCTGCTTCTACCAGCGACTTTAAGTGATAAAATTTTAAACTGATCAAATTCTGTTTACACATGTATTTCAAAGTAATACAAAGTACAGACATAGGTGGCTACCACACCATAGTCTTTAATTTTCTATTTGTTTTCCTTCAGTGGATATTATAAAGATGGCAAGCTATTTTTTTACTTGTTATTCAGGGGAAAATAAGTTTATTCATGAAGTTGCATTAAAGCAATTTCTTTGCTGTGTAAAATGATAGTCAAAAGGAATTAAGAGAAAGGAAGCCACATAGTATAGAAAAGTCTTTAGTGCACATAAATGTCACAACTAGGCAAGAGCAAGACCGTTAGGCTTAATTAAGTTTCTCCCCCAAATTACATTGTTTTTGTCATAAGGAATTTGAGGTCAAAGCTCAGATTTATTGCTTGCTTTCTAGAAGTAGTCTTATGATTCTTCCTCTTCCTTCATCTTGAGAGCATGCCCTCCTCCCACAAACATTCTTCTGCGATACCCCGCCCCTTCTCATGAAAACTAAGTATGCAATGTTAGAAATCAAGTACCTAAATTTGTTCTGTAATGGCTCTTTGGAAACGAAAACAGGAGAAATGGCTCACTGAGTAAGGGTGTGTGCTAACAAGCCTGAGAAGTGGGGTTTGATACTGAGAATCCACATGTTCAGGGCTCGGCTCTCCCATATAAAGCTAAACCGTTTTAAGGAAAAAAGGATAACAGAGAATACGCTGACGCCATTACAATAGAATCTTTTAAGGGAAGAGTAATGACTGGGGGGGGGGTAAACTCCTTCCAAATTCTCTTCAGCATCTGTCTTTTGAACTATTATATTCTCTGCAGAAACTTCTTCACTTACTAACAGAGCCTTCCAACCTATTTTCTGGTTAATAGTGAAATCCCTTTGAGATTTTCTTTTTACTTTTTCAAAGTTGTGATATGGGATGGAGTCTAACTGAAAAATACTCATACCTGAATGTCTAGGCTACAACTGTAATTGTTTCTGCAAGCCCTGGAAAGCAAACAAAACAGAATTGACATAAAGAGTGAAGGCAGAGCACATACACTTAAATATAAAATATTTCTATTAACATTTGTACAGCAATGTTTTATTTATTAACAATAAAGTGGTAAAAGTAGTCTTAGACTACATCCCAGCAATAGATAACATTAGCCACTTCTTATGTAAAGACATTTTATATGTAATTGTATGCACCATCTTCAATTGTTTTTTTGCATGTGTGTGTTTATATGCAAAACTCACGTTAACTGAGATTTTTTTTTCTTTTTTTAAAATTTGTCTCTATTTAATTTTACTTTTTATAAAAAGTAAACAAACGATCTTTCTTCATTTCACATAACAATCCCAGTCCCTACTCTCTTCCCTCCTCCCATTCCCTCCAACTTACCCTCCCACCCACTAATCCACTCCTCAGAGAGGGTAAGGCACATTGCTTTGAGGAAGGACCAAGACCCTCCCTACCATATCTAGGCTGAACAAGGTATCCATCCAAAAAAGAATGGGTTTCCAAAACAAAAAAAAAAAAAAAAGTACAAGCAGTAGGGATAAATCCTGGTGCCCCCACAGTCTGACCCAGCCATACAACTGTCACCCACATTCAGAGGGTCCAGTTTGGTCCTATGTTGGTTCCTTTCCTGTCTGACTGGTGTTGGTGATGTCCCATCAGCTGTTTCTGTGCATGTCCCCACCATGGTCATCACCTCTTTACTCATAGTCTCACTCCTCCCATTCTTTAACTGAACCTTGGGAGCTCAGCCTGAAAGTCTCTGCCTCTGTTTCCATCTAATTGAGATTTTAAATGCCTATAATAGTAACGGTAATTCAGCCCTGAAGTTTCTGCACTATACAGTATCATAAGTGTTACTTTTCTAAAGTTGATCCTGCAATGCATTGATATGATCTTCCAGAAGGAGTGGGGAAGAGGGAAGAGAGAGAAGCCGGGGGGAGGGGGGAGAGACAGCTTAGTTGGAAAAATCTCTTTGGAAGAAATTTTTTAATTTTAAAATTAAATAATTTTGTGGAGGGAAAAATATTGTTCCCTGAAATTGACAGGGGCTCTTATTTAATGACACTGGTATTGTAACCACTAAGTGCATGTGGATACATTGGGATAGAATAAAGAACATGATGTTCTGCAGGAGTGTAACATCCTCATAAGAAAGGATTTACACAGATTAATGAAATGGCAAGAAAATAGGCCCTATTTACTTGCAAAGCAGTTCTGGTTTGAGATCAACTTTTACTTCCTGCTTTTTTCTTTAAAAAAAAACTAAGAGGTAGTCTAAGTATTTATTTTTGTTAAAGTGCATATAGCTTCTTTGAATAATTGTAAATAAATATTTGTGATTCTTTATTCTTTCTGACCAACTAGAATGCTCATAATAATTTTGAAATCTTTGGGAATTATCCATAAACACAAACATCTTGTATTATATCTTCTAAGGTATTCATCATCATCTAATCTATCTAAAGTAGACAAGGCAATACTATGCTCCGTTTTTTTCTCTTTAGCTTCTTATATTTTCTCTGTCATTCCTTTAACCTTCCTCCTTGGTTTCACTCATTATCTATTGATCCCTCCCACCCTAGAAATGTATGAACAACAAATGTAGGACTGTGGCATTTGCTGAATTTTGTTTCTCGGGACGCTCTCAAGTGCCTGACGCTATAGCATGACTACAGTGTCACAGATAATTTAAAAATCTCCTTTCACGAATTCACTTACAATGTCTTTTTATAGTGGGCATGACAATTTTCTCTAAGAAATCAAGTACCGTTTAAGAATTTTTAATGTGCATTTGCATATACAAGGCTAAGTCCTTGAATTCTTTTTATCTGGAGTGTGTTTCTTTACGGAGATTCCTCTGAGATGCCTGAAACAAAATGCCTAGAGTAGGGCAGGCTTCAATAACAGCTGCAGCTGTCCAGACACAGCTCCAGGCTGACCACTGTTGGAAGAACATGTGCATTGCCATGCTGGGAAGGCCATGCTGGGAAGGCTGCTTCCTGAATGTCCCATGCAATCAACACAGAAATGGACAGATCTGCTAACATCAGGCTTCTTTGTGGTGAGCCTTTCAGATGAAACTCCAAGAGAGATTTCAAGAAGGAAAAAAGTACAAAAGTAGGGAAGATAGAAGAAAGAAAAGACAGTTGAGGAAATGGGGCGTGGTAGCTTTTTGGTACACCATCAATTACCAAGGTTACTTTGGCAGAGAGAGAGAGAGAGAGAGAGAGAGAGAGAGAGAGAGAGAGAGCCAGACTGTGCCTTCCTGAAGCTTTTGTACTTCTTCCCGGAATGCAGGGGAAATGATGGGATTAAATCAAAGTGCCAGTGAAAACAGAAAGGAAATCTTCCCCTTAGTTGTGCCTGTCTGAAGGATGAGCTGCTTAAAGCATTGACCTCCCCGCCTGTCTCAATGCGGTCAAGAAACTGACTGTCACTCCTCCAGTTATGATTAATGCTGCTCCCACTGGTGACATCTTCCTAGCCCCATTCTCTGGAGTGCAGAAAGACTCGGTAGTCCTGTGGTGTGTTGAGTCATTGCTCTGGCAAAAGATCTGTTTGCTGGAGCTAGAGGCTTAGCTTTCAACAAGCATCCTCTTGATTCTTTGTGCGACATGCTATCATGAAAGAACAGAGAGCCTGCTGCAAAGAATGACTGCTAAGAAGGATAAAACATTAAATTAATTTTGAAAAAGCCTTTGTACTGAACTGCAAAATGCAAGCATAATGAATAATTAAACAATTAATAATGTAATCCTCTTAAAAGCACAGAACCACTGTGTGAGAGATTAAGTGTTTAACAGTTTCCAGTATAATGCAAATGGTAAGATGAGCCTTTCTTCCTCTCACTTTTTAGGGAAACAGATTGAAAGCTCATTTCCGGATTTTAATTAAATACTATTAAATTTACAGTAATAAGCGGAGAACAACACCGCTGCAGTGTGAAAGGATTACTAAATACAAGGTACGCTCACAGTGGCAAGACCCCAAATGTTTCTTGGTTCTGTTTTTATTTTAAAAATTAATGGACAATTCTATTCCTAAGCCACTGTGGTATACATTACCAAGCATCAGGTTAAATACTAATTTTTGGTAATAACAAGGAATTAGATTAAAGTATATCAGTGGTGTTCCACTCATGGAAGAAAAAAACTGGAAGGACCATGCTGAGTAGATGCAGAATTAAAAGGAAAGTAACTGATGCATCTAGATTCTATTACATTGTCAAACCTAACATTACTATTCTCCATGAAACAGTCTATGTTCCCATAATATTCATTTTCAATTTTCCTAAATATCCAGTTTATGGCAGTTGCATAGGTATTTCTTCTGAAATAAATAATCCCTCCTGAAGGGAAGTGGAAGTTGAAGTCTCCAAAAGTAGAGAAATCCCACAAGGTTCCAGAAGCTCTTGAAACTTTCAAAATTGTTAAGGCTCCTTCCTGTATAAGTTAACTCGATTCGGGAAATAACCAGGCCAGCTTATAGATAAACAATTATTTTTTACTTATTATAATGGGAAACTCATGTCACAAGAATGAGAAGTTCCGCTGTATCCTGCAGGAATCACCCAGAGAGTGAGCACCTGGTCTGTTCCAGTTTTTCTTCCTGGACTCCAGGTAGCCACGCCTTAACTAGGTTCCACTTAAAGATGAGTGGTTAACAAAGCTTCCCCCATTACCTTCCCACGATTACATCAGCATATACAGGGTAGAGGGGACTACTCAATAACTTGCTCATATCGAAGGCAACTCCAGGGAGGCAGCTATTATGAGTCATCAGCCATGCAGGTGTGAGCTTTTCAGTGATTAAGGAAACTTCTCTTTGCAACAGGTTAAGACCATTACAGAGAGCCACAGTCTTTCAAAATGCAGTTGTGAAGCTCAAACCCAATAGGTGCGTCTAGAATTCAACTCCCACACCTGAGGCTCAAGGATCATTGTGGAAATGGTGGCAGAAAGAGTGTGAGAACCAGAGGAGTAAGGAGCTTGATGAGAGACTGTGTTTCCTGGAAATGTCTGAAACTACACCCATAATCTCTCGTCAACACGATTGCCTAAAAAAAACAATAGCAATAGACTCCTAATGTGGATGAGGAAAAACCCATGAGGCCTTAACCATACATAAATAACTATGGGAACTAAGGAATGTTGAGAGCAGAAGAAATACTCTTGCCCATGGAAGAGCACACCAATTGGTTATCCAATATCAAACGGTCAACTCTGAAAACACACACAAAACCAACACTATACAGACTCAATAATTGTATTTATTTATGTATTTAGGAATGTTTGTGTGTGTATTAGCAATAAATGAAAATAAGAGGTCATGAATTTGAAAAAGAAAAAAGTCTTTACTGAAGCTAAAATTCAATAGACTGGCCGTCCTGTTTTCCATCACTCCCAGCATTGCTATGACAGCCATGTGCCATAAAACTCTGGGTTCTACTTGAGTTCTAGAGCTTCATACTTGGTTTACATGCTCACACAGTGTGCATTCTAGCAACTGAGGCATCTCCCTAGTTCACCTTCTACTTTGGGTTCCACTTCCCATCATCCTTTTCTTCCCACATCTGTAGGTGGAGTTGAAGGTTAATCTCTTGCAGATCATCCTAGCTGGTTTCAGTGACCTAGTCCATAGAGAACCCCTTATTAAAAGCTGATACCAGTGATGTTTCTAAGGAAGAAGGAGTTGTTGTGATCATTCAAGAAGGAAACGTGAGGGAATAAGAAATGAAAACAAAGAAATGTATAGACATTCTTGATGTTAAAGACTATCTTACAGTCTTAGAGGATTAAAACGAGGATAGACTTTCCCTTCATGGAAAATAGTCACTCACAAGACACGATGTGAGAGACAAGAGTGTCTAGAAATGCAAAGCCATATTTCAATATACACATACATCTACAAGATGCAATGACAACAGAAATGTTTAGTCTAGAACAAAAATAAAGGCAGAAAATCATTTTCAAGAAGATCACAGCCTCAGCTAAGTACACTAAACATGGTTAAGTTAAAATCAAATTTTAAGATCAGAACTCTGTTGATTGGTGTGACTGGGTTTCAGTGATAATGAAATACTTTAACACATTGTATCATTCAGTTGCAAAGCACAGCATACAATCTTGAAATCCTCTGTCTTCACCCCCCTGCCAAGTTTTAATGTTTCATTTTTAAAAAATATTTTCTAATAAAATGTCAATCCTACTTCTAGTGATAAGCAGTGAAAAAATCTGATTTGCTTTTAAGGGACTATTTTTCCAACGGGGCTTGCTGGCTGGCATTCATCTACACACTAATGAAACACAAAAGTTCGGTTCTCAACATTTAGCTACCCCATGTTGACATTTGAAACCACTTTAAAGGAAAAGGGTATCATATCTGAATGCTCAGGAAACTGGAAGGAGGTGGGAAAGGGCTACGACCTTGGGCATCTTCCCTCAAGAAAATGAGCACTATTGATATTCACTCTTTACAAAATGAACAGCAAGCGTGAGCTGTGAAATGAAATCTTTACATCTCATAACTTCCTGAGCTTTGAAACCACGCTAAGTAAACGGAATTTGAATAAGGTAAGAAGTGGGGAAAGGCGAAATATCTGTTATCACATCTGGAGTAGGCCAGACATCCCAAGTTTCAACCTGTCAGGAAGTCTGGAAACATTACCTGGCAAGGATGGGAATATTTTTTTTTGGCAGAGAGTGCTGATTAATTTCTTCCCCCTGAGAAAAGACCAGCGGTGAGAGGAAAAGAACATTTCCAGGCAAGCAACATAAACAAGCAACTTTTCAAGTAGCACAACCCTTAGAAAATATGGTCACTTTAGCCCAGTGCACAGTGTTAGGTACTCTCAGGCATGGGGCTTTAGAAGCAAAATTGCCCAAATGGGCTGCTGCCCAGCCTGGCGAGGAGGGTCATTACAGAGTCGGTAGACCAGGGCAGAAGCCAGTAGTGGAAAAACCCTTACTTTTCTCCCTTCAGCTGCTTGCTGCTCCCTTTCTACACCTAACCACAAACCTGGCTCACTAGTTCTTCAGTTCCCCTTTTAAAGGACAAGGCAGACACTCCAGTCTCAGCCAAATCTCATTTTCTGCTCCTCTCACTTCGCTACAGAATTGTTTTCCTTCCACGCTGCATTTTTCTTGTACAATCACCAAACTGGCAGACTCTGAGTAGCTTGTCACAAAGAAAAAAGGTATTTGCATTTCATAGGAAATTAATCTAATCAGCAGCATGTTTGTAAGAGCCAAAGCCAGACTTGTTTACAAATGAACAATACCTGGGGGGGGGGGTTAATCTTATTATAATATGACCTTCCAAAGCCTAGGACAAAATTGTTTAATTCCCATTGTTAAGTCATTGTGTTGAAAGGCTACCGTGTCCCGTGGCTTTTTTCAACCTAAGGAAGCAAGCTAAAAATCACCTTATTCCAATAAAATAGGAAGCAGGAGGTAAACTAATAGCAACCTTTAAGGCTGTGATGAAAATAGCTTTCCATAAAACAAGAATAAACAACATTGCAGTCTAATTTACCTATGCATAAAATGTAAACTAGAACTCAACATGCAGTAAAATATTAGTATCTTTACTGCCAGCATAATCTTAACTAATCATTTCTTATGTTATTTCTGTAGTTACAGTAAGTCACCTACATGAAATTTGACTGAATAAGGTTAGCCCCAGAGTTGAAACGACTGGTTTTCTTCAATTGTTTCATGTGGGGTTCCTCCGCCCCCATTTCATAAAATGTTTTCTCATTAATGTCCCCACTCAGTTCCAAGCTAGTCTCAGGCAAGATCAGTCTAGGCCCTTTGTAGAATGCCACTAGCTCCAAACGGTTTTCCTCTTAACCGTCCCCTCCTTTGTAATACATAAAGGCATTCTTCAGAGACACTGTAATTATCCAAAGTGAGCTGTACTACTGCAAATTACTTCAGCACCCTTTGATTTATCTGTAGTAAACATATTCTGTGTTTATATACACATTAAACCTCTGCCCACTGTGAATCTATGTGATGCAAACATTTATAGCATATAGCACGGATGAATACCAGATGACCCTGTAATGCTACATTCCTTCCTCTTCCTATCATATTGGGGGAAGAAATAACCTTTGGCATCTTGCCATGTTTTAGAAAACACCTTTGAAAATGACTCAGAATATCAAACTTCACATTCGCAATCATTTCCCCTAAAAAGATAGCATTTGTCCATCCTCTGAGGCCTGCGTTTCTGCATTTCCACTTTCTGCTTCATTACTGAGTAGGTCTTATCGGCAGCCCCAGTTGCTGTGGGAAAGATTGGAATTAAGCTTTTTTATTTGTCTTACATGGTTTACTCCGACAAGATTTTCTGCGTATTAGCCTCTTTGTTCAATTGAGAACGGGATACATTACCCAGGCATTGTAAAATTTACATCTTGCTTTTTCTCCTGTATTCCTTCCAAAATTGGATTGAAAGAGTATAGTTTTTAATTAGAGCTCTGACTGACAATGGACATTTTCGCCCCTGAGCACGGGCATCTCTGATCAGTGGTGAGCTTTTATAAGAATCCTAATAGGAGATGCTCACTACTTTCCTATAATCTGTCTTCAAGCAGTATAAGCACCAATGAAAATCTGGGGTATTCCTGACAATATCTGTTTAAAGATCATCATCGCCAGATTAATCTGATCATGATCTACAAGGGAAGGTATGAATCTAAAGCAAACAGACTTTTCCTTTTCTCATCATGCAATCCAGAGTGAAGCCCCTGCTGACTTCAACAGAGTAAAACTGGAAGCAGTTCCTTCCCCTTTCCCCAAACATTTTTCTGAAAGTAGTCCTTTTCATCTTCAGGTTGTCTTAATGATTTGAATGGTTTCAGAAGGGACAATGGCTACATCATTCGAGCATGGTTGAGAAACCCAGAATAATAGTAAACCTTGTTATATAAGTTGGAGAATTAAGACTAGACCTGTCAGGAAATCAGAGGCATCATCTTGGAGTTTGTAAAGAACAAGTAGCGAACATTATGCTGGCACAGAGAAACTTCGACTCTTCTCTTTGGAACTTTCTGACTCTTTAATTTCATAACATGTTACTTTCCCCTCTCCCTGGGGAGTCTGCCTCCTACACCCATCATTTAGACATTAAATTCCTCAGGACTCAGCAACAGTGCTTTTTGTTCTCCTGCAATATTTTCCTTTGAGGTGATCTGATCTATTTTCAGAGCTTAAAAATCTCCTAACATTAATGATTCCTGAAAGTCTAAGTACAAAATGCTCCAATAACATAATTTTTTTTTAAAAATTTACTTAAATTATTTAACAACCTGACCATAGTTTCCTCTCCCTCTTCTTCTCCCATTCCCTTCCCCACCTCCCCTCCACCACCAACCTCAATCATCATCTCCTCTATTTCTGTTCAGAAAGGGTCAGGTCTCACATGGCATCAGAAAAGCATGGCATATTAAGTTGCTGTCAGACTAAGCACCTCCGCTTGTGTGTAGGTTGTGTGATGCAATCCAGTATGAGGAATAGCTTCTCAATCAAAGCATTAGGGACAAACCTGCTCTCATTGTTAAGAGTCCCACAAGTAGACCAAGCTACACAACCATCATAGATGGATTAGGTCAGTACTATGCAGGCTCCCTGGCTATTGGTTCAGACTCTGTGAGTTCCTATGGGCCACATTAGTTGTTTCTGTGTGTTTTCTCATGATGTCCTTGCCCCCTCTGGCTCTTCCAATCCCTCCTCACTCTCTTCAACAGGATTCCCGAGTTTGGCTCTAATGTTTGACTTTGGATCTCTGTATCTGTTGCCAATCAGTTACAAGATGTTTGCTCTCTAATGACAAATGAGAGCAATTTAATCACATGAGATGACCAGTTCAGGCTGCATATTCACTATTGCTAGGAGTGTTAGCTGGAGCATTCATTTTCAGGGTCAGGTAGAAACAGAAATTCTTATATCAGAATGTTCACTTGATTTAAGCATCTCACATATACCTCTGATGTGGGAGGCCCCTCTGTGTGCTGTGATTACCACTAATGAATAAAGAAACTGCCTTGGCCTGTTATAGGGCAGAATTTAGGTAGGCAGGGAAGACAGAACTGAATGCTGGGAGAAAGAAGGGTGGAGTCAAGAGACGCCATGGATCAGCCACTGTGCTGAAACTTTATGGTAGGCCCACGACCTCGTGGTGATATACAAATTAATGGAAATGGGTTAAATTAATATGTAAGTGTTAACCAATAAGAAATTAGAGCTAATGTGCCAAGCAATAATTTAATTAATACAGTTTCTGTGTGGTTATTTCAGGTGTAAGCTGGCTGGGAGGCAGGGAAGAACAAGCAGCTCCCTCTCTCCTACATACCACAAGCTACAGCATCTCAAAAGAGACTGCTAAATTTCTTTCCCCAAATTCTTTCTCATTATAAATTTTCTCAAATATGACTCAATAACAATTAGCACCATCTTTTACTCCTATATGTTCTATCAAAATCATAAGTAAGATATCTTATCTCAAATATCACAAAATCTGTCCATAGCTACCAAGTATAATTAAAATAGCTCAGTTATCGTCATTTCTATTATCACCTACCTATTCAAAATCATCAGCATTGCTCTTAATTAACTCATAACTTATTCCACAATTTCCAACTTACTTTGCATTATTACTTTCTACTTTGTGAAATAGTTGATGTGATCTTTAAAAATTATAATGAGCGTCTCATCGGTCTCATATTTAAAAGCTCTAACAGCTTTACAAACATTGCAGATAAGATCTAAAGTCATCGTGGAAGCCTATAAGAAAGACTTTGTGATCTCTCTTCTACCCATCCAAGCAAGCTCAAGGTACTTTCATTGCACACTGCATTGCAGTCATATTTCTATATACTTTGTTACAACAAGCCACACTGAAAATGGCCTGAAGTTAAGTTCTGCCCTCTGCATCTAATTCTTCATCTTCTACTCCTGGGTGGCATAGCTCCTAACTAGCCTGGACCTAGTGTCAAGTCCTCTGAAATACCTTTCCTAACCAGACTTGCCATTTTACTCATTTTTTTTAGTCTGTTGTAATTTTCAATGCAGTTATTACAATTACGCTGCTTACATTTTCATTTTCCTTGTCTTGGCTCATCACCTGCTATTTAAAAGTTCATTGATTCATTGTTCAATACTCCATTTCTAACCTCTACCATGGCACTGAATCAGTAATAAGCACTCAGTAGTTTGCACAGCTTGTACATTTCGTTTTATTTAGACTGACTCTTAAAATATGAAAAAGTATTGGCAACCTCTGATTATCACAAAGGATTTCCTCCCAATGAAGGAAGTATCTAAATAAGAGGCAGTAATAAATTTAAGCATAATGAAAGTAGTATTGCACACAAACACACAGAGAAGGTTAACGTGCAAAAAGAGGGGCTGGAGAGATGACTCTGTGTAAACTGGTTTCACTGCCTGAGTTCCTGATTTGGACAACTGAATGCCATATCAGTCTTCCGTAACTCCAGCATTGGAAGAAACTGAGACAGGCAGAGCTCAGGGGCTTGCTGACTAGAAACTAAGCAAAATTCACTGTGTTCAGTGAGAGACCTCTTCTCAAAAAATAAATAAATAAATAAATAAATAAATAAATAAATAAATAAATAAAGTGGAGGAGATAGAGGAAGACATTCGGCATTGACCTCTCTGCATGTGCTCTCATAGACACAAAATCACAGACACAAAAAGAAATAAAGAACAAAACGAATGGTGACTTGTGCATATCTCTAAATGAGTACTAGTGATAGAAAGCGAAACAACCAAGAACTCCAGTTGAGCGTGGTAGTTCCTTTCTTATAATCTTCTCAGCAGATAGACACAAGTAGATTTCTATGAGTTGAAGGCAAGGCAGCTCCACAAAATGAATACAGGCAAGGGCTACATGATGAGACTCCCTCTAGCAGAAACAAAAACAATATGAAAAAAAAAACAAGTAAAACCAGCATTAGGAAGCTGGCTCAGTCAGTAAGGTGCCTGTTGGGCAAGCATAAAGATTTCATTCTGATCCCCACCACCCACATCAAAGTCAGGTACAGCAGCATATGATTTTAGTGCTGGTGCTGGAGAAGTAAAGGGAGAAGGGTTGCATCAGCTCTCTGGCCAAGCAGCCTAGTGAACTCCAAGTGAAATGAGAGTCTCAAAAAACTATGATCGATCAAGATATAGAAAAATAGCAAGTGTTGCCCTCTGGTTCTACATGCATATGCATCTACAAACACATGTATTAACAGGCACATACATACACATAAACATACACACACACACAACCTTAACACTCACAAGTTCACACATACACAACACACAACACACAAACACACATACATGTTGTAGGGAGAGTCTGCTTGTTCATCCCGGCTGCCCAGCTAGCTTAGCCCCCAAAAATAACCACACAGAAAATGTATTAATTTAAACACTGCTTGTCCCATTTGCTTTAGCCTCTTTTTGGCTAACTCTCACATCTTGATTTAACCCATTTCTATTAATCTGTATATCGCCATTTGGCAGTGGCTTACCACGAAAGATTTAGCATGTCTGACACTGGCGTCTCCATGATGACTCTCTCTTACTCTGCTTACTTTCTCCCAGCATTCAGTTCTGTTTTCTCTACCTAAGTTCTGCCCTATCAAAATGTCAAGGCAGTTTCTTTATTTATTAACCAATGAAAGCAACACATAAACAATAAGATGTCCTACACCACATACACACAAAGAAAGTTAAAGATGCAGACTAATGTCATTGCTAAAATGTTATCAGACTTTAAGAAAATTCAGCTATAGGTGTATATTTACATTAAATGAGAAAGAATGCACTACATGTTCAAACTCACCGTTTATGCCACTATCAAAACTCTGAAGGATTATATATAAATCTAATATTTGCAAGTACTCTAGTGAAAAATTATAAAATTACATCCATAGATTAATATATGTCTAAATATATGAAATAACATAGCATATTCATGAATTGCAGAGTCAATATTGAAAATGTCACACTTTCCAAATATCAAAATTCCAACTTTATATTTGTGTGTATGTATTTCACTGTGTAGCTTATCAAACTAGTCACACAACAGTACATCTATAGTTAATAATAATGTATTATATATTCGATATTGCTCAGAGTAAATGCCTCCCCACAAAAAAAGATAAATGAAGAGATAGATATGTTAATGAGCTCTATTTAATCATTCCATGTTTTATACATGATCAAAACAACAGATTGCATGCCATAAATATATATAACTATTGTATGTTCATTAAAATAACTATAATTAAGAGACAGAAAATGCAAGGAATCAAGAATAACCAAATATTTTGAAAAGGAATTGAGGGAGAGATTTTCTGCATATATTAAGAATTGCTTCATAATGAGGAAGTTGTAATAAAAACTATAATATTAAGATCTTATGGGAAGCGGAGAAGCTCTGAGTGTGTAAAGTCCTGAGTGGGTGTGCATTGTTCACATTAGCTCACCATGTCAAGGACCAAAACCTCACACTCATAGGAAATTGGCAAAACCTCCCCTGCAAAGTGAGACTCAAAGCTGAGCCAAGTGCAAATGTTTACAGTTTGTTAGAAAAAGTCTACTGTAGCTCTCTTCCCCTAGATGTTTGTGATCTAAAGACTGGTCCCCTACAGAGACTGATTTTCTTGAGATGAACTAAACCTGTCCGTGTCATAAATTCAGCTGTACCATAAACTCTGCCTACTTTCTCAACTATATACAGTAACCCACCTGCATGTCCAATTGCATATCATAATATGCTATACTAACCAAGGACTGTAGCTGCTCCATCAGAGAGCTCAAACCACCAGATATGAGCTTTTACGTATCTATTTATATCAGCATCTGTCTTTTCTTCATTCACTGGACTCCCCTACTCAGGTTTCTGGGACCCAGCTAATGCAAGATGTAGCATACTGGCTAGCCAATAGGGACCAGAAACAGTGGCACTTGACTGTCAGGAACTCATCAAGAAGGAAAGTACGCTAATAAAGGTAAAGGAATAAATAAAGGGAAAGGAATAATTAAAAGGAAAGAAAGACAGAAAGATAAAAGAACAATTAAATGAACAGAGGGGAGCACATGCCAATTCATTGGATATAAAATAAGAAATAAGGAGATTCTTATGATAGGTATATAGATGTTAGTACTTTGGAGGAAGTTTGGGCAACAAAAGAAGTGGAGTGAAGATATTTCAATTTCATTGGTTCATGACGTGTGTTTGGGAGGTGTGCCCTTGGTTTCCAGGAAAGGGAGGGGAGATGAATTAGACTACTTGACAACAACTGAATGAGTGAATATATATATATATATATATATTGGACACAGATGGAGG
>NW_026067998.1:1813439-1920315 GCF_014885135.2 Alexandromys fortis
AAAGAAAGAAGGAAAGAAATAAAAAAGAAGGAAGGAAGGAAGGAAGGAAAGAAAGAAAGAAAGAAAGAAAGAAAGAAAGAAAGAAAGAAAGCTAGCAAGCATAGGCAAAAATAACTAGAGTTATTGATATTTCCCAACACAAGTTTCTGTATCCTGAATTACAAAGATAGTATGAATTTGATGATCATATCTTGGTTTTTTATGTCATTTAGCAACTTTGAATGCTTGGGACAAAGTTGAAGAATCAGGAAAAAGGACTGAGTCATTTATAAATATTTGACAAGGCTTATAAGAAGCCTTCACTAGTTTTTGCAAAGGCTGACTTTAGCTGTAAATAGAATAATATTATTTCAGTAAGTTAGCCAAATATTAGTTGAATCTTTGATTTTTAGAAATGTTAATTCCAATTGCAAAAGGGTGATTAGGCCTTTAAAGGGATGATTAGCACACATACATAAATAGTGCATCTGATATTGTATCTCACAGTTGCAATGCTACTTTGATGGGAGAAATGATTTCTAAATTTTTTTAGAAAGATCAAGCTGTTGGATGTTTTAATTAAAGGATAATTCAAATAAAAAGGTCATTTGAAATGGAATTGTAGGTATTGGGTTCCAAAAAACAATAATTGTTTTCCTAGAAATAATCTAAACAGAAGCTCACAGTCTTCTGGAGTATACTGAAGGTGTGGCAAATTCTAAAGGGAATTTTTAAGATTCTAAAAGGAAAATTGAGACTTTATCAATTAACAGGAAGAGACTCAGTAGAAATTGTGGTACCTATACCAGTGCTAAAATTGCCTCATTATGGGCATAAAATAAACAATGGCAAGGAGTTTACAGTAATTTGGGGAAAGAAATTAGAAATAAATATCCCAAAAGTAATAGACTTCATTTTATAGAAAGAACCAATTGAATCATCCCTCACATTGTACAAGGAACAGCAATTTCTAGAATTTCTACATTTTATATTGATGCAAATAAATCAGGAAAGTTAGGTTATATGTCAGGAAAAATAAGTAAAGAAGCTCAAAGCCCTTATGATTCAGTTCAAAAATCAGAATTATATGCTACTCTTATTGTATTGTTAGATTTTTCAGAACTTCTTAATATATTTATTGACTCTCAATATGCAGACAGTTATTTCATATACTGAAACTGCTGAACTTATTCCAGATGATTCTGAATTAACTTTGTTATTTATTCAATTCTACAAATAATCATAAATAGAAGTTATCCTTTATACATAACACATATCAGATCCCGTACATGCCTACCAGGCCCTCTAGCACAAGTAATGATGAAATTAATCAGCTATTGTTAGGAAATGTGCTAGAAGTCTTTAAGTTTTCTAAGAAACACAACGTTTATAGCAAAGATTTAAAGAAAGATTGTTCCACCACTTGGCAACAAGGTAAGGAAAGATCCTGCTTGTTTTTTGTATAAATAAACTCCATTGCCTGCAGGAAGTAACCTAAATGGTGCTCAGAAAACTGAAATTTGACAAATGGATGTATTTAATTTCATAGATTTTGTAAAATTAAAACATGTGCACTCTATCAAGAGTTCAATGGGCAATTTTTTTGAGTTCTAAAAAAGTTGATTCTGTAATTACACATTTATTAGTTGTTATGGCCATTATGGAAATACTTGTACAGATTAAGGATAACAATGTTCCAGCATATGTCGCTAGTATAAAAGAGGTTTATTGCATATCACAACATAAAGTGTATTATAGCTATGTCGTACAACCCTACAGGACAAGCTGTTATAGAAAGTTTTAATCACACTTTAAAATATATGCTTAATAAACAGAAATGTGTGATAAATATTCCCAAAGATAGCTTACACAGCACTGTATTACCTTAAATTATTTAAATGAAAAGAAACAACAGTTGTGGGGAGACATTGGGTAGTAGAAAAACCTATTAAATTAAACCAAACCTGTTTATTTGAAAGATGTGTTGATCTCAGAATTGAAAACAGAATATGTGTTACATGGGAGAAAAGAAAACTTTTGTTTCCACAGGAGAAGAAAAGCTATGGATACCCTCAAAGTTTATAAAGATTAGATTCAAACAAAAGTGGCCTCTTGATTAGAAGAGGTGATATTTCATCAAACAATGTGACCATCCAAACTAAACTTACAAGACTAACAAATTCCTTTCATTTGATCAGTTACAATGTGCCCAAAAAGGAAGTCCCCAAATCTGGGGTTGAGGCAGTGTTTTGTTTTGGTCTTTCCAGGAGAATAAAAGCATCAAACTAAGGAATACAAAGACCACTGAACAAATGAGACATGGGAAGAAGGGTGAATCATCCAGAAAAAAAAATGTCCCAAGGAAAAGAGTAGATTAATCTCTTAAAGTGGTATGAAAACTTACAAAGTTTCATAAAGCTCCCCCAAATACTTGTTTATGCTACTCTCTACAAACATAAAAGGCAAATTATTTTTTTTGTCTTTCCAATTAAATTAAAAATCAAAGTTGGCTTTGGAGTGTGGCTCTCTCCTTCTCGAAACCCAACCCTACTTACTTAAAAAATATCCAATATTTCTGTTTCATATCAGAGCCACTTAATATTTTTAACTGAAGTAAAAACAAAATTAAGAAAAACCAAAATATTGCCACTAATCTCATAATCCTTTTCATTTTTACTCTTTAAAGCATTTTCAAGGCATACATATTTTCTCAAAATTTATAAGACTAATATAAATATTTAAATTTTATAATAAGATAAGGGGTTAGATTCAGAGATCTCTTCCTGAAAAGAAAAAAAAGGGGGATAGAGAAATGATAGAATAAAGGTAAGAATATTGAATCTACTATAAACAAAAAAGCAGCTACCAGCTCAAATATTTTAGATTGGTATAAATTTTGTATATTGATACAAATTTCAGGTTATTTTTATCATAATATTGCATATAAGTTTCTACTCTTGTTTAAGGTATTATACCTATGTGATTTATTGTAAAATGTAAAATTAAGTTTTATTCTTTAAAAATTATTATTACAAATTATTTAGGAAAATAAGAAATACAGGTTAATGGTTAATCATCTGTAACAATCAAATTTGTGGCTATGTTAGGTATGTTCTTAATGTTAAACAGACATACATTTTAGATATGTCTAAACACTTCAGAGACATACAGAATACGTCAGCCTTCAAACACTTCAGAGACATACAGAATATGTCATTTAAGATGCTTTAATAACAAAAAGCTTTTTATGACAGTGAAATATGTCTGTTCCTCTTAGTAAAAATCTACTTCAAAGAAGATGATAGGCATTGAAGAACCTCCCTATGGAGAGTGTTTTCACTGAGGCAAAGCTAGCCACTGAAATATGAACTGACTTTTTCTGAACTGCTGAAAGTAGGCTGTCCAAACTGAAAACCAGAATACAAAACAAGGTGACTTTCCAATTTTGGCAAGACAGGTTAGGACTGTCCTTCAAAATCCCTGCTTCACGAAAATGTCTGCCAGATACTCTACACCTATAGGCTAAATATGAATGTCCCAATATTGCAGGGGAAACTTGGGTGACTGTCCAGGCAGCAAGCTGTCTCTGTAATTTCTATAGGTTTGGAAATTGTTCTATGCTTCCTGTTTACTCGGGTCATATTTTATACTTCTCAGGTCTCTGACAGTGGTTGAAAATTAAACAGTTATACCATTGCTTTGTTGCCAAATTCAGAAAAGAAACTTACAAAAAGAGATGTAAAGTTTATAATATTGAAAGACACAAAAGCTTAAATTGTTTGTTTATCTAAGAAATGTTTTAAGATATGAAAAGACATTTTAGGCTGGTAATACATGTTATGATAGAGAATTATTTGGGTATAAGATGCTGGATTCATCAAAATAGAATTGGATAATAGACTATGTTCTCCAATAGAAAATACAAATGTACTGGACTTGTAAGTGTAATTCTTACTTGATAATTGTTCTTATTGTAGATAGTTTACTTTTTTAGAGTTAAAAACCTTTCCTTTCTATTTAGACAATACCTGATAATTGTTCTTATCATATATAGTTTTACTGTGTTAGAGGTAAAATCTATCCCTTTTATTTAGACAATACTTGATGATTGTTCTTATTGTATGTAGTTTTACTGTGTTAGAGTTAAAAACCTTTTTATTTTGATAGAAGGGGGAAAAATTTGGGATATTTGATTACACTGACACTTGGAGGCTGTTAATAAAGTTAACCTTGACTCAGGGGATGGAGTCAATGACTAGCTGGCCATAGAGAAGCTAGGAATAGGAATAAAGACATTCATATGAAAGAAATGGGAGGGACTTGGATTTTTTCCTGGGCTTTTACAATCTGGGAAGTTTGGGGAGATGTTGGCTGGTTAGTCCTTAGCTGTGTTATTGATCTATTGGGTTTTAATACCAACATATGAGTCCCAAGTGTTAATTGGCAATAGACAACTTAGATAAACACACCATGAGAATGGGTCTCTCTCTCTCTCTCTCTCTCTCTCTCTCTCTCTCTCTCTCTCTCTCTCTCACACACACACACACACACACACACACATATCTGCTACTAAGACCCTTTTCCTTCTATTCACTTGCCTCATCCAGCCCTAATATGAGGGTTTGTGCCTGGTCTTATTGTAACCTGTTCTTCCATGTTTTGTTGATATCCTGGAAGGCCTGCTTTTTTCTGAAGAAAAATGGAGGAGGATTAGATCTAGGGGAGAGGGGAAGTGAGAGAAGTACTCTGAAGAGTGAAGGGAGGGAAGATTGTGGTCAGGGATTATTGTGATAAATGCCAAAAAAACTAATTTAAAGGAAGAGGGATTTTTTTGGGGGGTCACAGTTACGGAGACTTCAATCTATAAAGGGTTGGTTTTATGTTTTTGTGCCTGTGACAAGTCAGAAATATCATAGAAAATGGCAAGATATACCATTGGAAGTGTCATTGAAACACTTGATCTAATGGGACCCACCTTCCAGAGTCCACACCTCACAACAGCCCCTTAAAATTCTGAAATCAATACACTATTGATTATGTCAGCACTCTTGACTGTCTCTAGAAATGTCTTCGGGATACAGTCAATGCTTTATTTTTGCTAATATCCCAGAGCTTCTTCAATCCGATCAAGATTCAGGATCACATGTTCATAGTGAAAGCATCACATGTTCATAGTGACAGTGTCTCTGAACTTCATCAGTAGTAGGTTTAGTAAGTATGTAAACTGAGTTTATTCATTTGATCAAAACCCATATGGTAACAATGTGTTACAAGCTACTATTCCATTAGCCATGGATACAAATTTTAGTGTAATTTATTTGATTAAACTCTCAAAACCAAGCTAATCTAACTTGCATTGGCTAGAGCTGCATACTGGGTAGTAAAAGAATAAATAAGGAAGTCTATAAGTAGACACAGATATCCTTAGGAGATGGGGGAAGGATTGTGATGAGAAGGTTGCTCGAAAGTTGCTTTTAGAGGACAGTGCTTCTTGATCGGGATAATTATTTCACCAGTCCACTTTATAATTTGTGAAGTGGTACAGTTATATCTATTTAAGAAAGGGTTGCTGGCTAGAAAGTTAGTGATTAGAAACAATGATGATACCCTACTCATTTCATTCCATGCTTCTTTATTTTTAATGATATCAGTCACGTGATTCCTTTGTTAAGTCAGAAGGTAGGCAATTTTCAGTCCTGCTGCTCTATTCTCTCCCAACCATTTAAAGCCATTGCTAAGGACAAATTCCCTGAGAACACCAGTTCCTAAACCCACTAGAGATTATCAATATATTCTTTGCCATCCTAGTATCATACTAGTAAAGGCAAGTTCAAGGGAAATGTGCCTCACTGATCATGTCCACAACTTCAAATCAATATAATGCCTATCCCCAGGGCATGGTTGAATAATGTGAGCAATGCAGTTTTCATAAAAAAAAATGAAACTAGCCCCGTGTTTCCCATTAAGCATTCTCCTTTACCAATATCTTAAGCCCATGAGAAAAAAAAAGAGAAAGAGAGAGCAGAGAAGGAGGGAAAGAAGGAAGGAAGGTCCCCTAATACAGTCTTTCTGAAGATTCCAACATTTTTCCCCAGCACTCATGCGTCTTTTTTAAGCGCTTCCTTTTCTAAGCGGTTCTTTCTTGACATCCATCTATATGTCATCAGTTTTTATTACCAATAAGAATAAGAACCTGGGACAAAGAAGTCTTACATCCTCCCTATAGCATAGATATTTTTCTAACTCCTTTTTATCTTATTTTTTTTGTTTAAAGAATTAATTTATTTTTTCCATCTAGAAATACATAGAGAATAGTAGATTCTTAATTTCATGAGATTTTGAGGGGTTGTTTTGTTTGGTTTCATTTTAGTTTTGTTAGGTTTTTGATGAGGAAGTGGGGTTGTTTTGGATGTGTGAAAATAGAATTCAAGCTGAAATGAATGATGAATTGTATTTTACTGGTAGACTTCTCTGTTGTATAGTATGTTTTAAGAAATGTAGCTTTGTATTTTTAATTAATACTATAAAGAGAACATTTCAAACATGTTAGCAACTGCCTTGAAGAAAGGCTTGCTTCAGCAAAAACAGCTGTCAGCTGTGTTATCAATTTAAGCAAAGTTGTAAAGACTTAGTCTCTGCTTTCTTTCAAGTTTCCCTATTTTGAGAGATCTGAATTTGTGAAGGTAGTACGTTTGAACCTCTGTGATGTGTGTGTGTGTGTTTACCTGTATGTGTGTACATGTATGCACTATGTGTCTTTGTGTTTGTGTGTATGTGCCCATGTGTCTCTATGTGCACCTACTAGCTTTTTGTCAGTTTTTTTTTTCTATTGACCATTAAGTGAAAACCCCTAAAGTAGATGCAATATCAGGCTAACATTTCCACAATAAAGATAAAGTGGCTTAAACAACAGAATTTTCTTTTGGATTTTTGGAAGCTTGTGTCCAAGTTCAATCAGCAGGGTTGGCTCCTCTGAAGATGTTTCTCCTTGGCTTATGGGTTGCCATCTGTGCCTTCTAACAGCATACATCTTTGATGGTTTTTGTTTTTTCACTAAAGTTCACTGGTCACATTGGGCTAAGGCCTTATACTGAATAATTTGTTTATATTTCCTTTAAGTCCTTATAGGCCTATGTTTGAATATAGTCCCAGTGAGAATTAGCGACTTTACATGGGAATTTAGTTGGACAGGTTAGTCTAGAAACAAGCATTTTTGCCTTGGTAAATTTTTATGTAACCATTCTGCAGGTTATACCAGGTAGCATAATAAGTTCCCAGGTGAATAACTCCATATTCCTTTTCTAAAGCGAAAAAAAAAACAATGAAACAAAACATAGTATATGCTCACTTCCACCCTTCAATTATAAAACAAAAAGCATATATTTAAATGTGTGGAAAACATAAAATAATATATAAATCTTTTTATGTGACTTGCAAAAGACGGGATCTTTCAAACTCAAAAGGAAGCAGAGAGATGTGCAGTAAGTGCTGCAGTCATTCCTAAATACTTCTCAAGGGTCTTCCATAGTAAGCAATGCCCATAGTAAGCATTTCTCTTTCTATATGTATCTCCTCTCTCTCTCTCTCTCTCTCTCTCTCTCTCTCTCTCTCTCTCTCTCTCTCTCTCCTTCTGTATTTGTGTGTATGGTGTGTGTGTATGTGTGTGTGTGTTGTGTGTGCACTTGTGAGCAGGTACATGTATGTGTTTATGTTACTATGCCTGGCTTTATAAAAAAATTATTTTTGAGAAATTTTATAGTCAAGTAGTATGTTTACAATACTTCAATTTCCCTCTCTCCTTGCTCCAATTTCTCACATGTTCCCCTCAACTCCCTATCAAATTCATGGTCTCATCTTTTTAATTATTATTATATATACATGTGTTTATGTGCATGTGTGTGGGTTTCTACAGCTGAGTGTATCCATTACAGTGTTGCTCATATGCGTATTTGTTTGGACTGATTGGTTTGGACACTTCACCTGGCTTTTTGACAAGGATTCCAGGGATCAAATTTAGGTCCTCATGTGCTTGCAAGGTAAGCATTTTAATTGTGATATCACTCCCTTCCTCCATCACACAAATGAAGCAAGAAAACACAGAAAGACAGAAGGATGGTGGATCCCCATTAAGGGACAGAACTATAGCCCATACCTTCACCTCATGCTCCTCAGATATTCTCTTTCACCCCATTTTCTCCAAGGCTGAATTACTGATCTAGCATTATATTTATGTGCATCATTCTTTTCGTACATGTTTGAGCATTTTACTGTTTCCCGCTGATTCTATTCTAATCTTGGTATCTGGAGATAGACAGCCATTCATAATGAGACACCATTACACCATGTAACCCTATTTCTTGCTATTCCACTTTGTGAATGATCCTGAAACGGAGATCTTTACAGCAGCCTCCTACTTCTTTCTTGTTTTGCCTAGAATTCTCATTTTACTTTATCTGTGCCCAGGACATTGCTCTGCTTTCAGCCACAACTCAAAGACTGCAGTATGTACTACTTACTTTGTGGCAAGAGAGATTAGTCTCGCCCCAGGCCACCACAGGGTACTACTATTCATACCTAAATTATCGTGCTAATGATATTATACAATATTTGTTAATTTTTATCCAAGCCTAGCCTGCAGGCTGAGGAAACTTCAACACTACATTTTATGTATATATGTAGCCTCAGCTCACCACACATGGTAGCTCATTAAGTATGATTTTGATATTTAGCTTGATGCATTTTTAATCTCTCAACAAATACGTACATAAGTATTATGAGTCCAGTAGGCAAGACCCTCACCACAGGTCTGAAATAGTTATGCCTAAGCTCAATATTTGATAGGCCCTTGCTGAGCTAAAACTCTAATGGAAAGAAAGACCTCAAACAACTCACTGCAAAGTGATTGTTTCACTGGTAAGTTCTTTAGAGTAGTAAAGATGAGAATGTAATACAATATGCCACAGATAAACTGACTTAATCTAAGGAAAAAATAGTTAAGCAAGTGTTTTTTAAGAAAGCTGAGAAAGAGGGGGTTAAGAGATAGATAGTTGGGAAGCATGTAGGGAAAGAAAAGGAGAAGAGAGACAAGAGATTAATTAGGCCATTGTGACCAAAACACAGCTAAGGGAAGGTGATATGAGTTATTATTAGCCAGTGTATTTGTCATAAATAATTTTGCTTAACGTTTGACAGGAAACACATTTGTTTATTATTCATTTAGTGCAATGAAATTAGATTTTTTTTCTAATACATTAACTTTGGTAAAAAAGAATACTTCAAACAAAGTAAAGGCAAAGAATATAATAATAACAGCACACAGAGACATAGCATCAACAGTAAGGTCAAGAGAGAAATATTAATGATATAGAGTAAAGGTATACCAAGCAAGTGGGGAAAATGTACAAAGACTTAAGGAAAGAATTTGAAAGATTACAAAAGTTCTAGAAGCCCCTTGTGGATAATAATGGAAAAAGCCCAAATGTTAGATGGCAAGGCCTAGGATATCAAGACAAGGACTAGAATGACAAACTAAGAATATTTTTTGGAAAACTCTATTATGGGAAAGGTAGAAAAGTATCAGAAAACTGCATGAAAATAAACAAGGATGTGGTGTGTGCAAGAAGAACCCATTTGGTGTTGCTTCTTCCCAACAAGAGTAGGATCTCAGAAAAGGAATTACCATCACCTCCTCCTGCAGTGCTGAGGAGATGGGCTGGAAATCAATAGCCTCGACTGTGGCTGGTGTGTAGTCCTTGATGTCCAAAGTTGAAGAAGTGATCAAGTATAAGACTCTTATCTATCTTCATGCAGATTTATGATAGATGAGAAGTAGGTCTCAGAAGAGATCTGACTTCTTAGAAGATAGCCTGTCTCAGGGTCCTGAACCAATCATTCATTGAAATATAGTCTTCAAATTTTTGTCTCTGGAAATAGGTTATAGCAAAGGATTAGGATTTTAAATTTCACTAATATTTCTTATTTGCCTTTGATCACACATTGATATTAACTCAGTAGATGTCTGATCCTGGGAAAGTTATTTATATGTTTGGAATTCAAGTTTCCCTTCTTTTAGCAAAGGAAATTAAAAAAGACAATGAAAACCTTTGCTGCATTTAAGCATAGCGCATGAGCAGTACCTGGCTTGTAATGGGTACTTTCAGTTAGCTGACATTTTCATTCAGCACCAACAGAAGTCCCCTTCCCTTACTCCTAAGTGCTGTACCTATATCTAGTTCACCTAGAAAAACTTCTAGTGGGTTTGAAATTCAGTATAACACACTCCCACCTAGGACCAGCACTTGATTATAAAGCCTATTGTAGATACTATCCACCTCCAGAACAAGTTGGTACTTCATGAAATATCTTTAAAAAAATATGTAGGAAAGTAGGTCTCTTCCTCTAAAAGACAGACAGACAGACAGACAAAAAGAAAGAAAGAAAGGAAGGAAGGAAGGAAGGAAGGAAGGAAGGAAGGAAGGAAGGAAGGAAGGAAGGAAGGAAGGAAGGAAGGAAGGAAGGAAGGAAGGAAGGAAGGAAGGAAGGAAGGAAAACAATACAAATTCCTTAAAACAAACATTAACTCCATGAGGCTTATGAAATTTGATTTCCCAGACTTAACATTCACAAGATGCTTGGGGTTCCATAAACCTTGTTTAGAATATTACAGTTATTTTAACTTATTCTTCTTAGAATAAATCACATTTATAGAAGCACATTTATAAAAGGCTTGTGAAGACAATGGCATGTGTAATAAATAGAATTGTTGTTTCTGTTCTTGTCGGAACACTTACTAAACACCCACTAGGTACTGGAGCTTAATGGAATTGAATATGAATTAACACATTTCTTCTTCAAAAAGACATTTTTCAGCGCCTTGACTTTTTTCCCTCATACTAGGTGTAGGCAAATAGAGCTTACTGTATCACGCTAGAAATCAATCTGTTACCAAATGTAATTTTTTGTAGCAGCAAACATTTTTAGATTATCTGAACACACAGACAAACTAAAAGCATCTGAAATAGATCTATTATTGTACATGTTTTT
Organism: Alexandromys fortis; assembly: GCF_014885135.2. Classification (NCBI taxonomy): domain Eukaryota; kingdom Metazoa; phylum Chordata; class Mammalia; order Rodentia; family Cricetidae; genus Alexandromys; species Alexandromys fortis. The sequence continues at coordinate 1,824,462 of NW_026067998.1, forward strand.
TCTAACTGAGACCTAGTATGCCAGCCTGGAGCAAATTATTATTGCCTAGTTATTAACTACTAAAAATAAGGAGCTATCATGGAAACAATCATAAATGGGAGAGTGGGCCAAAGTTCTGCTCCCGTGATGGTACAAGAAAATCATCTAATAATGTCATTTGCTATGTCATGATGGGGTGATATGACAACCGCCCCTGTTTTGTGATGGGTACTTGTACTTCTGGTTCAATTTTTTCCACTTTTTATTGAGCATTTAAAATTTTGTTCTTAACAATGTCTCCTTTAACAGGTTATATTGTTCATTTAAGATGGTTCCATGGGGAAGAGGGAGAAAGATTAATCTGCAGCTAAGAGCACCAGATACTTCTATGGAGGATCTAGGATTAATTCCCAGCACCACATGGTGGCTCCTGACCATCTGTATACCCAGTATTGGATCACCCTCTTCTGGCCTTTGCCATTAGGACAGACACAATTATTGCTTATACATACATATAGACAAAGCACCCACACATATAAAATAAATGATTTACTTTAAAATATAGTGGCAACAAAAAAGAGCAGGTGAATTTTTTGAGGCAGAACCTATGAATAAAAACGGCTAAAGTGATCTGAACTGGACAGAGCAGAACCGTGATCTACAGAGGTTCCATGGAACACTTGGGGAGCGAGTGACTTCAAAGCCTTTGTGGAATGACTGTATATGTTAGGACTGTTTCTCAGGGAATTTAATACACTAAACTGTACAGTCTGAAACGTGGCCATCTTCACTTAAGCAACCCAGAAATTTCTCACTATAATGAATGTGTCTATCATCACGGAGTTCCGGATACCTCCTGCCATCCTTTCTCCCCATCACTTACTCCACCAGCTGTATACACTCAGAATTACTTAGCCACAAATCAGGTTGCCTGTTAAAAAAAAATCACTCCACGAAAGTACCAATGAAAATATTTTGCCATTACTTTCTTTCCTTCATCATAATGGTTTTAAACTGATCTTTGTGTACATTAATGTCGCTAGGTTTTCCAGTTTACTACTGAATTGTGTTTTATAGCACATATTTCATACATTTAGCAACTTTCGTTGATGGCCACATTTTACTGGGAGTGTGGACACTATAGCAAATGTAACTGCTGTGAACATGCTGGAACAAGGACTTTTAAATAATTTTTATTAATTCTCTGAGAACTTCATACAACAACACAATGTATTTTGAACATATTCCCACTACTCTCTTCTGACTGACTCCTCCCAGTCAGAAGACACCATTCCACTTCCTGTCCTTTTTTATTTGTTTAATTATGTGTATGTATAGTCTGTGGGTTTATAGGTTTCTGTAGAGACTAAAGACATTGGTTCCTTCTAAAATGGAGTTACAGGTGGTTGTGAGCCACCTAGTATGGGTGCTGCAAACCAAACTTACGCCTTCTTCAAGAACTACTGAGCCATCTTACTAGCCTCTCTTTTTTACTGTTGTTTTATTTTATTTATAACCCCCTAAGTCCAGTATGTGCTGCCCATCTACTCATGGATTGGGAGTTTTGAAGTGTAATATGGTCTGCCTCCCAGAAGCCATACGCATAAAGAAAACTTTGAACACTTATTTGTACTAAGATAGGTTATAACTTTTCTCACATAAAAAAAATGTAGTAGTAGAATGTCTGAGTTACAGAGCAATGAAAACTTTTAAAGGTGTTTCCAATGATTTTCTAAATAAATATTGCTTTTATATTCCTGCTGCTAAAATAGTTGTAGGCAGTATGGTTTTAGTTTTAGTTGTTGAACTTTGTAAATTTTAATTATTTTAGCTTGTGCTGATACCTCACTGGGACTTCAGTTTCTAAAAGTCTAGTCACTACTGATGATGGTGACATGTTTCTGTGCTATTTGCTGCAGTTTGTGTATGGCTATTTAGATCTTTGTCCATTTAGGTGGCTGGATCAAAGCAACCATTAGCCCTGTTGAAATTATCATAAACTCCATCTCTACACACTTTTCCCTGATACATATCCACTTCTTTTTTACTTTATAAGCACCAAATCCAATTAGAACTGTCCATATACCCATGGAACAGAATCATACACTATAGTATGGGAAACCAATGAGAGGCCAGACCCTTGAAAAAAAAAGTTACCCTTCTCTTCCTTGAAGCTCTGAACTGTCAATAACTCTCAGTTAAGGAGGGATTTAATGATCCCCCTCATCAATGTTGACTGCCTTGATCATTTGCAAGTTCTGTGCAGGAATCCACAGGTGTTGTGAGTTCATGTCCAGAAAACACTATTCCATAGCGTTTGCACCCATCTCTGGCTCTTAACAATACTTCTTTCCTTCTTCTGTGATATTCCTTGGAGTATGGAGGTGACATAGACATCTCTTTGGAACTGAAAATTTGAAAGTCACTTATTCTCCATAATTGTGAGTATGATTCAAATTCAATAATAAATTTCTCTGATAAAGTTGAGAATTGAGCTAATCTATGTGTGTTAAGAAGTCTGTTTGATTCTATGTTCACTTAGCAAAGAAACAGTTAACAGATTCTCTCATAAAGCCACGGATTCTAAGTCAGGTTTATAATACTAAGTATGAGTTCTCTCCTTCGTGCTGTGGAGCAATAGTTTTTACCCTGTAAAAATTTATTATTTGTACTTGTTTAATAAAATGCTGATCGGCCAGTAGCCAGGCAGATTTAGGTATAGGTGGGGTGACCAGGCAGGAAGTAGAGGTAGGGCGATGAAAATTCTGAAAAGAAAAAAGATTCAGTATGCAGTTGTCACCCAGCCACAGAGGAAACAAGATGTAATTGCCTTGCTGAAAAATGTACCAAGCTACATGGCTAACACAGACAAGAACTATGGACTAATATTTGTTATAAGAGTTAATAAGAAGCCTGGGCTAATAAGCCAACTAGTTTATGATTAATGTAAACCTCTGTGTGTTCATTTGGGATTAAAATGCTGTGGGAGCTGGTAGGAGAGAAACTTCAGTCAACACCTGTGGAATGAACCTCAAATCTAATCACAAAGGTTTTGTTTTGACTACCTCTATAACATTCATGCCACTATTGCACCAATGGGCAAGTCTTTCCAAAGTTCTTGTCTTTGCAGCTTATAAATGAACAAAAATTTTTATTATTTGTGATGTATAAACGATCAGTTTTTTTACTATAATTATTGCATTTTACATTTCTATAAATTCAATGCTGTAAGTTTCTATTTCTTTATGGGCCTTCCTCAACTATGAGATCAACATGCTTATCCTTTTGCATGATTTTTTTTAAAATTACTCTTTTAAATTCTTTGTAATTCCCGTTTCTCTAGCCTCTCTGGGTCAAGCTTACAATAATACTTATTCACGCTAGCTGAGGGTCCCATGAAGATTTCTTTCTTCTATAACTGTGAGATGAGGTTATATCTTATGCTAAATGTGACATATGATATGCTATTGAGAGTCAGATTTTTTATTTCATTATACTTAAGGGGCTAGAGCATGGTTTTGTTAGGAAATTAATAGCAATTCATTATGCCTGCTGATTTTCAAAATAAGTATTCCTTAAGTCTTGACTACTTTCAGTGTTCAGACTTTGAATGACGTCTATGTAATATCCACAGTGTTAGCAAAGTTCTGTCTGGTTCTAAGTTTTAACTCTTCAGCAATGTATGACCTCTAGATCTATTATTGACAATTCCCTCAGTTCATTGAACCTTTCCTTTAAATCACAGACTAATATCTAACCACAACCTTGAAAATAATTGATTCCTAGGCAAATTATTTTTTGTACTTTTTCTTTCTCAGTAGCTCCTGGTCTCGCAAATGCCAGCCTACCCAACAGCACGCAAGCCAAACTTCTCTCTCCAGAATACAGCAAATTCTTTTTGGGGTCGACTTGCTTGCTCACTCTGCAAACTACATTCAGGAAGAAAGCTTCCTTAATCCTGAGCCATGACTTATTATATTTCCTCGCATAGTGACATGACAAACGCTGTTGCTTCATGTTGAAAGTTTAAAACACTTGCTACTTGTACTCAGTTTGATGGCTTTATGATTTTTCCAGTGCCCTCCATAATCATATCCCAGCTAAAGTAGAAGGCTTCAAGATCTGTTGCTCATGAGTGGAAATGCATAGCAATAACACAAAACATTCATTTACTCTCTTTTGTGAGTCAAAAAATATCTTCCCTTGTGTGCCAAAGCAAGTATGGGCACCACAAAGGTTTTGCTCCATTAGTTGATTGGTTGGTTGATCCAATTTTAAAACTACAATCATACTTTGTGATATTAAATATTTTAGTTTGATTGGAATCAATGTATATTTTTAATTGCCCATTATAGATTTTTCCTATATGACATAAGCATATTTACAAGTGGTCATTAATGTTTAAGAAGAGTCAAATGGATTGTATGTACTCAGTTAAAGTTAAATATGTGATGTGATTTTCAAAAATGAGATCTGACCTAAGCTATATATGACATTTTATTTCAGTTCTTTGCCTCTCCTGATGGAACAAGATATTCACATATCCAGATAGTATATCTGGACCATTTATAATTTAGGTTAGGAGTATCCCAAGGTTTCCTCCTCTGAGTAGCATCTGTTTCTCAGCCAGCCCAATTCTAACCCCCTACTTTCAGATATAAACTCTTGGATACTCTCACACACCTTGCTGTCCACATGCAATCAGCCACCCTGCCTTCCTGCTTTTGTGAAGTCAAGTGCGGTCAGGCATACCTCCTTTTGCCAAAGATGTATGTGTGCTCCATTTATTCTCATTAATAAACACCTTACTATATTCTACCATGGCTCATTTAAATTTCTACTCTTCCCACAGGATGGCCTCTGTGAAGATACAAAGACTATGCAGGTAGAAATGTATTTCTTTGCTTCCTAACTGACTGGAGGATAAAGGTGGTACAGGGGAGCAGCGATGGTTTCAGACAGTGTAGAAAACCTCCTGGACGGAGGACAAAATGCGACTGAATCATGTTAGAGGGGGAAAGAGCTAAAATTCAAAAAGCTCTTTTACTAAGAAAGCTTCAAAGGAAGAAAAGAATGGAGTGCAAAATGAGCAGAAGCAGAAGAGCGGCAGACGCGGGACCTTGAAAAGGAGATCAGGAACGAGGGAGCCCTTCATTTGATCAAAGCCCCCAGTGAGTCACGGAGCCACAGACTTTCAGGTGTAAAGAGGTGCACTCATTTCACCCTCGTCCCTGCGAAAATGAGGAAAGGGTGCAGAACAACGATCTCCTAACCTTTCATGTACTCTTAGAACCCAGGCGCTAATATCCAATTTTGAACTGAGACACTAAACCTCTTCCTTCCTTGACCTGTAGTCTTAATTCCTGATGAACTGGTGTCTATTTTTTACCCTTCTTCTATGATCTGTCTATCATGCCTCCTGATCTTTTGTGCTGAAAATATTTTTTTATTAAGGAAATAATTAAAAATGTGAGGTTAAGAGAATTTAAATAATTCTTGAAATTCCCTTGCAAGAGAGTGGTAGAGGTGGAGTTCCTGGCTAAATTTTTCAGCATGACTCAAGATTCTATTCAGTCTTTCTGATCCCTCACACCCTTCCCTGAGGTTCTGAATAATTTTGAACAAGAATATGATCTGTGAGAACGGCTTGTGCTTATAAAATTGCTTTTCCAGACCAAACACTGGCTTGTTTGTACAAAGTCTTTCCAAAGGCAACATTGGCTTATGTTTATACAAATTGTACAATTTGTAGAGTAAACCATGAGACAATGTCAGATTTATTACACCTTAAGAGTCTTTGGGACAAAGATGTTAGGATTAAGTGAAACTGACCCAGTAAGTCAATGAAATGCCTAATACAGTACCTGGCTGCGCTTCAACAAAAGTGCACAACTATATAGTTTAATTACTAGTCAATGAAGCAGACTGCCCCCAAACTAACTCTGTTTAGTACTGTGGAGGGTGGAGAGCCCATCATTTTAAAAGAACTTGAAAAAAAATGTAAGAATGAAGAGATACAGAAATATATTCTTTATCACTGCAAAAGTAATGTTGTCTAGGCAGTTTCACTGAGAGGACCAGAATGTTCATTGTAATGCTGGATCATGAGAAGGTGTTAAGTGAGTGTGTTGCCTATATGGCAATACTGTTTGCTAAAATATTTTAAAAGTTTTTTATTAACAAAAACAGCAGCTATAATCAGTACTAGAAATTAATAATATAATTCCAGAATATATAGTATCTCAGTTTGAATCCTAAATGTTCCACAAAGACCTATCTATTAAAGTTCTAGGGTCCCTCTGGGTCAAAATTTCTGGAGGCAGAGTCTTGTGGAATGAAGTTAGGCCGCAAGGACATACCTTTGAAGGAAATACTAGGACTTTCCCCTTTTTCTCTCTCTTTGACTTCCCACGAATGAAGTAGCCTCATAGTTTCTCACTCCCACAATAAAACATAATATACTCAAAGAAACAGAACCACATAACCACAGACTACAACTGCTAAATCTTTGAGCAAGAAATGAATCTTTCTGCTTTATAAATTGATCACTGGGGTTATTTTGTTACAGCTACTAAATAGAGTCCCCCCACCCCAATCAGGCAGTACTGCATTCTCCAATATTCTAGTACTATTCTCCAATAACAGGGAGTTAAATCATGTGTAAAAACAACTCAGTGTAGGTGAAATGGCCTTGTAGTCCAATTGAAATAACTAATCTATGAGCCAGAACGGGGAATGCTCACAATCTCTGGGGTCTGGACCCAGGGAACCAAGGAGGATATTACTGGGGCTTTATCAAATAAAATCAGAGCAGTGGTCTCTGAGGCAAAATATTTGAAGAACACTATTTGGAAGTAAGGTTGACAAATGAAATGTCCAGATCTCCCAAAACATATTGAATGATGCGAAGAGCAAGAAACCCAGGCAGTGAAGGTTCTATTTTGTGCCGACTTAACCTGATCTCCTGCCACCTGCCCTCTTTCTGTGCCTGCCAATTCTTTTACACTGTGCATGTTCTGAGAGTCCGCTGTCTGCTGGCCAATAAGCCTGGACCTACAGTCACCAATCACTTTAGTCCAGCTTCCTCCCTCTCTTACTTTCTCCTTTAGCTTTCACTTGAGTCCATAAGCTGTAATCTGTCAGTTACCATGTATCCTGTGGTTCTAGCTTTCTCCTTTTTGCATACAGCTTGGACATCTGTCATATGTCCCTGGTGGGAAGGAAAGGAATGCTCAAAATACTGACTCTAAAATTTCTCATCAATGCAGTATCCTTTTACTTGATCTTCAGTTCCTTCTCTCCAATAACTAGGTAAAGCATTTCACAGTGTTGGTTCTAGACAGACCTATAGAAGAAGGAAGGAAAGTGCAAAGAAAGGCAGACTTGAAGAGCCATGAAGGGAATTAAAGTTCAGAGGAGACACAAACCCAGGCGTCACCTAATGACTAGATAAATGAATAGAGAAGTCACCAATGCAGTTAGAAGAATGACTTTGAAGGATACACTATAGGAAAGATATAAACAAAGTATCCTTTCACCAATTACTGCAAGATAGTGGAATGGTGGATTTGTTCCACCTGACAGTTGCCCTGGAAATAACATGCTGTTGGTTTGTATCTGTATCTATATCTTTAGCAATGATAAAAGGATGAATTTTTCAACTCCATTGATAGGAACAATCAGGTTCTGATTTGGAAACACGCTGAGAATTCTTTTGGTGAGAGCAGCAGAAGTCTTGTAATTTGTCAAAAGCATCCTCATCCTCCACTCAGTAGCTATTTCAAGCCCCGAAGCCTTAAACGTATAAAAGTTAGATTTGAGAATTTTAATACTCTCTGCTATTCCTGGAACCTAGTATTGATGGTGTGTTGGAGGGCACCCAGAAATGTTTTTCTCCTTGATAAAAAGATATTTGATAGACTAGAAGTTCTGTCATTTTCCTTATCACTCCAATATCCAGCCTTTCTTCCTGCTTTGACATAGTCACATGAGGACTGATATCTGGGGTGTTTGCAGCCTTTTCACAGGGAAGGAAGAGCCATTATGAACTGTGAATAATAGGGAAGTCAAAAGCGGCTAGATCTAGATCTTGATAAGTTTCATGAAAAACTTTCTATAAACTAATTATATGCCACAATAAATCTCCCTTATCTTAATAAGTGTTCTGTGATTACAGTATTCATTACTTTCATATAAAGGCATCCAAGCTAACCAACATCCCATGAAGACCACACTGACCTATGTGGTATAGCAAAACCTTCCAGTTTCCCTTCATTGGCATTCATTAGCTTTCTTGATAAAACAGCAATAGGACATGCAATAATCACAAAATGAACTGTGGGGTTTGAAAAGATCATGGAAATTCAGAAATGATATGCTTAGGCAATACCCTGTCTTGTATGTCACTAACACTCTGGTCTAATGAAATACTCATGGGAAATACTTCTGGGAAACCACCGGAAATGTGACTGTCCACGGGTCTGGATTGAGAAGCACTTGAGATATTTGTGAAACACACTTTTTAGTATTTCTGAGGATGCTTCCAAAGAGGATTGACTAAGTGGACATGGGACTCCCTGAATGTGAGTGACACCAATCTTTCAGCCTAAATGGAATGAAAGGGATGAGCCTCTAACCCCCGTGTTTCTGGAATTTTCACACTCTACCAAATGGATTAAAACCCTTTGAAACCCTGAAAGAAAACACATCTTCTTTTTTTATACTGTGCTCACATATTGTCACAACAAAGCAGAAACCCAACTAATACACCAAGATTTGGTTCAAACATTTCTGAGACAGAGAATATACCAGTTCAGAGCAACCAAACTGTCCCCTTTCCCTGCGTTAACATTATTTAATGTTCCTACTATAATTTAAGAAAATACACTGTCTCTTTTGTTTGTTTCTTACTTGATCCAGGATTTTTCTGTGTTGCCCTGGCTCTCCTGGAACTCATTTTGTTGACCAGGCTGGCCTCACCTCAGATCCACCTGTCTCTACCTCCTGGGTGTTAGGATTAAAGGAGTGTACCACTACCACCTGACAAGCAACCCACACTCTAAAAGACAGGAGTGTGAATGCTGTTTCTGTTCATTCTTACTGATTTGTAAAAAGCACTGGTCGGTAATGAAGCCACTCAAAGTTTGGGAAAGATGACATATGGAGTATTATCACTTTATTTTTTTACTCATTAACCTGTTTTTGTTGATTTAAAAGTTAGAAAAAAACAAGTAGGGCAAAGGCTGGGGATTTAACTCAATTAATGAAATTGACTGAGTAAAACCGTGGCTTTTACAACCTCACGTTCATATCAATAGGAACTAGGTGTGAGAGGCAGGGGTGGGGCACTATGGCTCAGAGCTCTTGCTATGCAAGTATGGGCATTGTGTCTGAGTACTCTGATCCTCCTGCAGCTGGATGTGGCCACTTGTACTTATGATGTTAGCACTGTTGGGACAGAACAAAGAAAATGCTGGTGCTTGCTGTTTGCCAGCTTTGTTGTAGGTTTAGAGAGATCCCCTAAGCATTCAATGTCTTCCTTTGCCTCTGCACATATATACCAGCTCAGGCATATGCATGTAACACACACATACATACATGCACGTGCACACACATGTATAGATAGATAGATAGATAGATAGATAGATAGATAGATAGATGATAGATAGATAGATTGAAGATAGATAGATAGATAGATAGATAGATAGATAGATAGATAGATAGACAGACAGACAGATAGATGAGAGAGACCCAGGTATGATTGATGGTGCATACCTAAACTGTCTGCACTTCTAGAGATGGAGCCTAGACGATCAGAAATTCAGCATTTTCCTTACAGATAGTCAAAGCCAGTATGAGCTACATAAAATTCTGTCTTGAAAGCAAAAAGAAAGAAGGATAAGATTAGCTTTTATCATAAAATCAGGAGTGTTATTAGTAGTAAAGAAAATTTTCTGTGCCAGAATTCTTAATAAATGTGTGTTAGTAGTATAGAAAAGAGATAAAAATGGGGACTATTATTAAGAATAGACACAATCAGAAATCATGATATTTTACAACACAGTATCTAAAGAGAATCATATAATATCACTGAAGAAACCTGTAAGAGAAGATATATATTTTAAAATGTAAACTTATTTTAATATTGAACATAAATGTGTGTCCAAGTTAAGCTCTTCAGAGCTAAACTTCACCCAGCAACTTGTAATCTAAAGGAGGCCATTTCTTTTTTGACTCTTGACATTATCAGAAGTTTCAAAATACATTGAATTTCCTTGTTATGAATTTTATTTTGGTATTTCTGAAAAGATGATTGATAATGTGCTGACTGATTCATGGGCTGACTTGGAATTTCTTGTATGGTTATAGTAGCACATCAATATGGTAGTTTGATGTGGGAGTCCCCTCTGTATACTGTGAATAGCATTGGTTAATAAAGAAGCTGCTTTGGGCCTATTGCAGTACAGAATAGGGCAAGGTGGGAGTTCCAAGCAGATAAGAGGAGGAAGAAGGCAGAGTCAGGGAGAAGTCATGCAGTCACTGTAGGAGACAGACACTGGACAGAACTTTACTGGTAGGCCACAGCCACATGGTGATACACAGATTAATAGAAATGGGTTCATTTAAGATGTAAGAGGTAGCTAAAAATACACTAACATCATTGGCCAAGCAGTGCTGTGATTAATATAGTTTCAATGTGCTTATTTCAGATTTGGGTGGCCAGGAAGCAAACAAGCAGCCTCTGTCAACAGTAGTTTGGATGTAATTGGCCTCCATAATCTCATAGGGAATGGTACTATTAGGAGGTGTGGCTTTGTTGGAGTGGGTATGACCTTCTTGGAGTAAGTATGCCTCTGCGGGGGTGAGTCAATATATCAAGTATAACCTTGAAAAATTGTGGTATATATCCAGGCTACAAACATGAACCATTCTATAAAAATATGACACAAATTCAAGAAATCTATGATGCAATTACTGATCTTTTGAAGTAATTTGTGGGCTAGAGTCAAGCTTAGTCCTGATACTTATTCTTGAGTACTTTCTCCTTCTTCTCATAAAGATGGACCTAAACCCTAAGTAATGCATCCTTTCAAATCAAACATTATTCTCAAACTACTTAGTATCAATTTCCAGTTTTGACAAAGCCATAGACATGGCAACTTGTATTGCATCATTCTTTGATCTTTCTATTTGACACAAAAGCATTCAGTCAAATGAAACAGGCTCACAACATATTCAAGATCACACGGTCAAGATCAAATATCACTGATGAAAGGAATAACTTACTATAAACCACCGTTTCCTGTTCCAACAACCTGCTCCATTCCTAAGTAACTAACTCTGGGACTTAATATTATTTACAAATGCTTGGCCAATAGCGTAGGCTTGTTACTAGCTAACTTTTACACTTAAATTATCCTGTAATTCTTATTCATACTTTGCCACATGACTTGGTACCTTTTCTCAGTACAGTGTGCCCGTCTTGCTCTCTTCGCATCCACCAGCAACTTCTGATTTGACCCTTCTCCTTCTAAGCATTCTCAGTTTGACTCTCCTGCCTAACCTTACTCTGTTCCGCTAGTGGCCAGTCAGCTTGTTTATTAAATCAATCACAGCGACAAATCTTCACAGTGTGCAAAGGGATTATTCCTCTATAGCTTACAAGTTGTCCTTGAAAACTAATTCTTCATGTCCAGTAAGTGCCAGAGAATGAGTCAACCTCCCTTTTTTTGCTTTGTCTTTAAAGAGTAATACTTCAAGCCTGAAATTTGTCTACGCTATCTTCTGATTTTTAAGGTCTGAGCTCCATGCTAAGGTGCAGCTTGTCCACAAACAGGACACATCTTAAGATGCCATAGTTCATTTAAGGAAAGACTTGGAATGTCTGACAAATCACATTAAGGCAGAATTTCCACAAATAACATCTATGAACTCTCATCATAACATGGTATGTTTTATGAAATTCTCATTTTCAATATTTTGCTTCTTGCTGTCTCAGAGAAAATTTATGATTCTTGGAGAACACAAACTGGAATGTTAGGTGCTATGTATTATGTATTCTCTGGTGGTTTTGCTGACCATTCCAGGAAAACAAAAAGGTTAATTTCATGGCTAAGTATTGCCCCAACAAACTTTGAAAAATGTCACCACCAGGATCATCACTTTTCCCTGGCTGATATCCTTTATGCCTTAATTTGAAAGTCAAATGAACGTTTCTTGCAAAAGAAATAAGAGCTAGGGTGTGCCAGTGGGATTATTTGTAATTGGAAAAACAACTCCTGTTTCTTAAAAGTCAGGTAATGATTTCAGGGTGTTTCTAAGCAAGACCTGAATAAAATATTAGACAATCATTCTCGAAAGCTATTAGTGGTTGCCTAATCTAATACAAATAACGGGAGTTGTGAAAGTAATTGGGGTTTTCTTTGTTTGCTTCAGAACTTATGGAAAACTTATCAAGTATAATGTTTAATTTTTTCCCCAGGAGATAAAGAACTATGCCTCAAGTTCTTTACAAGTGACCACAATTAATACTTTTATGTTATAACTGACAAAATGAATAGTACCACAGAAATAAATACACCATATTCACACAATTAAATCTAAATCTGTACAGAGGGCATAAGGTGTTTATTACTGTCCTTTACTCATAGGCTCATAATAATAATAATAATAGTAGTAGTAGTAGTTATAGTTATGATTATTACAGCCAAATTCAAAGGCTGAAAGCACATGCTCACATATCAAGTGGTTTTTATTAAAGCCAACATTTAAACCATTGATCTGGAATGAAATCTAGATCAATACATTTTCAACTCTGACCAAACATCCCTCCTGACCACATGACCAGCGTGTCCACAGTATGCTGCGGATGTCCACATAGGAAATTGCCAAGCACAGAAAGATGAATGACTTTTATTTAGAGAATATGTCTAACTGGGGCAAGAAAAAACAACTGGACAGTGTGCAATTTGGTAAGGGGCTGTTTTTCCTCTATTGAACACTTCGGTATTTAATGCAGAATTTTTTTTTAAGTGTGGCAGCCGTGTAATATATTAGGTTTGTGATTTTAGCTGATAACTTTTGATACCTGTGTTAAGTGTTAATGTGTAAGAAAGAATTCAACAAGTTTTTGTGTATGTGTGTATTTGAACATACGTATATTTGAACTATTTTACATTTACTAATAATACTCCTCCAAAACTAAACATCTTCTGAGCGTATAAAACAAACTCTGTCCTCACTCTGTACATTTTGCCTTGTGGAGACTCAGTTAAGGAATAGTGACTAGATTGATGTCCGCTAGCATACAAAAACTCCATTTAAGAAATGTTTCAGCCATGACAAAAGAATTGCCCCCCACAGCATCTCTAGAAGGGGGCATGGCAGAGGCCTTCTTCTCCTGCTGATAATCCTTTTTTCTTCCTGCTGCTCAACCCTTCCCCACTTCTGAAGACTAAGCGACTTTTTTTTTCTAGGAGAGCAAATATGAAATTTGAAAATAAATCCTAATAGTTCCAACTAGATAAAAAGTATAATGACTACCATTGTAAATATCAGAAGCATAATCTATAAAGGAAGAACTTTGGACATTTTCAGGCTACTGTGATGTATTTTTTCCATCGCTAGCAGGATGTGTTAAAGGGTGTTCTCCTTAAGATATTTCAAATTCATTACCAGACAGTTATGTTTTCACTTTAGTATTAAAGGAACAGCTGATGGTGCTCTATGAATAAAAATGAAAAGTAAATTTCACAGTCAGAAAGTCGAGTAGCTGTGAGCCCTTGTTCTGTGGGACTCGAGATTACACATTGGGTAAACTAATAGCCTGCTGCTTCAGCTTCAGTGACTGACAGGGAAGGAAAAATGAAAAAATAAAATAAAGTGAAAACATATTGGGTTCTTGCTACCAAGAGTTTTATTAGCATGATACAAAAAAATCAGTACCAGGCCTTTGGGCTCTGGATGTAGAGATTTTCAAAAACCTACAAAGGGAATATTATGTGTGTCTTCTTTTATGTGCTGAAACAAAACAAAGGCTGCCATCTTCTTCCTCCTGTGGCAATATGTGTGTGGGTCTATTGTCATCCACCAGGGTATGGGAAACATAATAGTGGCTACACATTTAGCAGACATTAACTGCCCGTAGGTCCTCTGACAGGGGTGGAACCTTGGTATCGTTCTTCCCTCCATATTAGGTTTTTAACTGTTTTGATCCTATGCACCTAACTACAGCTACTGTGGGTTTGTATGTACAAGAGCGATGCTATGTCTAGAGAGCAGCATTTTCCATCCTCTTGCCTTCACATGTTTCCCTGTTCTCTGAGCCTCAAAGGTAGTGATATAGATGCCCCATCAATGGGTGAGCACTCACAGTCCCTTAGGCATTTTATTTTCATTGTTTTATATTTATCAGTGTTTTATCTGCATGTATATCTGTGTACCACATGCATGCAGTACCCTCAAGGCCAGGAGAGGATATGTGATCCCCTGGGACTGGGGTTACATGGTTGTGATCTGCCATATGGGTGCTGGAGATTGAACCTAGATGCCCCTTGGCTTTTAATCGCTAAGTTATCACTCCAGCCGCCACAGTCATTTATTTCCAGCACTTCCATAGTAATAAATCTCTACATCAACCACTACTCACCACCACATAAAGTTTCTCTGGTGAATGTTGGCAGCAGCACAAATCTACAAATGTAAATAGTTAGAGGGATGTTTAATGATAGTGCCATTTAGGAAAACAAGATAAATAAGTTCTTTCCAAGCATGGGTTTTATCTGTATATAATTCCATTTTTACAGTCCTAAAATATATAACTATGTATTTTTGTTCAGTTCTTCCATCTATGAATCATGGACAGATCATTTTTCTCTCTAACTCTGATTCCTAAACAGAAAAAGGGAGACTCAATGAGTTCTTGCCAAATTTTGCTTTGTCTTGGTAGTTAAATGTCATCTCTGTACCATATCCCAACACTAATACCTCCTCTTGCACACTCCCATCATCCCTGTAGCTTATCCCTCCCACAAAGCCTCTTCTTGCATACTCCCATCATCCCTGCAGTACATCCCACCCCCAGTGCCTTCTCGTACACATTTCCATACATAAGAGATCTCTTTTATTCCACATAACACACACAAACAGTAGTGTGATTCATATCCCAAATGGGGCAAGATGTACAAGCTGATATAGCTCTTTGGGTGAGACAAATATGTATGTAATAGTTTCTCCCTCCCATGCACACTGCCTCATCTATATCTGTGCACAAACATGCAAGCTACCACAAATACCACCGTGCACAGAGAACTAGCAAACTCTACAGAGTTAGTTCTTCTGTCATCAATTTTTTTTTCACTGTCTTTTCGCCAGAATTGAGCAAAATCCTAGAATGGAAATGAGGAAGAAGAGGAATCATCTGACTTGATTTAAGAGGGACACTGAATGCTCACAGTGGCTTTCCTTCTCTTCTTCTCTAGCAATCTATCACTAAAGACAGCCTCAGCAACTTGGAGCACTTTAAACCTTATATTCGGATGCCAACAGAACATATAACTTTTTGATCCTCTTAAATAAGCACAGAAGGAAACAAAAAAGTGAGGAGAAATGGGAGAAATGAATCGCACAGCCGTGTCAGCTAACGTCTGAAACAGTGAAGCTGTGCTGCATCTCCATCACAGGTGTGACGGCTTCTTTGTATGCATCTACCTAAAAAGCTGGTAGCAGACATGTAAGTGATGAAAGGGTCTTCAGAAAGACTATTTTGTTATAGCAAATTGACCCATGGTTAGGCCACCTCTATAACAGTCATAAACGCTCTAAAAAGACAACAAAAATTAGATTATAAAATAATAGGCGCAACACACTGGACCACAGTGCCCAAGGGCTAACAATATAACCTTTTTTCCTTACCTAAAATCATTTCTATCCAGTGAGCGAACACACACCAATAAGACTATTTCTTTGTTCCAGAGAGCCATTAGGAGACAATGGGTGATGTCTTTCCAGCCCTCTTTGTGTTTGAGAAGGATTTCTGCTTCTTCACATTTTGTCCTGGTACATCTTCAGCAGGAATTTACAAAAGAGAAAGCCTGTTGGCCTCAAAACTTCCCTACAATTGCTACTCAGTCCTAAATGAGTTGTCTTTGTAGATAATCAGCTCTGGCATTTTGCTTTCCTACAGTTTTTCTTGACTAAAGTTAGTGCAGCTCCTAATGCTCCCATGCAGAGAAAGCAGGATCCTCTTCTAACCTCCTTGGACAGGTTCTAGCAGGTTTACAGTTGCAGTGGGAACAATCTACATAGTTTTGTAAGCAATATTGTTGGTTTCTGGGAAATGCACTCTTTCCCCCCATATGCCTTTAGTTATCATGAATAAAAGTGTCGGAGGCAGCACACAGGTCAAACCATGCACAGGGTGGTTCTGGTTGAACACGGAACAGAAGGTTAAGCTGTCAGAGATTTGGCAAGTCTTCTTGGCCAGTCATTTCAGAAGGCCCTCACTTATCTCTGCTCTGCTTTCCGTCTCACCGTTTCTTTGAGGGTGACTAAGAACAGTTGTGACTCGTTAGATAAGGTTGCTGTCTACATGGTCCTCAAGCTCAACTGAGCATTGAAAAGAGAAAGAGGAGAAAGAAACAATAATGTCTGCCGATCGGAGGTGCTACAAATAAGTTCATGGAAGCAGCTGAACCCAGGCTGCAGAGATTCAATTTAGACCTAAGAGCACTCAGAAACATGTTGAGTAGTCTCCCAGAGCCATAAATTGTTTTCTCCAGAATGATGCAGGAAAATTGTTTGAGCTCTTAGCCATGGCTGCTTTGGTCCCCTTAGCTAGCACAGAAAGTGTTTTAAATATGTTACAAGGGCAAATTGGCATATGCTATACACCTCTACTGACTTTTAAATATCAGAATCACTTCCACAAGACCAGTTACATTTCAAGCCAAAGCTTTTATGCAAACACTTCAGAATGTGTGCGTTTAGTATGGCAAGCATAATGCAATCACTTCATTTGAGAATAGCAATGTAAATCCCTCCCCTTTAAAATGTGTGCTTTATGCACAGAGGGTTCCCATGAATGTTTGTGAAAGGCTTGGGTTCTGAGCACTAACTTATTGAAGAGCGGGCAATTGGAGTCTTGTTGCTTTGTGGCATTTGTAACTCAATCAGAACTCTAAAATGAGGGGCCAGGGAGATGGCTCAGTCCTTTCTGCACAAGCATTAGGCCTGAGTTTGGATTTCCCCAGTCATGGTGGCTTATGCCTGTAATTCAAGTGCTTGGTGTATGATCACAGGTGGACCTAGGGATTTTCTGGACAGATAATCTAGCCAATATGGTGAGCTCCTTCCTGGTTCTATCTCAAAAACTAAAAGGCCCTATCTCAAAAACAAAGACAAGAAATTACCGCATATTGACCTCTGACCTACACACACTCACACACCTAAAGGTGAGTGTATCTGTGCACACCCACTCTTACACACACCAACACATGTGCACGCGCGCACAGACACACACACACATACACATACAGAAAGAGAGAGAGATTTAAAAGTTCCAAAATAAAGCAAAAACATTGAACATGGTTTCCTGTCCTGTGTATTAAAATAATATATTTACAGAAGATGATCATTACATACTAATAGTGGTCTTTGGGGGCAAAGCATTATGCTTTTGCTTTTGCCAATATAGCTCAGTGTTATGGTAGAATTACCCTTGTTACTCTAATGTCAGTGACTACGAAGTATACTTCTCTTAGATAAACTTAAACCCAGAGATACTAATGAAAATTTTCTTAACACCCACTCCTTCAAGATATAGGTAAAGAACTTTAAATTGCTCACTCTGTGTTTCTTACGTAGGCATGTTAAGACATTCCATAAATTGTTTTCACCGTGTTAACACTCAAAGTCAACATTAAAATGTCTTGCCAGAATTATTTCTAGGAAAAGCTTAGTATAACTAAAGAGAAAAGGGAAGGATTGTAGGAGCCAGAGGGATCATAAGTATCACAGGAAAACCCACAGGATCAATTAACCTGGGCTCATAGGGGCTCACAGAGACTGAACCAAAAACCAGGGAAACTGAATGGCACTGACCTCGTCACCCTGCATATATATCCCAGTTGCTTGCATGCTGGACGGAACCAGTTAAAAATGAGCAATATAATATGAATGCTTCTCAAACTATATAAAAAACAACTGAAGGGAAAGGAATATTCCAAATTCCTTCTATGAGGCTTGGATTACTTTGCTACCAAAACAAGATAATACGAGACATACAAAAGATCCATGTTCCTGATGAACACAGGACACAGAAATTTGAAGGTGGGTTATCCAGGTGAATGCCACACCTTTCTATCATATAAAGCAGTGTTTAGTGAAACAGACATACATGATCATTTTATGTTCTATGATACATTTATTCCTCAAGACCTCATTTTTCCCAGAATTTGAATAACTAACCATTTTAAGAAGAGGCTATCATTTGTTCAGGTATTTTGATAAATTTGCTTGGGGTCTGAGCTAATAACTCTTTTTCAAGGCCAACAATTAGAGCCTACTTCTCATGCAAAGGAGTGGAGTGCTGGATTTCATACAGGTCCCTTGGAGGCAGAGGAAAGATTAAGGTGAGAGAGAATCACAGACTCAGAGCAAAAAGGATATTTGTAGCAGATACTTGAAAGTGATATACTTTACAAAAATTGTGGATTTTTTCTCAATTTCTTTTATAAATTATTCAATAAATACCATACTTCACACTAATGTCTTATATGGTAAGTTGTACTTGTAGAGAATATAAAACTGTGCCCAGAATTAATTTATATTTGATAGCAAAATCATAGTAGGACCATATTTAACACAGGCAAATAAAATGGAAAAAATATGGAGCAATACATATATACGCAGAAATTGGTGGGATGTCCTCTATTTGAGATTTCCTGGGTGGAGGAAAACATGGGGTGGGACCCATGGGTAAAACCACAAAGATATAGACTGGCAAGTTGTCTGAGGTCATGGATGATGCAAAGAGTCAAAAAAATAGGAGGAATAGAAAGAAAAGGCTAGAAAAACAAACTCAAATCAAAATTGTCATTTCAAAAGTGGAGTATATGCTCTGCTTTTCCAATAGTTTTAAAAGTATATTGCTCTATGAGTTTGGTTCCAGCCCTTCTAGAGGTTTTACTTTGAATATATGCAAAACAGAAAAGATATAAGATGACCATATCTGAGGCAAATAAAATTTCAGAACAGCTTCATCTGCTGAAAAGAAAAAAAAAACTTGAAAACACAAAAATCTCTTAAATATCAAGTCTTCATCAGTGCCCTCTTGTTGAAAAAAAAAAACGTTAAATTCACAGAATCTCTTAACCAACACAAAAACAAACGTTTTTGGTTATCTCTGTTTTCTTGGCAGGGCTGATTGCCACCTGTTACATTCCCACAAAAGAAGTCCTGTTCCTGAGAAAAGTCACCACTTAGTCACTGAAAAAAAAAAGCTTCTGCCTATTGCATGAGGAAGAAACCATGTGGTTTAGTTGATAGACTAAATACTTGTGAATGCCAATCTACCCTTCCCTCCCACAAGCTGCTGTTATTGCTAGTACATGCTGAATATGACTTTCTGCACGGGGTGGAGAGCAGTCTCCTTCACCTTGCAGGCTAGATGGGCAATTATGCATGTCCAATTCTGTAACATTCCTATAAAAGGTATCAAGATTGGTCTCATTATATTTCCATTATTCTTTAACAATTATTGAAACAAAGGACTACCTACCATTGATAGCTCAATGGACCTTGTGTCTCCTTTCCTCTGCATTTGTAATGAATTGAATACGTTCTATATTCTCAACAAATCAATCGCCTATTCCCTAATCTACACACTATTGTTCACTCAAAAACAGATGAAACATTTTATTCTTCCGGGCAGGGTGTGATGACACATTGAATGAGTACAAGGTTTTTATGCAAATTATCCGTTGACACCAGTGAAACAGAAAAATATCACTTAAAAACAGTGTTAAATTGGCCAAAAGATTATTATTTTTTTCTCCCACCCTAAATTTAAAGCCCAAGATTATAGGCATACCTGTTTTCCTACATGCCACAAAAAGTTAGGGAAAAGCCCTTCCAGCTACAAGCCTGTCATAAAGAACCTCTTTGACTCTCTTTCCAAACATCTAGGGAAATGATGTTAGTGTTCCTTCTTCTCTGTGGCCTGCTACAGTGCTTCACAGCTGTGGTAACAGAATTTTGGGACCTGCAACTCACTGAATCTAGAGCCATCCACACATCCTCAGAGAAAGCGAGTGATAATGTAGGAGGGTTTCCTCCCACCCACGTTTCATTTTAAATTTCTCTAACTCGTGCTCAAATAATCTGGGTTTTAAAATCATTTTATTAATGCTTTAATAAAAATTTAATCAGACCATACCAACTTTCTGGGATATCATTTGGTCAACCTGTCAGACCAGACATATCATGGCTAATTAAGTACTATGGGCTTTGCTTAAAACCCGAACACACTAAAAACAAAACATACCATTCTGGGTTAGATTAACTGCAACAGTGCGAGGAGGTGCCCCAAATAAATGGGAAACAAAAATGGAGATCTGGCATCTTATCAGATCCAAATTTATCTCACACTGGGAATAACACACTGAAAATAATGATAAAGGATCATCTTGAATGTTTGGTTATCTATATGATCATTTATTAAATTTCCTTTATAAGTTTGTTTGAATTGCTATGACAAGACTTGGGAGTTTAAAGGGCATAAATATATCCAGCGCTAAGTGGGAGTACTGTATTCAGGAAAATGTCATGCCTGTGGTTCACGGTATGGCAGCATTATTTCACCAGGCTTATCCAACCACAAATCCGGAAGACGTTCAGATAGAGCCTTACTTCTGAGTAGCAAAATGTCAGTTCTCATTAGGTATATAATAAAGTATATTACAAGACCTTTTAAATCAGCAACTGTTTTGACATAACCTGATATCAGGATGAACAGCTGTTGCCAAGAAGTGACTCTTAAGGAAAATATAGATGCAATTAATCACCATTGGACAAGGAACATAAGAATTTTAATATTTAAGAAGCAGCAGACATAAATTCTCTCTATTTGTGAATAATTAGTTAATTGTTTCTTCCACAAATAAGCAAATTTCTGAGTATAGTCATGCACGTTTTAATAACATGCTTTCAAATTTCTTCTTAAAACATTCTATTTTATGAGTTCAATCATAAAATGTCCGTGAAAATGTTGGCAGATATTATACACATCATACCCAAGACAAATGATTTTTTTAAAAAAAAATAACAGCTGAATATAAATGACATCAACTTCTGAAGCATAGTCTTTAAAAAAAAATAGAAAGAAAAGAACATCTTTCTTGATTAATCCCTTTAGCCCTGCACAGACTCAATACATTTGCAGAGATATAGCAAAAGTCACCTTAGCCTCACAAAGTATGAAGGCACAAGTCCCATGAAACAAAATAATACGAAGAACTAAAATTTAAAGGGAGAACAGGAAGCCATCACAAATAACCATCATTCAATCATCTGCATCTGTTCATGTTCACTAGTACTTGCAATTGCTTTTTATGTGTCAGCATTACAAAAGTAAAAAGTTCTAATTATAAAAATACTGATCAATAAATTCTCCCAAACTTTTTTGGTTTTCAATTTACACACACTTTCTTGTTGACATATGAGCTTTCATTCCTACTCAAGAGACAGTCACACCCTCTAAGGCAGCCTACTATTTATTCGGTAATTTTTGAAAGTGCCTAGTATGTGAGAATCTATGCTTAGCACTCCCATAAAATATATGAATAACTACTTTAATGTATCATTTTATGCATAAAGCTCTGTTTCACATTTTCAATTTCTTAAAGAGAACCTAAAACACATTAATCTGATCTGCACAAATGGCAGTTGTTGAGATGAATATGCAATGTGTGAATTTATTCATTGTGAATAAGATGTGAAGAGTCCAGACCAATATCAACCTGACATTAAGAATGAAGACAAGCTGCACAGATCAAAAGAGAAGCAAGACATCCTTATCAACAAGAAGTACTGGTCTTCCCAAATAGCAACACCATACTGAGGAGATGGAGCTAATTGCCTTCATAAACATAAGGACAGCATAGAACTTGTTAAAGCTTGGATATGGAATGGTTGTCAAAGGCTCATATCATAAAGGGTTGCTTATCAGCCTGTGTTGAGAGGTGGTGGGATCTTTACCAACTGGAATCTAATAGAAGAAAATTAGGGCATTGGATATATGCCTTGAAGGGGATATCGGGACCTCATCATTTCTTCTTCTCCTTCCATCTTCTTCCTCCTCCTCCTCCACCTCCTCCTCCTCCTCCTTTTTCTTTTCCTTCTCCTCCTCCTCTTTCTCTCTTCCTCCTCCTCATCTTTTACTCCCTCCTTCTTCTCCACCAGCTCCTTACCAGCTGCGATCACCATGAAGTTTGAAGTCTTCTTTTCTTTTGAATAGACTTCTCTTGTATACTCGGCTCCTATGATGTATTTTGTGACCACAGGGTCAAAGTGACAAAATGACTTTGAATCAAAGCTGAGTTAATGAGCCATGATAACCTTTTCTTACTTTCAGTTTATTTTCTCTGCTATTTTGTCCCAGCAATAGAAAACTGACTAGAATAATACTTGACAGGAGACAGCACACTAATTATAGCTGTTCTGTTTAGTCTTTTACATTTAGAGTGTCATTGTACATACAGCCAAAATCCCAATATTAGAAATTTAACTGAAATGAAAATAAATTGATAATTTCTGCAGTCATTGAGTAAGATTGGGTAAGATCTGTATTTCTTCCATAAGTACTAATAGCTTTCTTAAAAAAAAATCTTATTTTGGTGACCTGCCTGCATGACACACTCATGAAAAAATAACACAAAAGTCATGGGAATAATATACTACTATCTAATAGAATTTAAAGTCCATTTCATAAAATGTAACCAATGGTTGACATTGCTCTGGTTGCCAAGAATCTGAGATTAGATAGGCTTTGGATCTAGAGGAAAACCCGATACTATTGATCTACTAAAGGGACATAGCAATAAAATGACTCCACGTGACATTCTGCTATATCTATAGGTCAATTTTTCACTCATCCATCATCAGAAAACCTTCTCCAGGTTTTCAGATGGGACAATGGAAAGACAGTGAAAGACCTTTGAATACTCCATTTTAAATGGAACATCTTCATAAATGTCTCCCCCTCAGTGCTCAGGGAGCTATGCAGGAAAGACAGAAAGACTGTATGACTCAGCAAAGATGTAAGACACTGAATGAACAGTGCCTCCCAGATACAATAGTGCTGATACATGTATGAGCTCACAGAGACTGTGGCAGCATGGATAGGGCTTGCACAGGACCGAGTGAAATGAGATCCCAGTGCTGAGTGGAGAAATGGACAGAAGTCCCATCCTTAACCCAGAAGCCATCTCCAATTGTCAACTAAATGAAAAAATAGTTTTCTCAAATGAAGCCTCACTGGGTATACACCTCACTGGTATTTTGCCTATATACTATGGTTTCTGATTCTGTGTTTTTATGGTGCGTGTGTGTTTCTCTCTTATGCTTTTTTTCTTATGTTTTTTTTTTCATTATATTATCTGCTTATTTTTTTAAGAGAGAGAGAAAAAAGGTCTGGAGTTGGAAGGGCAGGAAGTGGAGAGGATTTGGGGGAAGATGAAGGAGAGGGTTTGGTCAGACTATACCGTATGAAAAAAATACCTTCAATAAAAAAATGAAAATAGGTTCCAGTCTCTTGCCAACACTAAGATGGCTCTTTTAACTAAGATATGTGCTTCCCTGCTCCCCTATCCAACCTTCCTTTATCCCAATCTTCCTGTTTCCTCAAGTTCCCCCAATCCTCCCCTTCTTACTTTTCTCTCCCTGTCCCCCCTTATCCCCAACCCACCCCACCCCCAAGATCCCAATTTTGTCCCCGGCAATTTTATCTACTTCCCTTAGCCAAGAGGATAACTATATGTTTTTTCTTGGGTTCACCTTCTTCTTTAGCTTCGTTAGGTTCACCAGGTATACACTCCGTGACCTTTATTCATGGCTAGAAACCAATTATGAGTGAATACATCCCATGTTCATCTTTTTGGGTCTGGGTTACCTCGCTCAGGATAGTGTTTTCTATTTCCATCCATTTGCATGCAAAATTCGAGAAGTCATTGTTTTTTACCGCAGCATAATACTCTAATGTGTATATATTCCACACTTTCTTCATCCATTCTTCCATTGAAGGGCATCTAGGTTGTTTCCAGGTTCTGGCTATTACAAATAATGCTGCTATGAACATAGTTGAACAAATGCTTTTGTCATATGATAGGGCATCTCTTGGGTATATTCCCAAGAGTGGTAAGGCGATGTCCCCAGTTAGTCCCTTGGGAAGCTGAGGATAGGGAACCTGAACTGACCCTATCCTATAGCATTACTGACGAATATCTTTCATATCACCATAGAACCTTCATCTGGTGATGGATGGAGATAGAGACAGAGACCCACACTGGAGCACTGGACTGAGCTCCCAAGGTCCCAATGAGAAGCAGATGGAGGGAGAACACGAGCAAGGATGTCAGGACCACGGGGGGTGCACCCACCCACTGAGACAGTGGGGCTGATCTATTGGGAGCTCACCAAAGCCAGCTGGACTGTGACTGGAACAGCATGGGATAAAACCGGACTCTCTGATCATGGCGAACAATGAGGACTGATGAGAAGCCAAGGTCAATGGCAAGGGGTTTTTTTGATCCTACTTCATGTTCTGGCTTGGTGGGAGCCTAGCCAGTTTGGATGTTAACCTTCCTAGACATGGAGGGAGGGGGGAGGACCTTGGACTTTCCACAGGACAGGGAACCATGACTGCTCTTTGGATAGGAGAGGGAGGGGGAGAGGAGTGGGGGGAGGGGGAGAAGAGAGGGGGGAGGGGGAGAAGAGTGGGGGAGGGGGAGGGAAATGGGAGGCTGGGAGGAGGCGGAAACTTT
Organism: Alexandromys fortis; assembly: GCF_014885135.2. Lineage (NCBI taxonomy): Eukaryota > Metazoa > Chordata > Mammalia > Rodentia > Cricetidae > Alexandromys > Alexandromys fortis. The sequence continues at coordinate 1,849,478 of NW_026067998.1, forward strand.
TTTTTCTTATTCTCAATAAAATAAAAAAAAAGAAAAAAATGAAAATAAAATAACCACAATTAATATAACTGCAAATCTGGAACTATTGGACTCTCCTCGACCAAAGAAATTTGATTCACCCTTTCCTATATTTCAGTCAAACCCTTTCTTGTAGTGCATACACTCATGCTCAATATGCCATGATCATCCAAAGGACAAAGCCTTGTCTGTGTTACTGGACACCCACATCATATGGAACACATTTGAATGTTCTAAATAACAAGATGAAATTGAGTTTGAGTTTTTAATTATCACAATGGGAAATAAAATAAAATAAAATCAGTAGTGTGAATATTTATCTTATAAAATCAGGGGCAATATTTTAATATGATGTTTTGTGTTGCATTTTAAAAATTAAAAACTGACTTTCAATCTTCCCTGCATAATTAGATCTCATCATGACACAGAACAAGCCATTCACACTCTCTAATCCTTATCAGTGACAGTCTCTCTAAGTTACTTTCCAGAGAGCCAGCTATGAAGCAAATTATATCAGAATGATGCATAGTAGAAGAGAAGACAATAAGTTATAAAAGTGATTAAAATGATATTAAGGAACTCTAAATCTAACAGCAACTTATGTCTGATAGGCCATGCGTTTTAATATTCAGTTTGTCATTAAAAATATATATGCCCTAGTTTGGTTTCTCTTGCTGGGACAAAAAGCCATTATCAAAAATCAAATTGAAGAAGAAATTGACCCTTTTAGCTTTCCGGTTATAATCCATCATCAAGGTAAAACTGAAGCAGGGACTCCAGGTAGGTGCTTGAAGCAGAAACCATGAAGGAATGCTGCTTACTAGCTACTGTAAAGACGCAAGTTCAACCACATTTCTTTCGTAGCCCAGTCCCACCTAACTAGGCAGGGCATCATACATAGTAGGCTGGGTCTTCCTACGACAGTTGTCGTGTAAATGCCTCTTAGACACAGCCAAAAGAATCTGATATCTGATCGTGGTAGTTCTTCGGTTGAGGTTCCCTATTCCTGGGGCTCTAGGTTTGTGCCAAGGTGACAAAAAAAAAAAATAAATAAAAAATAAAAAAATAGGCCGGGCGATGGTGGCGTATGCCTTTAATCCCAGCACTCGGGAGGCAGAGGCAGGCGGATCTCTGTGAGTTCGAGACCAGCCTGGTCTACAGAGCTAGTTCCAGGACAGGCTCCAAAGCCACAGAGAAACCCTGTCTCGAAAAACAAAACAAAAAATAATAATAATAAATAAATAAATAATAAAAAATAAAAACTAACCAGCACACTTATCAATTATATCTTTGTTTTGACCCAAGCACTAATAATTTCTCTTTATTGTTTTAAGCTAAGAAAGTGCCCCCTTCTGTTGGCCTTTTGGAAAAATGTAGATGAATAAATTTGTACAGTGATTAGGGAAGGCATTACTCTATCTTTATAATTAATTTCACACTGAACACTCTGAGACATGATCCTACAATAGGTGATTTTATGCCTTCCTTGCTTCATGACCTGAAGACGGAAAAACTGCCTGTATCTAACACCGCAATGAATATCAATGCCATGTGTGACATACCTCGTTACATATATAGGTATTTTTGTAATTCGTAAAAATAATATATTGACATTTGAATATCTTTTGCCTAAATATGTGTTTTACCTAATTTTTCAGCATCTATTAATGAACTTTACTGAGAGGAATAATTTCAGGTGAAAATAAGTGTTTCAATTTTTTTTTAATAGAGTCTTTCTGTAAAAAAAAATAAAAGATCTGATTCTGACATCTTTGTCTTAAGGAAATCTGTTCTATGAAGTTATAATTTTTAGATTCTCTTTTATTCAGTATGTTACAAAGAACTGTCATAATCCATTTTTAAATTCAAGGTGTTTGATATTTGGCCAATGAGAACTTTTTCAGAAAAATTCCTGGGTTCTCCTGACAGGCAACTAATACCCAAGTATTTCCTCACCATCTAATAGAATGTTCGCTGTGTCCCTGCCCTACCCTCAACATGCAGTAATCATTTTTCTTGTGGTTTTTGGTTCTTTGAATAATTAACAACATTTCCCCTTCTCACCAGTTCTTGTTTGCTTCTGTTTTGGAGACAAACACCCAGAGCAAGCCAGAGAGGAAGGGATTAGCAGCCTTTCACATTTCCACTCATCACTGAAGGAAGTCAGAGCAGAATATCAAGACAGGAAATTGGAGGTAGGAATCATAAAAGAATGCTGCTTGCTGGTTTGCCATCTAGCTTGTTCGCTGACTCATGCTTAGCTAGCTTTCTCTCACAACCCGGGACCACTTGCATAAAGATAGTATTTCTCACAGTGCCTGGGCCCTCCTACGTCAATCAATAATAAAGACAAGCCTCCATAGACATGCCCACAGACCAATCTACTCAAGGTAGGCCTTCAGCTGGGGCTTTCCTCTCAGATGACTTTAGGCTCTCTCATGCTGGTAATTAAAGCTAATTGAGACATCACTTAACACCAAGTCACAGAATTTCCTATTATAATCTCTCCTTAAAATGTCAGCACTTTACCCATTTCACTTAGATCACAAGAATCTATTTTGAGTTAAGGTTTGTAAAATATGGAAAGTGGAGAGCCAGGCTTATTCCATGGCCTATTGATGTCCATTTGTTCCAACACCATTTCTTAAAAACCATTGTACTTGATCTACTTTTGCTCATTTGCCAGAAAACTGACTTCAATTTAACTATGTACATTTAATAAGCTTTTGATTAAAATTACAATTTTAAGACTGTTTTGTGCCAAACATGTATAAGTTTCCTATTATTTAAGATGTTTACTTTGTAGACTGAAGGCGGAGGTAGCTAGTCTGTTTTGCAGGGCTGAGGATGAAATGCAGGACCTCATGGATGGGTAGGTCAGTAGGTCAGTATATACCACTATGCTATATTCATAGCCTAAGACTGACTTTTATGGCCTTCAAATGTTTTATTTGTTACTCAAACAACTGAAATATTTTAAAAAGAAATGAATTGGCTGGGTGGTGATGGGCACATGTCTTTAATCCCAGCACTCAGAGGCAGAGCCAGGTAGATCTCTGTAAGTTTGAGGCCAGACTGACCTACAAAGCTACCTCCAGGAAAGCCAGTACAACAGAGAGAAACCCTTTCACAAACAAAAAGAAAATTAATTATATCTTATGGGTAAATGTTTAAAATATTGAAAAATGGAGCTGAGAAACAAATCAGAGGCTAAAAGCACTTACTGCTCTTGCAGAGATAAGGGTTCATTCCCCAGCACCCCCACAGATTATAAGCATCTGAAACTCCAGTTCCATGGGATCTGGCCCTCCCCTCTGCCCTCCAAGGACATCAGGCAGACTTGCACATACACGATTGCAAAACACTCACACGTGTAAATAAATCTTTTTAAAATGTTGAAAAGTGGCAATTAAATATGTAAGTGAAGTCAGCCATTATCAAAATAACACAGTAAACTTTCCTAGACATGTGAGTAAAAATGTCACATCAGCTGCAGTTTTATACTCAAAGCATAGATTGGTTTTGAATATATAAATACGGTAAATGGCACTAAGAAAATATAGTCAAACTAATTACAATACAAAACATGAAAAACAGTGATACCACCATATTGTGGTCAGGATTTAGTAAATCCTGCATCCATTGTTTCAGGAAATAGAAAATGGGACTACCAATCTAGAGAAGAGTTTGGGAATGCTTTGTAAAAATAAACATGACTTACCCCATGGCCCAGATTTTCCATGCTTGGGGATTAAACTAGAAGGGAAAACAGGAATATGCTCACGTGAAAATTTACACACAAATGCCGACAGTCTGTGTTCTCAGACTTTCTCATCAATGTGATCAAAGAGCTGACAAAGCAGCCTAAGGGAGGGCCGCAGTGTCTGCAGTGTTAGGACATCATGGCAGAGAAGGCGCAGGGAAATGAACATTTCGAATCATGGCCTCCAAGAAGCAGCAGGAGTTTATAGGTTCAATATTTGCAGGAAGGGAGGAGGACAACCACCAAGGCCACACTCTAGAAAACACTTTCCTCCAACCGTTGCTTCTTACCTAACTCTCCACCTCCTACTTTTCAACATCTCCTATTATACCATAATGTAATTAACCCAGCAACACAGTACTTATAATCAGCTTAACCCTGGAAATGAGTTCACAGAAGCATCTGGAAATTTCCTTTACTGATCTTCTAGATGTTTCTCAATCTATTCTAGTTGACAACCAATATTAGCCATTAAACGTTTAAAAGCCCGAAACTAGAGATGCACAAGTGAACCTATGCAAGTTGTAGCTCCCCATACAATCTATGGTATATTACTCAGGATTAAAAAAGGAAGGAAAAAACTCAGGCCTGGTGTGATGGTGCACACCTTTAAGCCCAGCACTCAGGAGACAGAGGCAGGCTTGGAATTCAAGTCCAGTCTGATCTCCATAGGGAGTTCTAAGGCAGTCAGGGATACATAGTGAGTCCCTGTCTCAAAGGAAAAAAAAAATGAAGAAGGAATGAAGGAAGGGAGGGAAATTAGTGTGTACAGATTCAAGTGTGTAAAGGGAGATACAGTGACTGAAAAAGGCAATACAGAGGAATTTCTTTTCTGAACTATTGGCACCTTGGTTGTGGTAGGACTCAGACACATATTCAAGTGTGGTAAAGTACAAATGAGTGAATTAAAAATTGGAAAAAGTCAAATAAGGTCAGTGGATAATAATGAATGTCAGCATCCTGTCTTATAGCACACTATATATGCAGGCCATTATGGTGGAAGGAAACAAGTGAAACACACAGATGACCACAGTGTACTACTACTTAGACCTGTACATGAATACAAAATTAAACATTTTCAACATAATGTAGTAAAATGATTGTCTAAATAGTCCTGTACCTAAAAGAACATAAATCTTTAAGCATATCAATTTTACACTAACATAAAGATAAAACATGCAGTAGTTGTGTTATGTAATGGATAAAAACATAATATTCATTTAACAGGTTTTACCTACCTCTATTATTATCATTATAATGACTATACTTCTTTAATCATTAAAATTAATGTTGAGCCTTTTACTGTATTGCTTCCTTGACCAACTTGATTAGCTGTTGTCTTTCCATTCTTCATTACTCAGCACTTTGTGATGGTTGATTTTAATTGTCATGCTGGTATAATTTAGAATTAGTTGGAAAGAGGTCTCAGTGTGGATGTGGAGTGTGGGAGTGTCTTGATTATGTTAACCAATGATGTGGGAAGACCCAGCATTGTGCACGTCACCAGTCCTTGAGTTTAGGTGCTTAACTGTAAAGAGTAGAAAAATATGAGCAGAGGAGTGAGCATGTATACATTGATTCTATTTCTGCTCTTGATTATAGATGTGGCTGGCCAAGTCTCTGCCTTGATTTCCACATGATGATGAACTGTAGCTTCGAATTGAAAGCTGAATAAATCCTTTCTCCCTAACAGAAGCATTTTTTCCAGGATGTTTTATCCCAGGAACAGACATGAAACTAAAACGACACTTCATCCCTTGACCATAATTTAGTTTCCATCTTAAATTTAGGATTAAGTAGAAACTTTCTTATCTCTATAACTATGTGCTTATTCTTGATCCCCACCCCACCCCAAAGGACAAATTCTATGAGAACAAGGTTTAATCTGGTTTTGTTCATTCTTGCATGTCTAGCACTGACAGAGCGTCTGACAGGATAGAAGCTCAGAGCTATTTATTCAGTAAGTAAATGTTATATTAAACTGATGAGTGAATGTTGATATTAAAGATAACAACACAAACTTAATGTTCCCTGTGTTTTAATAACAACTTCTGTTACATGAGAATACTGGGAAAGATATTTTTGAAAATATCTTCCAAAATGTTTTAATTAAAATACACATAAAATTATTTTGAAATGACTTTTGGACTTAGATGACAAAGAAAGAAAGTAAAATGATAATAGAGCAAGGGAATATGCACCTCAAGGGTTTGACGCTATTTTCCTTATACTTTATTCGTATGTTAGTTTTGAGAGGTTGTTTCTTTTCAACCATTCTCTCAATTTCACAACTCTGTTGCACCAGCTTTAACTAGTTCCTAGAGGCCCATCTCTCAGGGAGGAAGCACAGTTCTCTCAGATCTTATTTAATTTTACCTTTAGGACCCATGTGAAGTCTCTTACTGAAAGTTTCTTTCTGCCTCTTCACCCTGGAACTTGGTAATTTATGAAGTTAAACAAGCATAAGCTCCTTGCCTCTTTCAGAATGTTCACTTGCCTTTTTGGTTTCCTCAGGAAGAAGAAATGATGCTTCAGTGAAATCTACAACCTCAGCCCCAGGACTTGAAATTTGAAGCAGAATTGGTAAGTCATTATAGGGATTCTACTAACTCTGGAGACAACTCTTACTTATCTGAGTGATGGAGGTGGGTCTTGTAATAATAAAGAAACTGCCTCGGCCCTCATAGGACAGAAAATTAGGTAGGCGGAGTAGACAGAGGAGAATGCTGGGAAAAAGAAGCTGAGTCGAGGAGTCACCATGATGCTCCCGCTCCAGACAGACACAGGTTAAGATCCTCCCTGGTAAGCCAGCTCGTGGGCTACACAGAATATTAGAAATGGGTTAGAACAATATGTAAGAGCTAGCCAATAAGAAACTGGAACTAGCCGGGCCAGGCAGTGTTTGAAAGAATACAGTTTCCGTGTAATTATTTCTGGGCATAAGCTAGCCATGCGGGCGGCCGGGTGCCAGGGACGCAGCCCCGCCGCTCCTAATTCAACATCTGAGAGTCATTTCTCACCTAAAATCTGTTGGGAAAAGCAATAGTATGAGAAGATCCAGGTAGGCTTCAAGAAAACTAAACACATTCTTCTAAACTTCCAACAGATGGGAGATCCAGACTACTGACTTGCATAAAAGACTGTGGTCTTCACAGAAGGCTGGACAAGAGATGACCTCCCCCCCTGGACAGCACAGTGTAAAGTGTTTGGAGCTGCATCCTCACTCAGAACTCATCAGAACAGGAGATATCTAGCATAGCATTTCCCAGGGACTAAATATGGAGTACACAGTAGTTGTGGTGATACACACTATGGATTCAAACTAACCACAACAAAGCAGTGTTTACAAAACACAATGAAGCAGTTGCATTACGAACCCACAGTGATTGTGACAACATGCACAATGACAGATTAATCCACAAAATCCAAAAAAGACGGTTATGAAGTCCCACCCCCAGAAATTGGGAGGTTCCTGCAATTAATGACTGCTTGGGGAAGGGAATTCTGCCATAGACTAATCCTCTTGTACACTGCAAAGTTTTGTTACTCAGCTTGATTTAATTAAACCTGATTGACCAGCAACCAGGCAGGAAGTACAGGAGGGTGACTAAACTAAGGATGATGGGAAGGAGAAGGGCAAAGTCAGGAGATACCAGCCAGCCACCAAATGAGCAGGACACATAAAAAAAATGATAGAACAAGCCACGAACCCTGTGCCAAAGCATAAAAAGAAATATGGGTTAATTTAAGTGTAAGAGTTAGCTAGTAATAAGCCTGAGCTATTGGCTGAACATTTACAATTAATATAAACCTCTGTGTGATAATTTGCAAACCACTACTGGGATGGGGAGCAGGAAGTCAGGACAAAAAAACATGACTTACAGATTCCATTTTCTTCAGGAATCAAGGACATGAGGGGTTACATTTGTTTTCAGTAGGTGGTCCCAAACCCATGTCCATACTGACAGTAGTAAGGGAATTCACTAGGTTTTAAAAAGCTAATGAAGTTGAAAGGGGAGAGTCATAAGGAGCTAGAAGGAGCACTGAAGTGGAGTGACTAGAGGGTGGATTTTATCAAAGTACATTATGTGTATGTGTAAAAAAAGGAGAAAAACCCAAACAATAATTACATCTCTTCAACACTGCTACTTGGAAGTCTGAGGAGGCTGCAGTAAGCAAGTGCAACAATAAGCATAGTAGTGTCACAAGTTGGTGTACAAAAGCAATAAGCACAACTGAGAGAAAAGAGAGTGATGAAGGCTTATTACTTCAAGCAAATAAGGAGGACACTTGAGACAATTCCCAAAGCAGAGTTGCTTCTTGAGTAAAGAAAGCAAGGAACTTGGGAGTCTTTGAGGGGGCAACTTGAACATATTCCTATGAGAAACACTCACCATCACATGTAAACAAAGGGAAGGTCTGTGCCTGACCATTACAATGCAAATTCCTACTTTTTCATACACTGTATGCTAAAAATAATAGTACGTAGGATTTCCTCAGAGTGAAGAGCTATTATTCTAATGACTAACATGAGCTCTAGTGACCTAAAAGGTGTGGGACAAAATGACAGTGATTTGGGCTGGTTCACTACAAGCTTCTCTGAACAGCCTTATATGAAATAGAAAATCAGCAACAACAACAACCCTGAAGGTAAGTTAACAACCTTTTATAAAGGGTCCACACCCCAACCACATACATACCATAGATGACTTCTTTTCAAGCACCTGTCTATAGGCTCTCATAGGTATTTATAACTGTCAGATATCCAAAAAGAACCAGAGCAACCACTGGGATAAAATTCGCCCCTTGAAGAAATTCAAAGGAAGAGTGGAGTTTAGAATGGACATACATACTAAATAATAAGGCAAGGAAAGAAGAGGAACTTGGAAGATCTACCAGAGCTAATGATCTAGGTCACAGACATGGGTAATATTATCCTTTATTTTCAGTTCCCTTCCTGTAGACAGGCAATGTAAAAGTCATTGAGTAAATTGGTATGAACCCATCACCCTCTTTTAAAGCAATGAGGAAATTTGGGAGTTTTGTATATCATACAGTGCATCTGGATTATCTAACTGAGCCATGTGTATGTTTAATTTTCTATAGCATTGTGTCCTACCTAACAATCTGCAGATAATTTGGGACTATTGAACTTCTCTCCAAGAGCTCCGCCTAACAATGAGAAAGGAGAAGCTCAAGGTGTATTTTGCTCACACTACATTCTCAGGCTTGCTCTGCATAGAGGTTGCACACACACTGTCCTCTTCTCTTGTCCCAGGGTCTTTGAAGGCCAGACATTGAACTTTACAGCTCCATAGGGACCCATGCCCAAGAATACTCTCTGCTCAATTTAAAACTTTGCTGCAATGTTTTCAGAGTTCTAATAATTTTGGAATGTTTTAATTTTGCACTAAACCTTGAAATCGGGTAATTGATCCTGTGGAGCTTCTGCGCTTACACAAGATCTTGAACTGCACTAGTTATATGGGCATTAAGTTGAAACAAGTTGTTAAAAGCAGACATGTTTTATGCAATTTTATGTTCTTTTCCCAGAGATAAATACACCCCAGGTAACAAGAAAAACATTTTTTTCTTAATTTTCTGGCTCCTGGAATCAATGAAATGTAAAGGCATACTTGTAACAGATGAACACAAATAATTGTTTGAACATAATGTTTTCAGTTTATAAATTGAAATAAAGTCAGTCTACATTGATTGCATGAAAAATTAAACTTGTTATAGCAGAGCAATAATTTATTTATTTAATTTACCTCTGACATTTCATACAAATACAGTGTATTGCAGCTGTAGGCATCCCTACCTTCTCTTCCTCCTGCTGACTGACTCTCTTATTGAAAATAGTAATGGAATTTTGAGATGAAATCTCACAAATCAAACTGAATAAATATAAAGGTGAGCAAAGATGGTCAATACTGAGGATAAATGACAGAGCTAACAAATAATGATGATTTCCACACAAATATATCAATAACCAGCTATAGGAAAAGGTCCCTCCAGAAAGGAAATACCAGACACCAATGAAGGCAAAGATGTTTCACTAGGGTGTGGCAAATGTAACAAACAGGATGTATCCCGTTGTGCTTTTTAGTTTTTCAAGAATAACTAAGTTAAAAGGGGGACTTTGAAACCTAAACTGAAAAACAAAGAATCTAATCAAAATCAGAGTTAATGTTTAAATTCTCCCCTATTGAAACAAAAAAATTCTTTAAAGATTCTGTTGCCATTGTTGCTGCTGAAGGTGATGGTGATCTCCCTCTCTCTCTCCCTCCTTCCCTCTCTCCATGACAGTGGAGATGGGAGAAGGTGATGACATAAAAATATGGCCACCGTTCAAGTTAGTGTTTATTTTTGAGAGCACAGTAGTAGCTGATGAGCTTAAAGATTTGGGGGGAAATATTAAAATACTTCCAAGAAGAACATATTAAGAAAATTATTGTCACCATGGGAGAATGGAAATGAATCAAATGTCTATTGCTGGCCAGTCATGATATGAAAGAATCAGCAAAAATATAAAAATCAGCAAGAAAATACTCAGAAACCACCAAGCATTAATGGGAGAAAGATTGATGCTTGTAAGTCTAACTAATTTGTGTAACTACGGCAACTAACATAGGATGCAAATGACAAAATATGCTTTGAAAAAAGAGAACATGTCTTTAAAAAAATAATGGGGGCTTGCAACCACTGATTAAATTAAGGGAAAGTACATTTTGTTGGTAAGGGAAAAGACTTTATATACTATGCTTATTTTCTATAAAATGGAGTTCAAAGATTCTTTTGTTTTCACATAGCCATGAGAAATATTAATTTTGCCACTTATAGGATTAAAATAAAGTTCCTCATCTTCCAAATTACAGCACAAGAGGAGATCATAAAGGGCATTTTTCTGTGCAGCAGAATATAAAACAGGTAAGAAACAGTTGTACTAAAAAGCATTAATAATATACTAGTCTCAGGAAAATAACTAAAGTCCATTACAAAGTTAGAATCAAAATTAATCAGGGGTCAGATGAAAATACCACGTGATGTCTACTTTTTCAAAGGAGATGCAGCTTAAAATAGCAGTAAGACACAGAAAGCAATTTAAAACATTAAAACAGTACAATTCAATCATCTAAATTAATACGGACCCTAAAATCAGAAATGAATTAAGAGAAGAGAAAACTTCCTGTGTACATAGAAGTTCATTTCTTCTCCCTTTTTGATAATTTAGTAGAGCTGGTTTCAAAGGCTTCAGTTACCTCAAGGGAAAAACGGGCAATAACAGCTGCTATGTCCCAGGAATCCCCTCTTTCAAAATGGCTGACTTCTACTCCAGGGAACTATGCTGGCATAACTATTCAAATACTGCTTGGCACTCAGCATAAACACTTGGGCATGACAGAACCAGGCTACCTTCTGACACAGGAGTCACTGTAAACCACGAACTTTTCATGATTCCTAAATCATAGTGCAATAAGATTGCAAACAGTCTGTCTTGCTCTATTTTTTTCTATTAGTAAATTTCCTCCCGTAAAGCTTGTGTCAAATCACCAATGTTTTGCCACTGATGTTGTCCACAATTGCCTTATATAACAGGAACAGATGTCAATAATTTATTATGACAAAGAATATTCATGTGAGCAATGAAAAGTGGATTTTGTTTATAAAGTTGAATAATATTATATGTCACATTAAAAAGATGAAGAAGAAAATTTTTATTATCACTTTAATGAGATAGCAGACAGCATTTGATAAAATATTACAACCATTTATATTTTAAAACCCTCTAAAAAGAGATGGTGTCTATGTTTATTTCAAACCAACTTTCATAAAAACAGTAAGATTCCTACTTCAAAATTAATACTTATTAAGTAAATATTATTTAGGTAAGTATTAAGAAAAAAAGTATTCCAACGAGAATGTGAATAACTCCCATGGATAAAATTACAGAACAAATATTTTGTTGTTGTTGTTTTTTCTAAGAAAAATGTATGTACATTATTATTCTGTATTTACATATGCTTTTGGTGGTGCTGATATCAAAGTATTAAATCTCCAAATTAGTTAACATAATAAAGTACAATGGGATCTACATTGAAATTTTGAACATCAAGCCATTAAAATGTAATAACAACCAGGAAAAAATTATGTTTTAAAATGAATAACTAATGAAACCATATATCCCAAACAAAAGGTCAGAATTAAAACACTGGCTAACTTACCTACAGGCAAATCTAGAATATTACAGGTGGGGACTGTGCCTTTTAAGGGATATGAAGCCTGAACTGACCATCTTCTGTAACCAGGCAGTGCTTCCAGCTAGGACACCAAACTAACCACAAAATCTTCGACCTACAATCTGTCCTTAATCCAAAATAGTACAGGTAGCATATAACTTGTCTACATTGTCATCTAATATTATAAAGGCTAAGAAATTCTTGAGAAATTAAAAAAAAAAATACTAACAGGTCAATGGTGATACATGCCTTTAATACCAGCACTTGGTAGGCAGAAACAGGCAGATCTCTGGTAAACAGAGTAAATTCCAGGAGAGCCAGGAATACACAAAGAATCCTATCTTGAACCCTCTCTCCAAAATTAAATATTTATTAAATAAAAGCAAAGAAAAAAATTGAACATTTATCGAACATCTAGAGAGAGGTTCCTAACTAAAACATGTATGCAAAAAGAAAAGAAGAAAAAAATCCTAAATTAAACACTATAAAAATAAAAACTTAAATGTATGTTAATCAAATGGTAAAATAAAGATTGGGTTCAAATATCTAGTTTTATGTTGTAATTGCACTTATTAGAGGCAATTCCCCTTAATGTTATATCCAGAGCCTAGATTCCCCCCAAAGACCACCAAGTGTTCTTGATGTGGGATTGCCCTCTGTATGCTGAAAATATGCTTTATTGCCATTGGTTAATAAAGAAGCTATTTTTAGCCAATGGCTTAACAGAATATAGCCAGGCTGGAAAACATATAAAGAGAGAATAGATAGAGTCAGAAAGACGCCATGTAGCTGCCAAAAGAGAAAGATGCCCTCTGGAACTTTGCTAATAGGCCACGACCTCGTGGTAATGCACAGATTAATAAAGATAGGTTAATTTAAGATGTAAGAGCTAGGAAATATGCATAACCTAATAGGCCAAGCAGTGTTTTCTTTTTAATTAATTAATTTATTTATTAAAGATTTCTGTCTCTTCCCCACTGCCGCCTTCCCTTTCTCTCCCCCTCCCCCAATCAAGTCCCCCTCCCTCGTCAGCCCAAAGAGCAAACAGGGTTCCCTACCCTGTGGGAAGTCCAAGGACCACCCACCTCCATCCAGGTCTAGTAAGGTGAGCATCCAAACTGCCTAGGCTCCCACAAAACCAATAAGTGCAGTAGGATCAAAAACCCATTGCCATTGTTCTTGAGGTCTCAGTAGTCCTCATTGTCCGCTATGTTCAGCGAGACAGGTTTTAACCCAGGCTTTTTCAGACCCAGGCCAGCTGGCCTTGGTGAGTTCCCGATAGGACATCCCCATTGTCTCAGTGTGTGGGTGCACCCCTCGCGGTCCTGAGTTCCTTGCTCGTGCTCTCTCTCTCCTTCTGCTCCTGACTTGGACCTTGATATTTCAGTCTGGTGCTCCAATGTGGGTGTCTGTCTGTCTCTTGTCTCCTTTCATCGCCTGATGAAGGTTAATGTTCAGGAGGATGCCTATATGTTTTTCTTTGGGTTCTCCTTCTTATTTAGCTTCTCTAAGAACCAGAATTATAGGCTCAATGTCCTTTATTTATGGCTAGAAACCAAATATGAGTGAGTACATCCCATGTTCTTCTTTTTGGGTCTGGCTTACCTCACTCAGGATGGTATTTTCTATTTCCATCCATTTGCCTGCAAACTTCAAGAAGTCCTTGTTTTTTACTGCTGAGTTAATTAATACAGTTGAGTTAATTAATACAGGGCCTTCTTTTTAGTCTCACTGAGGGAAGTGTCTAAGAAAGCTAGGTCATTTTAGACATGATTGGCTTATGAAAGAAGAACTCATATTAGTATGTTTTAATTGGTTAGGGCTAGTCAGGGGTTAGTCAGGCATTAGTCAAAGCTACAGATTTTCTTGGGGGGGGGGCATACCTGAAACTTGTCCTGGCCCTGTCTTTGAGCAGCTGTGGAGAAGTGCTACAGGTACCAGGTGTCATCCTCACTGTTGGGGGTGTTAGAGATTCATCGTCTTTTATTCATGGCTTCTCCTCAGAAACTGCTTGTTCAGTCTCAGGAAAATGAAACTGAGGCCTGATCTTCGAGAGAAGACTGAGCAGCCTGTTATGGCATCTGCTAGGCCCTTCCACTAAATGGCAGTAATTTTACTTCTTATTTCCTTTAAGGTCTCAATATTTTCTAATTTTACATGCAAAATAGAATGCTTTAAATCAGTCAAGAAAGCAAGAACTGTTTCTAATGGGCAAAATTAAATAGAAAAGAACCAAGTGCCACTAATGATCAGAGAAATCTAAATGAAAGCTACAGTGAGTAATTTTAACCCATTAAATTAGTAGATTAATAAAAGTCTTCCAAAATTGACCTGGTAAAAATAGAAATTTTCTGTCATGCATATTTTGTAATAGTAGAAATTTAAATTATTATTACAAGAAATATTTATACTTACAACAAGTTTTTATAAATTGCAAAAAATCTTTATGATTATAAGCTCACATCCAAAATAAAGACAAAACTTTAAAAAGATGGAAAATTTATTTAAATTTTTTTCTAAATAGTCCATATATCCAAAAGAAAAGAAATCAGGATGGAAATGAGTGCCCACAAATGGAGAACTCAAGGCTACCATTCAAATATTAGTACACAACAACGTGAGAATACAGGACAGTTACATCAGAGGAAAACACCAAATGATGTACATAGTAATAAAAGGGAGGAATGGAAATCAATTATTAGCCTAGCAGTTTCTTGTTGATTTGTTTGTCTGTTTGGATTTGTAAAATTTTAGTTACAAAGAAAATTGAATTAATGTGGATAATGGTCTTTGTTTTTCATTTCTGTCTCTTGTTTTGCATTCTCCTTTTAGTTTCTCTTTTGATACAACCATAAATTAAAATTTTGGTGTGTCTTTTTTTTTTTTTTTTTTTTGGTTTTTCGAGACAGGGTTTCTCTTTCTCTGTAGCTTTGGTGCCTGTCCCGGAACTAGCTCTTGTAGACCAGGCTGGCCTCGAACTCCCAGGGTGTGTCATTATCTTTTATACAGAAGTTGATACAAAACCATTCTGAGGATACTGGGCTTTGCATTCAAGTTTGTGAAAAAATTTCATTTGCTTGCTCATGATTTATTTCGAGGGGACTTGAGTAGCTAAAACTTCAACAGCGTCAGCTACTTGTGTTTCTCCCTCATTGTCCTTCTATTGATCCAACTAACATGATCCAGCCTGCGGATGGCTTGAGGCCCGTGGAAAAGGAGGCTGGCAAACACGGCAGTATGCTTCAGTTGTGGTCTTTATCAATAGTCTTTATCCTCTGGTAAGTTGCAGATCAAATTTCCTCACGTCAGGATTCCCATTTTGAACCACATGAACCACCCCATCAGACAGGTTTTATCTGTGAAGTTAGAGACTGCTGTCTTTAGAATCCGGTCAGCCTTCCATCCTGGTCCTGCTGACAGTCTCTTCTGGCTGCTGGGCATGTGCTTTCATGGGCACAAAACATTCCAGACTCCCATATACTCTGAGGATCCAGCACCAGCAGCTGCAGAAGTTGCTCTAGAGTGTGGGTGGGGAGTTATTGGAAGAACATGGTAACATGGGCAGATCTGCACCCATCAGGACGATGGCTCCCCTTGCCTGTACATGAAAAATAAAAGCCTATGCGCTTTCTTTAAAACAGAACTTTAATTTTTAAACTATTAGTAATTAAAATGTCCTGTTGATTGCTCATTCCAGTTGTCCATGCATTTTTAACCCTATCTCATCCAAAACTGGAATCTCCTTCCCTGTCTTCCCTCCTCCCACCCTAACTGAGACTGAAAACAGAGGGTCAAGAAGAGAAGGTTTGTTGTCTTTTATTCCATCTATACCTCTCAATACTCTTCTCTTCTCTATGTTATTGTCATAGAATGGTGCTTAGGGTCACCACCTGGCCAGTGAATCCTGATGTTCTAGGTGGGTCTGATAGGCCCATTTAGTAACTCAGCTTTGCTCTGCTCTGCTGTCTTCATGTTGCCATAAGAAATCCATGCTTAGTTCTTTCCCTTGTAGGGACTGCATTATCAAAATTGATGCTTTCACGCTTTCTGGCTCTTGGGATTGGTTCAGAGGGATGAAGCTACCCATGATGCTCCTGCTGGGCCTCTGGTTATTTTTTCCTCCTGACTGGAAAACGAAGTCTAAGCAGCACTCTGTCCTCCTAGGAGGTTGGGAAACCACGGTCACAAAGTAGTTTTCTTCTTCTTTTTACACTCTTGAAATGATCAAGCAGTTCAAGTTATTGATCGGATTGAGGGCTACTATTTTAAGGTCCCATCTTAGTAGACTACGGCACACTTCAATTTTAGCAAGTTGTCACAAAGCAATAAATGCCACAGAGAATTTTAACATGTCCAAGATGCTTGGTATTATATGAAGTTTATTTGAATGATTAAAAAAAATGAGTATATGTGCAGAAAAGAAAAGAGATAGTTTGATGAGTCAAAAGTTGTAGATTCTTCCTGAATGCATATGATCCCCAATATGTATCTGTCTGAGTTCTCAATCTCCCTGCCATCATTTCGTCACTTGTTAAAGAAATAAGAAAACATGGGTCTACCTACTGCTTCAGCACAGCTATGGGCATTTTTATAAACAGTCAAATCACATACAGTGAATATTATATGAGAGTATGTCATTTTATTATGACTGTTGTGGAAATGTTTCTATATATTCCATCTTCTCAGTGTGTATAAATTACTTTGGCCAATTATTAATGAGGCAATCAGAAATAAATGACAAAGTCAAAATTTACTGTTATAACTTACTCACTGAAGCTTATCAGTCTATCCACTCAGTAGTTAAGGGAGAAAAAAGAAAAAAAAAACAGTTAACATTTGGGAGGAAAAAAGATGACAGTGTATGAGAGACTTTTCGCTCTTCTTTTTCCACTGAAATTAATAATGCAAAGCATTTGGAAACAAAAGCATGTCAAAGCTTTTCTTTTAACAGGAACAAAAGTTATTGTTAAGTTAGACAATGAAAATCTAGTGAAGTGAATTTAGAGCTGAAAAAAGGCTTATGTTGAAGATTATTATTTTTATTCTGATTCATATGAAACTGTTTGTATTAGTTAGAGCATGAATTTCTTCCCAGGAGCAATTTCACCATAAAGTTACATTAATATCAAATAATGAGAAAGGATGACAACACAGATGCGTTCTTATAGGTGTTTCCTAGGGCAGTTCCCATAAGCCAAGAATCTTGGGGTGAAAAGCAAAGTTCCAGAAATCCTAGAGCAGGAGAGAAGTGACATTCTGATGGCGGCTGTTCTTCCATGTCTTTCCCCTATATGTCAGAGTTATTTATAGGAACAGAACTGACAGAGTGAATCGATGTCACAAACAAGACATATTAGGGCTGGATAGTTCAGCAGTGGAGAGGCTGAGAACCTAGTAGCCAGGTTTTCTGCAATCCACGAAGCTGGATGACTTGGCTGTCCTAAACTGGTGGAGAAACCGGAAGGATCTTAGAGAGTTAGGGATCTTCATGGCACACTGGAGGTCTCCAGCCCTGGGTTCTAATGTCAGAGAAGGATGGTAACAGCAGTAACAACAACAAAATAGATGGACTTACCAGAGAAGAATGAAGGTGAGCAGGCAAAAGCAGCCCCAACTTTCCCTCTGACTTTTTCAGAAGGTGAGTAGCTCAAGAGAGAATCTTTTCTCATGGGATAATCCTTCAATCCATCTTCCCCACCTCCCTCCTTCCTCAGTTAACTCCTAATAGCTCTCCTCTAGGCATGGACGGGAGAAATGCAACAAGCAGCATGTCTACTTCTTTCTTAAAGAGTAGCCCCACTCCAAAGGAATCTTCAGTTCATTAAAGAGAGACCACAAGAGCTCCTTGTGTGCCCAAATCTCATTTCACCCCTTTTCTTCCCTTGTTGTGGAGAACAAGCCTGATAACCAACCAGATTTCACCTTGTTTAGCAGCATAGCATTCAGCCACGTAGCATCTGCCCTTCCAGTCTGCACCCTGGCGTTCACAGCTGCAGTTTGAGGACAGGAATCATAGTAAAATATGACACCCATTTTTCTAGGTAGACTTAAGCAATTCAAATATTTAAAACCACTGTGGTACACTAGCCAAAATTACACTTTATATTTTTCTTCTGTGGATGTTTTATATGCCTGTGTGTGTGCAGTGTATTTAGATGTTGCTGTATATTCAAATAAAGATTAAACAAGCAATTTGAAATTAAAGTGGTTTAATTTAAATATCAATAGTATTAGCAAAGAATTGTGATGCAGCAAAGGAATATGGAAATGTTAACTGCTTAGCAACACAAAATTAGTTCAATTTAAATGTTGAAAAATCATTTACATCATACACATGAGACTTTGTGATAAAGCAAGGGACAAGGGTCTGGCTCTCCTTGCTGGTGGTTCATGGTACATTCATGGGAGTGTTTCATGCAGAATTGTACCTCTTAGTTTGCCTATTAGTCTTATTGTAAAGCAGTTGGTGAGTCCAGGGTAGGTGGCACAAGACTGCCCTGACCTATTTTCAAAGCTGAGGAAGGTTTACAATTTCAAGTTCAGTCTTAGAAAATTAGTGCAACCTTGGCTCAAGGTCTGAAAAAAAAGGGGGAGGGGAAGTCTGGGGTCATAGATCAGTTCTAACGGACTTGCCTAACATCCACACCAATAATTACATAAAAGAAAATAAAAGAAAGGTTCAAGGGTGTTTAAACAGCAACACAACACCTAACTGGAGCCATTATAACTACCTTCTGTACAAAAGGGGGTGGAAAAAGAACCAAGGTCTGCACACCTCCTTTTTATTCTATTTTATCTCATCCGTATACTATGCCTTTTTTTTTCTCCATGAATATAGACACCTATTGTGGCTTTTCACTACCTCACAGTTCCTTCTTCAGACATTTGACATGCACCAATATATCCCACATTCTTCTCAAACTGTAGGTCAAGTCTAGCCTGCATACTTGATTTAACTTTTTTTATTGTTGTCGTTTGTTTGGAACTACCATTCCAGGGAGCTGAGTATTTGGATACCTGTCAAATGTGCTGGTTCCTAATCCCTGATGGTGATATGAGGTAGTGCTCTTACGAAATGGCTATGTGAATGGAATTAATGTTTTCATGAAAGGGTTCTAAAGAGATCTTGTGACACTTTCATGTGACGACATAAGAAAATATGTCATCCTGAATCAGGGACAATGGTACATCAGACACCAAATCTGTAGTTACCTTCATCATTCTAGTGTTCAAAACTGAGAGAGAAAAGTATCCTGTTGCTTTTCTTTTTTTTTTTACACCATTTGTATTTATTTAAAATATATTTATAAAATTAATGAAATACATTTATAACACATATAACACCATATTTGGTGGAGCTGAAGAGATGACTCGGTCATTAAATTGCCTACAGTACAAGCTCGAGTGCCTAAGTTTAGATTCCAGGTACCCACACAAAAGCTGGCACCGAGAGTGGTATGAGTGGATTCTGTAACCCAAGTGTTGAGAAGAAATATGGAAACAGGCTAACCTTTTGACCCTATTGACTGGCCAGCCTATATAATTAATGAGATCAGTGTTTTTCTTATAGGGTACTAGGTATTGAACCTAAGGTCTCATGCTGTAAGGTAACTCTGCCCAGTACTCTTATTACTTTATGTTTTAAAACAAAATCTCACTAAGTTTGCCAAGACTGGCTATAAACACCTTGTGTTGGTAATCCTCCTGCCTCAACCTCCAAAGTAGCTAAGATTCCAGGCCTGCTCCATAAGCCCTCACTAAATTCCTTTGGTTTGTAACTCAACCGTTTTAAAGCGTTTGGCTGTAATTCCTAAGTGCACTAAGACATACCCCAAGAAAGACATGCATTTCCTTCAGAAGGAAGATAAGCCGCCTCTGCTTCCTACAGTGGTCCAGCTGCGCTTCCCATCAACAAGCAACTTTGGGCTTTCAGGCACCCATGACAGAAACCCACGCATATCATCTCACAAGGAGAGGGGGACCACTGTGCTTGTTTTCCATACATTTCTACTCTAACGAGGAATAGCGATTCCCTCTAGTACTTCCAGCTGGCAATGTTCAGCACATAGGTAAAATTAGGTCCAGAGGGAAGGTAATTTCCAGATGTCGAGAAATCCCTTTTCCCAAACAGGATTCATCATTGAGTACAGAAGAAAGATACAATAAAGGGCTAATTTTAGGAGACTATAAATGTGCCAGCTCAGGTTCTGCACTTTAGCTTCCTTGCCCAGTATACACTTCCACCACTTCGCAAGCCACCCAGCCCCTGAGCACAAGGAATGGACTACTCTTTGTAGATGACTAAGCTATCCATGGGCTAATGGCATCAAATTGACATTTGCAAATAATAAGCAATGACTTGAAACTATATTTTACTCTTTACATATCAGATGTTCTGATGTCCCTTTTCACTATTTACTTATACATCCAGCAATGTTGTACAAATAGTTGAAATTATATATTGAGCAAAAAAAAGCAATTAGGCATAAAATTTTCATCACACTGAATTTGATACTATGGAAAATTAAAGTAAAATTTAGAGTATAAAATTAAATGAACTGAGCTCCCTTGCCAGATCTATACTTTGCAGTCTATATACAGGAATGTCTGTCTAAACTACATCACCTGGCTGCTCCCAATCGCATCCCCTCTGCAGAATTATGCATATAAGCACACTATCAATTACATACGAGTTATCAATGTCTTAGAACTTGCTGGAGAAACAGAACCAATAAAACGTATATATGCAAAGTGATTTATTAGCTTGGATAACAGGATAGGACCTAACTATTCCAACAATGGTTATCTGCATGCCATAAGGGCTGAGAAAAGAGTACTATTCAGGCCATAAAAGTGGACATGTAAGTGCTCATATACCTTGTGAAAGGCTTAGAGTAGCTCCCTGAAGAGCCACCAGAAGGCTAATGAAGCTGGAGAAAACACATATTTGCTGTAGCAACAACAGATATACACATTCCGGAAGACAAGTAGGTAACCAAGTGACACTGTTTTTCTTTGTTGTTGTTATTGTTGTTTTTGCTTTGGAGGAGTAGTTACTTGTTGGAAGGAGTCACCCACTTTGAGGGAAATTCTCCCCATTAACTTAGTCTCCCATGTACACACTGTCCCAGACAGTGCCTTCCAGTGCCATGAATAATAGGCCATAGTATGACATTCTTTCTTTTCTTTTAGAACCAGAAGATGGTTCTGGGGTTAAGAAAAGTTGATGCTTTTGCTGAGTTTGGTTCTCAGAATCCATTTCAAGTGGTTCACAACTGTCTGCAACTCTAGCTTTAAGAGATCAGAAACCCTGTTTGGGCCTCCATAAGCATCTACACACACAAATGCACACATACATCACACACACAGTCACATGTACTAAAACAAAAATAAAGCTTAAAGTTCTAATGTGATAGAGAAGAGTATTATATTGAGCAGGTATTTTTCTTGACTATGAAAGAGTGACCTCAAGCATTTGTTGACAATGTAGTTGCTATCTAAGTATCAGGTGAAGCCAGTTGTATTTACTTTCCTTACTTTCAGTGACCACTTCCCAAAACAAATCATTATGGGCTCCCTTTATCTACAGTGGAAGAATTTAGCCAAAGTTCTTCCTGGAAACATGCTACATAGAGAGTTATACATACTTGTGTGAACACATCAAGAGAAGGAAGTGAGAAGTTAAGTGGCAATTCAAGCAGGAAGCTCACATCATGATTGTAGAAGGCTTTAGCTATTCCTCTAACTGAGTTTACTCACAATACCAGAAGTCCCTTTGTGGGTCTTGACTCCCCTCCAGTTATTTACCAGAGGTCAGGAACAGGGCATGAAAGTCACCTGGGAAGGAAATGCAGATGGCTGCTATTTGCCTGAGTCGCATGAGCCAATCTGAATTAGCCCATTAGTGATCCTGTAAGTATGCAGAGGGCTTCCTGCACTGGCTTCTGTGTTACTTTCTTGCTGGTGTGAGATTCTGTATTAGTAAACCTTTTCTGGTTTGTTTACAAGTTTTCCTCTAAAATCACTTTCCCCAGGGCATAGAGAGAGCTCTGTGGTTATGAATTCTTCCTGTCCCTGCAAAGGAACAGAGTTTGGTTCACAGCATCCACATCTGGCAGCTCAAAAGCACCTGCATTATCAGTTCCAGGAGATCTGACAGCCTCCATTGGCACTAGCAGGCATGTACACATACATGCAAAAGGACACAGATACACATAAAATAAAATCTTTTAAAAAATTCTCCTTTCCCTGCCTCCCAAACGCCCCTAGTCCAAAAGTCACAGAGTGCTGTAATCCTCTACGATGTAACTGCCAGCATCAACTTGACAAGAGCATACTCCAAAAACAAGATAAACTGTGCACTTCTTTTTTTTTTTTTTGCCTTACATATCAAGTTACAAATAGAGGAATTATCTACTACAATATGACTTCTCAAATCATTTGAAATGAAGATCTAATTACAAATGGATACAACTGTAAAATTCAGTAAAAAAAATTCTAGAAGAAAATAAATGCATAGACATGAGAATATTCAAACTTCTGGTTTTATTATTAATTCAACAGATGGTAAATACCATATCAAATTACTATAAAAATTTCTAACCGCTGGATTCTCAATCTCTGGCTGAGTTTCAGAACAAGAAGTGTGTCACCCAACCCTGGTCCACCAACCAATTTTGCATGGCACTGAACTGAAGAACATTGTGTCATCAAAGTCTTCCTTGCTTTCACAACCCTTGGAAATGCTAGCATTTAGATGAGTCAGTTTCACTTTTTCTTAAAACTGGTTGTTAGGATTTAGATTGCAAAGGCCACCTAGCTGAGACTCATTTACCAGCCCATGACACACTGAGCACCGATGGAACCTTTCAAAGGTGGAACCCAGATGTCAAACATTATCTCCTTGCAGCACAGTGAGGAGAAGCGTTTGAATTGTGACCACTTTCTTTCTCTTGATTTCCTGAACGCTAGGAAGTGAGCAGCTCTTCTCTCCTCCACGTTCCCTGATAGAATTTTAATGCAAGCACAACAGGAGCCAAACAATCAGAATGAAACTCTGGAACCAGGAGCAGAAAAACCAAAACTCATCTGTCTTCTCTAAAGTTGATTTTTGGGCGTTGGGGGAGGAGCAGTTTTGCAAAGTGACAGAAATCTGACTAACAGTGAAATGGGCAAAGAATGACTTACAAAAATTCACAGCTCTACGTGGCCCTCCTCCTCGTGTCCATGAGTGATTGAAATTAAATATATTGCTTCTAAGAAAAGAATATGATTTATGCTAAATATGTAACAACAGAGTAGATATTAACACACACACACACACACACACACACACACACACACCTTTCTAATGCTCTTGGGAAGAATGTACCTCATTTTGAAAAAAATGACAGTGCAAATTTAAGAGGCCTGACATTTGACCACTTTTTCAATGGCTAAAAGAACCCTCACAAGTAGGTTATTATCTCAGGGAAATCAAAGTGAATCAAACTGTTCATAGCAGTGCTAGATACTAAATCCTGATTTCTTTAACATCTAAATTGTAGTTATCTAAATTTTCGAGCATGAGTATGTCATTTTTAACTGTTCCTTCTATTGCTATTTAATTATTCATGTATATACTTATTTTTCTCCTTCAATAAGAACATACGCTCTGTGAGGGTAAGCACTTAGCCTGCCAATTTTTGTGCGTTTTCCTGTGTACATCGAAAAGAGTAAACTCAACATTCAGCAAAATGGAACGTAGAAACTTGTATTGGTATACTTGCTGTTAATTGACTAACCTTTACACAAAATAAAATTTGTTCTAAAGGAGAAATGAAACAAGACTTGAAAGTGGAAATACATATTCAATATAAAATAAAAATATGACTGCTTACTCTTTAATTCTCTTTCAAAATTATAAACTTCAAAATTAATTTTCAATATAATGTTGTTGAATGTGTATACATATATATTTCAAGAAAATATATGTATTTGAGCAATTACAGATTTTTCCCCCACTAACCTGGGCTATTGCAGTAATTAATCTCAAAAGCACCTTGGAAGATCCGAGGGGCAGAATTGAATTTAATCCTTAGTCAATAAGGACCCTGTAGGTTTTAACAAGACTACCCCAGCTGTCAACCTCACTTCAAGAAGGAACTGCTGACCCACACTGGGTGGTTTCCCAATGCACACAACCATCTTGGATCCACTCCGCAATTGACAAAATCTCTACAGCTGCTTTAAAAGCTTTTACTTTTTATTTTGCCAAAGCCTCTTTAAACATCGCCTATGCGCACTGAAGCTTTTTCAAACAAATCAAGAGCTTTTTTCTATCTCTAAAGCAGCTGTGAGGACTTTACATTTTCACAAAGGGAATAAAAGATGGGGGCTGCAAAGAGTGGCTTATGGGAGTCTTTGTACTCACAAATTAAATGTCTTAATAAGTTTATTCATGTAAACAAAATAAGAAAGAATGATAAAAAACATGAAAATAATTTACTATCTTTGCCGGTATAATTAAACCAATGGGTTCCGTCTACTCCCGCAGAGAAGAAAAACAAAAATAGACAACAATGCTCTAAAATCTCACGTGTTAAAAATTATACTTCTATTCCTAAGTAAGGTTTTAGGCAAAATTCAATTAATCAGATTGACAAATTAATTATAGAATTCTGAAAGTTTGTCTATGTAGTCTAAGCCATCCTTATACTGCAGTGTTAGAGTATACGCAGAAATAATAAGACGGCCAATAATGATGACCTCCTACAACTTAGTAAAATTTTTATCATATTTGGATAATTGAAATTGAATTTATTATTTCTAAGAAAAGGTTGTTATTTTTGTCAGTTATTCATTTGCGCAGAAGATACTGAATTTTCTATCATCTCTGGGAATAGATTCCAGCATATTTATATGGAATATATATTTATTTATATTTACATGGTGACCCTAATCTTTTAAATCATATGTCTGCACTTGGAAAGTAATACAGTGAGCTTAAAAATTATTTTTATCATTTTATTGATTCGATCATCTCTATCATTTAGCCAATGTTTGCAAATTTCTGCAACAACTTAACATTAAATTGCTTAATGCTGATTGGTCTATAAGACCCTCCATGACATGACACATATGTTCCAAATAAGTCAGCTGTAGCATTCATAGGAAAGCAAAAGAAATATTCGACTGCAGAGATAGGTCAGTGGCTAGGAGCACTTACTGCTTTCACATACAACCTAAGTGTGGTTTCCCACACCCTGCTTGGGCTTCAGCTTTAGAAAAGTCAACACCTCGGACCTCCACAAGCATCTGAACTCATGAGCACATATCTATACACAAACATATGCATATAATTTAAAATAAAAATCAATTATTTAAAAAGTAAATAACAGTAAACATTTACAATAAAGGACGAGAGAGAAAATAGAATTTATAACAGATGCTGGCCATAGAATCTCTGCATTTCCTTTGCTTATCAGTTCTTGATGTACTTCCAAGAGACAAGTGTATTGTCTTGTTCTTATTTCATGGCACTCAATAGCTTCTTGAGAATATTATCAAATGAATGAGTGACTAAATGAAAATACAGAATGTCTAACATTCTGTCGCACAGAATGCTATTAATTTTTCTATGTCAGCCTCCTAGGGTTTCCCAAACAGTAGACACAAAGGAAGAATTTTTTTTTATATTGAAGAAACATTCTTAACATTTCCTACCTCTCCAAAAATACCATAAAGCCTTGTATTTAATTTTTAACTTAATTTTAAGTAAGGGATAATTTTCTTCATTTCTTTTTCTTATCATTAAGAATCTTTTTTCTACTTGAGGATTCTAACTTGTTCTTCTACTGGTTTTCAGAAATATCGCTTTCACAATGCAGCTCATATTATATATATTGAAGTCTGAAAGGCACTGTTTAACAAGCAGCAACAAACCAATAAAACAAAATAGAACACCGAGTAATAATTATAAGATCAGCACCTGATGCCTTCAGAGGATCTAGGAGAAAATGAATAGCCAAGAATTGAAGATGAATCTGTTAAGGTGAACCTTGCACACAGAGGGTGTGAACGACTGGCCTGCCTGTGTTGGAGCCACTGCCTCTCCACCTGTTATTGGCTTTATAGGAAAAGTATTTCTGTACCTGTGCCTTGCAGGTAAAGTGTGGACAAGAGCACCTACCACTGGTACCCAGAAAGTGTTCAGTATTAACTGTCAAGTCATAGAATCCATACTTTTTACTTGGTAAGTAGAGAGCATTTATAAATGTATTTTCAGGTTTCACTTTTTCTAAAGTTTCTGCTTTTAAATTTTATATAGATTACTGTTTTCTTCTAACATTTTTATATGTGGGTTTATGGGAGTTGAAGGTGCCAGACTTAATTGCCATTTTTTCCTTGGACGATAAGAGTCATTTATTCCAAATAGTAGGAAGCTAACACAGACATACTTGCATTTGTCTCTGTTCCCTTCTTCATTTCAATGCTGCCTTTGTTTCTGGACCTTCATATACTCATGATGTTATTTCAACATAAAGTAATGTGATTTAGAACAAATTGCCACCAAAATGCAAAATACAATCTATGATACTTTCTATAATATTTGCATGGTAAGCTGTTCTGCTGTAATCCCTGCCCTTATTGTGTGTAGCTAAAATAGTGTAATTTCCTTTATTGTAGGATTCGCTGTGTGATAGAGGGGAGGATCCTGAAGGATATGGGGTGCATTTTACAAATGCAAGAGAAATGGAACTGCAGATAATGGCCAGGTAAGGCTAAAGTCAACAGTGAAAAAAATAAAACAGGCCCCATGAGACGAATTTATCCGAACCCGGAGGATGATGGAATCCTGAACAACAAGCAGGCTGGTTTTACAAAAGAGCAAGCCATACCCGACACAATCAATAGCTCTTTTCAGCAAACTGACGAAATTAGAGGATGAAGGGAATCAGGTAAATGTTGCCTATTTGCACTATCACAATGAGTTTAACACGTACCCAGCACATTTTCCATTCAACTGTAGATAAAACTGATTCAGCCATGAAAGCTTTCTAAAAAGATGTGACAAAAAGAAGAAGAAGAAGAAAGTAAAATGTCATCGATAATGACAATGCAGGCTGTTGTGGGATGCTGGAGTTAATAAAGCCGATTCTCTGCAGTTCCCAAACTGATGACAGGGGGAGCGAATATCAGAACGGTATTCATGCTTGTTGAATAGCACATTTCGTACAGCACAATTAGGCAGAATCAGAAACACAATGGATACAGAAAGGACAGCGAAGCTAGGTGTGACCTCTGTGATGACTCTCTCTGGACTGAAGTAAATAGGCTGAAGGACGGTGAATCCCTCAGGACTGAGAACTGACTTGTGCTGTGCTCATGCTACACTTTCTTCAAGGGCATTCATTCATCCACAATTTTAAGGGTCAGGTTTCTCCCCCTAATCCTAACTATAAGACTAAGTATCGTGTGACAGGAACCCTATCATATCTATTGAATGTCTTGGATCTTGATTCAGAGCTTGACTGACAAGTCTATTGATGCCTTAACATCTTAGATGCAAACATAATCTCAGCTTTGGTCTACAGAGTTTCTTTTGACCCACACTCTGGGCAGAGATAGACACTGAGATGAGTGTATAACAAAATACAGAGAAAAGATAGGAATGATGTACCATGTGCAGGACATTCTCAAGCACCTAGAGGAAATAAGGTTGTAAAAGTGAATTGGATAAACTTTCGAAGATGTGACTTTTAGTCTGGTTTTTAAAGACAAGAAAGATTGTGGATGGGGATGTATCTCCTATGGAGAGGCAGCAAACAAATCTCTTCTCACAAATATGAGAAAAAAGGCTCGTGCAGTCTAGCCCACAACCGTGCAAGAATAGACAAAATAGCTCCCATGGACTGTATAGTACCTTATATAAACATAAAGACTGTTATTATACAATGCTTAGTTTAAAGTTGACATGAATAAAATTACCTACTAAATTAAAATCTAAGCAAGACATTAACCCAACAGTCTTGCACAGTGTCATTACAACACTGAGCTTCCCCCGCTGCTCCAAAGACCTCTTACTCATGAGTCTAGTGGGGATATGCCGCACCATGCACAGAACTAGAACAAGTTTTGTTATGGGTACACGCACTTGCAAACACAGCATGACTCACATGTGTGGGATAGGAAGCCTCCTACAGATCAGCATGGATTCACAGGCAGCAGCTGCTACTGTCCTCCTCTGCAGTTTGTTCCCTGAGAAGAGAAGGGACGCGTGTTCCCATCATCACAGAAGCTCAAAATCACCAGGCTCCTTCCTTCTATATTGTGATCCTGTAGTAATTCATCGTGCTTCCTAGTCTCAAACTTCCATTTCTTTGCATAGTGGTGCCAATAAATCTAGCTTGTCACTTGGATTTCATCCGAGGTTCCCTACCTGGTGTCTTGCATCGGGCCTTCCTGCTCTCCCTTCTCCCGTTTATCCTCCATGTGGTACAGGAAGAGCCTACTTTGTCCTACTGTGCTTTGATTCCAAATTCATAAATAGTTCACAGTGCCAACATCAGTGACTCTCATGCTCTGTCTTCATAAAAGTCACGCTTGATATTTGTCTGAAAGACAGGTTTCAGAATGCTTCTTTCCCTCTGATTCAGATAGAGGCAGTACAATCCAAGAATTTTCTGTTTTTAACAAATGAACGTTTTGCATTGATTTTCTTATTGGGCTTTTAGAGGGCAGCTCTACAGCAGAGTTTGGCTCTTCTTAGAGCCATACCCAAGCTTTAAGTGCCTGCCACCAAATGTCCTTTAACTATCACACTGTTATTACACTAGGCATGAAAATCAAAATATGATTATAATATACAATTTGACGTACACTGAATACATAGCTATCAATCAATTTGTCTCTTGATCTAAACAGATTGGATTTGTAAATAAAGTACCAGATGAGATCATTTTATGATTTCCCAAGGGACTGCTAACTGATGCAGGCATACCTATAGAAATAGCTCATAGGTTTTTTTTTTCTTAAGTGCTAAATTCTTCATAGTCATATTCAAATGAAGCTTGATTCGTGGTCCTAGAATTTTACAGCTTAAAGAAGTCTCCAAAAAGTAACTTTTCCTGCCAGGGAGGGAGGGTTTTCATCCTGAAAAGATTGCAGTCATGAGGCAGTAACTGTCTCTCCCATGTCCTTCACTGGAGCAAGGTTAGTGGTAGAGGAAAATTTGAGTTATTCCTCTTGAAATGAAGCCCAATCCATCACCCCCAACTGAGGACTGGTTACTGTCTTCTGAGAGAGGTAACAAGATTGAGCCAAAAAATACGCGTGATGTTTCTGGGGAAGAGAGAATAGCTTAGAAGAGAGAGTGTATGAACCGGAGAGACAAGTTGCATAGAAAGAATCCCTATTTCCTCAACACAGCCTGCAAGTGTTCATGGACATAAAGCATGCATGTCATAGAGAGACAACATTAGGCTACTGGATACAAGGCCAAATCTCCACTCACCAGCTGGAACTGGAGAAGCCCAGTGTATATGATGCTAATGCAAAACTTGTTTCCAGATCTCACATTTTTACAAAAGGAATCACATAGGGGTATTCCTTGTAACTCACTGATCTTTCAAATCCATAGATTAAAATCATATGTACTTATCATTCATAAAATAATATTTTGAAATATATATGAATGAGTCACCTAAACTAATAACTTACATTACTTTATACTTTTTTCATATTGAGAACACAGATCTTTATTAGATTTTTTTTGAAATATAATACCTTCACATTTACTGTAATATCACAGTGTTCAGTTGACCTCTCGAACTTATTTCTATCAGACAACAGAAGTTCTGTATCTTTACCAACATCTCCCTCACTACCTCTGCCCACTGCATTCTGACTCTGGCCATCACCATTTTAGTCTCTTTTATGAGATACAGTATTTTTTAACTCTAACTATATGTAAGATTATGTAGTATTTATATGTGACACATTGTCCCTTAATGTCTTGCAGGCTCATGTACATTGGTGCAAATATCATTGCTTGCAAATATTGGTGCAAATATCACGCTTTCTTTTGTTCAAGCAGAGGCATATAGCACTAAAAATGTGCTGGTGTAACATTTTCTGTGTTCATACACCCATTGATAGATGTTTAGTATTGTTTCATAGTTTAGCCATAGTAAATACGATATGGTGGGCATAAGAAACACTTGTAAATGCTTTTAAAATTTCCTCTGTATATATACATAGGGGTGAGGGTAATAGATCACACAGTAATTCTATTTTGACCTTTTGAGGGAAACACTACACTCTATTCCATAATGACTGTATCAGTTTACACTGGTAATAGTCATGTGCAAGAGTTTCACTTTTTCTGGGTCCTCAAGGACTTATTCACGTCTATCTTTTGGAAAATAGGCATTAAGTGTGAGGTGATATCTTATTATGTTTTGAATTTTCATTCTTCTGATGATTAATATTGGTGAGCATACTTTTAAAAATAAACTTGTCAATCATTTCTATGATTTCTCTAGAAGACTGTCTACTTGGGCATTCTGCCTATTTTTAATCTTGTTATTTGTTTTCTTATTGAGTTAGGTTTCTACTTCAGATATTAATGTCTTATCACATAGATAGCTTGAAGATACTTTCTTCTACTCCCTGGATTCATTATCACTCTTTTCTTTAAGCTTCTTCTTTTCTCATTCAAACATTGATAAATTCTAAAGCTGGGCGGTAGTGGCACACCACTACCCATTACTCCAGAGGCAGAGGTTTGCAGGTCTCTGTGAGTTCAGGGCCAGCCTGGTCGACAAAAGCTTGTTCCAGGACAGGCCCTAAGCTACAGAGGAATCCTATCTCAAAAATCAAAAATAAAATAAAATAAAAATAATTGATAAATTTTGGACAGAGCTTTTGCCAATCACCAACAGCTGACTGCTCCATTTTTTGTGGAACACCAAATCAAATTCAACTGAAGCAAATGCCTAGCTGTAGCCAAGTGAGAAGTTTTTTCTGTACTTCCATATTTTAGCCCGTGAAAGCTCAGGCAGACCATGCACTGCTGGGACAAGGACTTCTGAACCTTTTTTTCAGTTTTGAGGAGCTTCTCAGTTTATTGTTCTTTGTTCACGTAGTTTTATTCTTTGGATACAATGGCAGGAAGAGAATATAAGTCACCAGGACCAAGAGGCCAGGCACTTGAAGAGGGGAAGGCAGTGAAGGACTGCCAGATGAATGACATCCATGGCCAATCACTTGGAAAGCAGCAGCCCCAAGAAAGCCAGCAGTCACGTGGGATAGACCACCACAAGTGTTCCCTTTCTTCTTACAGCTATCAGCAGCGCAGGGTTGTAAAACCCTATCCTGTCTCTTAAAGAGAAGATACCGACATTGAATTAGAGTTTGTATAATATCATCTAAAACCAACTGACCCAAATCAGAGGTCTCAAAGGGTTATCGGATAGAATTAATATTTATCTGAAGGCATACAGATATGGACTATTGGTAGTTTTAAGTCTGATACACAAATGACTGCTTATGAAAGTCTACTCTCTATCACTTTAAATTTCTTTGAAATTAATATAATTATTTCGTTCTTCCCCCTTTCTTCATCTAACTCCTCCCATTTTCTCAAATTTACGATACATAAGCAACTGGGGAAGACTGTTTCTCCCACTCTCAGTATTTCTTAATTGCCTGTGGTTTCTTATGCAGGGTTGAAGCCTCATGGGGTTTTTCCATCCATGTTAGCGTGTCTATTGCTATTGTCTTTGTTAAGGTTAGGCTTAGGGTTAGGTTAGTGAGATTCCATAAGTCCAGTCCCAAACGACATATCTCTAAGCCTATTCTTCTTTTGAAAAGGGAGCTTATGCACAAAATAAAATTTAAATACATATAAATCTATGGTCCATGCTAATATTTTTTTTAAAATTATCTTAAGTGTTCCAAAGTATAAAGTAAGCCTTCTGTTAGGGATCAAAAGGCTTAAATTCTGGTACTCACCAAAGTTCTTTAAAACTGTTTGATTGATATGTCCTCACTGATCAGAAGCCTTGTGTCCTTCATGTGGTAGTCATAAAATATGAGCTAGTGGAATAAATAAAATATGCTCATATCACCAATAGCCAAATGAGACATCTAAAATGTGTTATTTAATTCTTGATTTGGGGTAAAGCTATTATAAGTTAAAAGTCTATATTGCACCAACTCTATTTGTTATTCCTTGAATGTTTTTGGAAGTTGGTTCCCTTCACAGCATTTTCATCTTACTGGTAAATCAAAAATTTGACAGACACAAAAATAAGGAAATGGAATTGTATGATTTCTTGACTTTTCTTCGGCTTTATGACTTCCTCGTTTTCAGCTTTCCTTTCACTAGAATGCTTAGCAAGAATGAACACTAATTTCATTTTCTGCCACAGCTAATGCATTGCAAAATAACCAGAGAAGAGAAATCTAGAGTGGAGAAATAAGAGAGAGAGAGAAATTGAAACGGAAAAACAACTAAAATGTCAGCTAAAGACACAATCCGTAGCTAACTTCCTGCTCATCTTCAATGTGATATTTGTACGAATATATTGTACTTGCTGATGCTGATTAGATTGTCTAAAGCAGACAAAACCTTTGAAAGTGATTACGATTGTGGTGCTAAAATCCCTGATGAATAACAGAGGTAGTGATCATTAGTTTTGATCCACACATTTTGTGAAGGATAACCATGCCTTCAGATAAAGAAGGTACTTGAAGAATTCCACGTAACCTGCTAGGATTTGAACTGACTTTTTAAAAGTTGCTTTCTGGAGTCAGTTTCTTGCCAACTTGGTGCCATGGCATGAGGCAGTGTCCATTTTTTTATTTCTAAAATAAACCTGGCAGAGGCATCTTTGGGTCATAACAGAGCCTGCTGAATTTACGATGCTCCATTCCCAAGCAGTTAAGGTGGGCCTGAGTTGAAAAATACCTGCTGAGTCGCAAACACCTGTTACTGTAAAGTCTTTGCCTCGGCCCCCAAACAAAATTACCTCTGTGTTTAATTCAAATACCTCTGTTAAATAACCTTTAACAGAAACAGATGCAGAGACTGCTAGAGTGATCAGGCAAGGAAAGAGGGGGACCAAGAGAGAATTTCACACAAGAAACGCATTCACTTCTCCCACCGAGGCTAATGTAACTAGGAATCATTTTAATTAATCTGCCATAAAATGTCACACCCTAAATGAGTTCAAAAGGATTTCAATTTAATCCATAGTGCATCCCAAATTCTGCCATGAACTAGAGCCAATCCTGCAGCTTTAAATCTTAGAGACATGCAGATAAGAAGACAGGTGTATGCACAAAAGAATAAGTGTAGTAGAAACCAATTACGGTAAAGTCATCTTTCTTTCATAAGAAAAATTTTATTACAAAAAGGAAAATTACTACAACAAAGGGACTGTGTGTGTTTTTTTGAGACTGAAGTATCTGTACACTTTCTTGATGAGAAAGAATTTACTCAAGGTTGAGTTAAAAATAAGTTGTCCAACCTGCCATGAATATGATATCTCCAAGAATCATTCCAGATTAACTAAAGATACATTCACTCGCTCATGCCCTAAACAATCTGCTGTAATTAGTGGGCAGTTCTAATTAATATGATGTTTTCATATCTAAGATTAAATATACAGATAGGACAAAAGACTAAAGTACATCTGGTTCCAAATAAAAGGCTGACAACGGCTACCTTGCTTGATTTGTTACTTAAATATTTGACAGAGTAAAGAGACTTACTATGTAATTTTGCAGGTGAGCATCTCCACCCAGCTAATCCTACTGTGGATATCTTTATATTTCAGATACATAGTCCTCATTATGCCCTTATCAGATTGTTGGTGGTGGCAGCTGAACGCTTAAGCACAGCAAAAATGTATTATTAGCAAAAATCTGGCCTATTATTTAATTATGAATGGCTGGTTGAACTCTCAAAGTAGAATAAGCATGGCTTTGATAAGCATTAAGAAGTTCTTAAAATGTTCTAAAATAGTGATATCATAAAACAAACTTTTAAGGTGTCTTTTCTCTTTTTCCACTTATGAAGATAGGTCTGCACTTTCTCCACACAGCAGCACACGGTATAACCATAACAAGAGCAGTCAAAAGACCTGTACTCTAAGCTCTGTCATTACCAGTCTCCTGACCTGGGGCTATTTTGTAAACTCTTTGGGTCCCGATCTCTCAAAGACTGACTATTCTCATTTTCAAAACAAATAAAATCTCCATCGCCTCCCTGCAAGGTTGCTGTGAGGATCTAATGAGAGAGTGTGTGTCAAAAATGTATTGCAAAATGTAAAAATATGCTTGTTGGTGGTGTCTACAAATCTTTCTCCTCAAAGAACAAATAGGCTGAAAATAATTAATTGCCGGATATCAGCTCTCCTTAACAATGTGGAGTTGATGATGACTAAGATGCTCTGACCTGTAAAGCGACCAGTATTTCAAACTGACATGGTGGGAGTATAGGAAAGGTCCATTCAAGAAATCAGAGAGCATCTGAGCCTTGAAGTCTGCTGGAATCTGGATACAAGACAAAGGAAAAATATATGCAACGGGAAAGGTACCATGATAAAGGTTTGCAGGGTGTCACAGGCAAATTGTCTGGAGGAGAGGGATAAACACAGGCTTGTTGGAATTGATCGTCAGTGTTTCGGAGGTACCTATGATGAACCTAGAGAGATAAAGGGATTCCAGAATAAAAAACTCCAAAGGTCAGAGAAAGTTTCAGAGTTTTCGTGTAGATAATAATTTATTTCACAGATGAAAAAAAATAAGACTCCATAAATTCAGTATTCTACTGTAAGGCAAATAATTTTTTTTGTGAAATAGCCAGGTTTGAACATTGGATTGAGCTGGATAACTATAAAACAGTAGTTTGGAAATTCTCCATTATGATTTAATTCAGCTGTGTTCTCAATCAGATCTGCTTGAAAAACAAAGATAGAGACTGATTTATGCAATGGTACCAAGTTGCATAGGAAGAAAGAAAGAGCAGAGGATAGGACGCTAGGATAGTAGGAGGGAGGGGAAGGGAAAGAGGGAAGTCTATTGTGCTATATTATGACATAGTCAGGAAGGCAGCAGTCACACAAAAAAGTAACAGCTTAAGGAGAGAAAAGCTGATAGGAGTTGATGGATTCAGTATTGTAAATCAGGAGATAGGGGTTAGAGTCAATCAAGACGCATCATTCCAGTATGACATTGAGACAAAAAGACAAGACAAATTTAGTTGGCTGCATGCATGATTGTAACTCTGAGCCTCAAAGATGAACAGCTCCTGATCAGCTCTTTAGCTTATGCTGGATACAGGTACACTATGCAATTCTGCATAGTGATGAGAAACTGTAAAAAGCAATTATTTACATTTAAATGATTTGAACCAAGTAATATCATACATGACACAATATTTTGTCCACCTAAGGAATAATATGAGCAGTAAAGAAATACAAATAAAAGGATAACAGTAGTAGGATATCAACATTTTGCTAAATCAGAGCTAAAATCGTTGCTAAAGAATGACTGTATTCTAAGTTCTTGAGAGAAGAAGTGGTCAAAGAAATCACCCCAAAAGCTTTTAGAAGAATCTGACTGATGGGTCTGTGCAACAACTGGATAATCTCCCCTAATTAACACACACACACACACACACACACACACACACACACACAAAGAATTATACTTAGATCTGGTAGGACCAATGTCCAGATACTGTTCAATATTTGGCGTCCATTTTTCTAAAAGTATATTTTTAGGTGAAATTGACATTCCAATCAGTGAACTTAACAAAGCTTAGCAAGAACTTTGCCCTCCATAAATAAACATCTTGCTGTTAGTCCTAGGCCTTAACAAAGTAAAAGAGAGACAACCTAGAAATGAGAGACATCCATCAGCCAATGGCTTCGGACTCTCCCCACAAACTATCAGTTTTCTTTTCTGGAGATGTCTGGCTAGCATGAGGAGCAAGGACAAACAAGAGCATGCATTGGAAAGACACAAAAGTTTAGTAAAATGGCAGTAGCGAAGTATTCAGTACTTTTATTTTGTTAACAAAATTTTCTAGATTAAATTTAACTCTAAGGTGTGAACAGGTACCTTGAAGAAGTAACATAAAATCAGAGGAAAGTCAAGCCTTTCTTACTTTTGAAGCTTGTTATATTAATTGCTCTTGTTGTTTCTATGGCCGAATACTTGGCACGGTGTTTGCTTTGGCTTACAGTTTGAAAGAATACAGTCCATTATGGCAGGCAATGCATGCCATCATGAGCACAAGGTCACATTGTGTGTGCAGTCTTGGTGCTGAGACGTATGCGATGATCGTCATCACATTCATAACAGGTCTTCTCTCCTTGGTTAAATCTTCCATAGACATGTGGTTTTTTTCTACAGTGATTCTAATCTTAACCCAGATGATAAGAAAGATTAGCCACAACACTTGTCACCAGTCATCAAGAACAACACAGGAATAGATGCATCACTCAATTCTGGAGCAAATGGAAGTTTGCAAATATTCTGTTGCTTTCCTGTGAAAATAATAATACATATGGAAACAAATACTTGAAAATACAATTGACGTAACCCTTCATTTTTAGAATTACAGTTTAGAAAACACTTAACATTTTGTATTTTTATTCATGCATACATACAAACATGTTGGTAAACTTTTTCATAAACTGTAAAGCACAAATGCAAATGGATGGCATTCATAGCTATTTATACTCATTTTGAAGAATCATTTCACTTTTCACAGGACGTGAAGCCATTTCACTTTTCTCCAATGCTTGGCACATGATTTCATTCATTTCACTTCCTCCACCCCAAAACCCAAAGGGGTCTTGGAGTATGGGCGTGGTAATGATGTGTTCCTTGTATTCCCTTGTATGATTTTGTATTTCAGCACCTCCTGGGTTGGAGGGAAGCATCTTCTCACTTGATTATGTGACACTAGCTGTCACCATTCTGCACCAACACTAACCCTGCTACCCCAGGGCCTGTTTCCACTGTGAGTGTTCATCAGCAATTATTTACTGTGTTCTTCCCGAAGGTAGTTGGTATTGCTACTCCCTCACTCCCCCAGCTTCTCTCAGGGATCATGATCCAAACAGAACTGGGATCAAGCCCCCTGGCAAACAGAACATCATCAGTGAGGCAGTTTTTGCTTGTGGGAATTCTCAAGCTCTATTGATGTTTTGGTGGGTTCTTCCCTTTTCTTGGTTTAGCCAGAGCTGTTGTCTGAACACACTCCAGAATTCATGAGTTGATTCTTAACTAACTTGATAGGATTTGTAAAGAAAGAGGTCTACAAGGGGTGACTAAGTCAGAGGGTGAAGGTCTTGTAAATGGGATTAGGGCTTGTAAAATCACTTGAAGGGCAAGATTTGTTCCTTTCTGATCCTTCTTCAAAGTGAAAATGCATCATTCTTTCCCCTCTAGGGAATGCAGCAGTGAGGAGGCATTGTTATGGAAATAGAGATCAAACCCCAACAGACAACACATTTACTAGTGGCTTGATTTTGCATTTCCCAGCCTAGGGAACTGTGGGAAATAATCATCTGTCACTTATGTATTACTCTTGGATATTTTACTATAACAGCACAGACTAGGATAGTGTGTTAGGCATTGTTGTATAAGAAACAACATGTACTGCTCTTTAAAAAGCAAGTACTTGGATTTCTCTGAAGTATAGTGGAACCACAGAGCACTGCAGGTCGGGGTGTGAGACTCACTGCATATGGACATGGGTGACTAAAACATGAGTTTGGCAGGCAGCTAAGCTGGGCTCGTCCACTCTTCCACTAAACCAGCTCAGAAGCGGTTGGGAGACTCAGTTCTTCTCCCAGATGTCTCTCACCTGAAAGGCTAACTTAGATATGTCTGGCCACTTGAAACTGGCAAGATTCCAAGAGCAGGAAAATATCACTTCTATTAAAAATTTGGAGAGCATGAGTTACAAAATAGTCAGTTCTTGGTAATGGTAGGACTTTGCTCAGGTAAACAATGCCAGCCTTAACATATTGGGTCCGAGGATCGAATCCTGACTCTACTACCTGTGTGATTAACTTCTCCAACGTTCCTTCTGGATGCTTGTGTGAAGTACTTATCTCGTGAAGTGTGGGATATCCTTTTTTCTGTCAGATCTTACTTCTTTCGAAAGAAAGGCCCTGTGTTTGCAGCTGTGTAGATTTCTCAACATGATTTCTGTTCAAAAAAAAAAAAAAAAACTTAAGGGAACAGAGTGACTTTTGCAATTTGAGCAATGTACGTGCCTTTTAGTTCAATATTGAGGCTCTTCAGTCAATAGAAGTCAATTAAAAACTTTGTGGCTTTCTATGAACCTACTTCATGGTAGAAAAGTCACCCGCAGAATTCTTTTTCAGTCATACTTCTTAGATGTAATCACAGTTACTTTGCTGTCACACTTCCATGACACCCAGCTTCCTCACAGCCCTTTATCCAGCTGACAAGGTCTACTAAACACGGCCTTAATTCTTTGTAAAATCTTCGCCAAAGCTCTCACAAGCTAACGCTAATTTGTCTTCCAGTCTCATATTACTTTGAGAACTTGATCTTGGCAACAGAACTGAAGCTGAGAAACAGTTTTATTTTCCCACAAAGAAGGCTCTCTGTAACACCTCTGAATTCTGCATACAGCTAGTTCTTTCTTTAACTCGTCTCTTTCTTTAGGTTCCTTATCATATGCAGCTGAGAGCAACCAGATGTCACTGTTTTAAATATTGGCGTGGAAACCATCTTGACTGAGTCCAAACACACATAAAGAGCAGTTTCTATTTTCTAAATTACCTCAGGCCACAATTTCAACATATTTTTCTCCCACATAAAAAAAAGGTCATAATTACTTCAAATCTCTTTTCTTTTTTTTTTTTTCGAAAAAATCAATACAACATATTTGGGGACTTGGGCATGATGCCAACAGTTCTTTTTCTGTATCATATAGATATTGAACAACCAAGATCTTCAAAATGTAGTGATTTAAACCAACAAGTAAGGGCTACAAGATGGCTCAGTGGGTAATGACATTTTGCCATTTGCTGCGATACCTAATTTTGATCTCAGGTACTCATGTGGTAGAAGTAGAAACCCAAGTCCTGAAAGTAGTCTTCTTATCTCCACATAGACACCATGCACATGTACACACACACACACACACACACACACACAGAGAGAGAGAGAGAGAGAGAGAGAGAGAGAGAGAGAGAGAGAGAGAGAGAGAGAGAGAGAGGAGAGAGAGAGATGCACATATGCATAAGTAATTTTTAAATGAATTCATAATAAATTGAAAAAAACAAGTGTGATTATTTCCACAAGTTTGAGGTTTGCAAGGCATTTCTGACATCCTAGTTAAGGCTCATTTGAACATATCTGGGCATACTCATACAACAGCAAAAAGCTTTGAGTAATGTGGGAACTGGTTGGTCAGTGCAGGAGCGTCAAGGAAAACAACTCAGGTCTCCTCTACTCTACATAGAAAAGTCTCACTTCGGCTTGTGGCTTGTTCTAACCAAGATGATTGAATTAAAGAGAAGATTGAACATATACGATACTTCTTAGACTATTAGGCCTAGACTCAGGACTCCTTCCTGCTACAGTCTTTTGCCCAAAGCAAACCAGAAATCTAATCAATATGCAAAATGTGAGCAAAGTTTATGTGTTAAGATTAGAAAGGCATCTTGCCAAGACTGTGGCTAGAGAGGGGAAAGGTGAAAATTCTGGTTACTGTGCAGTATCCCAGATGTTTATGGGGAACATCAAGGCAGAAAGAACACCGTAGCGACAGCACTTCTTGCTGAAGACACAGCGCTCAGATAGTCCTTTCACTCCCTTCTCGTCCATAATCCTCTGCTTACGTTGGTTGGAACTCACAACCCACTTGCTTCAGCCTCCAGAGCTGTGTGATAATGGCTTTGCTCTACCATGCCCCCTTTGATCACACTTTATTTTAAGCGGTGAGTTTTATTCATATATTTTGATACTCTGAGGTAGGATTGTTGCTTCTGAGATTAAAAAAAAAAAAAGAGCATTTCTAGCCTACCTTTTATTGCTATGTCATGATTTAGTTTGAAAGGGCAAATGAGATGGTAACTTAGCCTGATCAAAAAGATGTTTAGAGGACTAAAGAACGAGGGGGTAAGAGAACATAACTAAAGTGCTGGAATTCACAAAGAAAAGGCTCCTGATTACATGTCAGTTGTTCCGTAATTCCACAGTTGAGTGTTTAGCCTGGCAGTCCTCAAGGGAGGGTAAACTAGCAGACTTCTCCCAAATCTGAATTTCAAGAATTCCAAGATCCTCTGAAGGCATCAGGTGCTGATCTTATAATTATTATGTTAAAAACAACAGGCTCGAGGGCTGATAGAAACAAAAGAGAAGGCTACCGATCACCACATCAGCTCATTTTTGGTAATACCATTGCTCTAAGCTTAGTGCTTTTTTCCCCAGTGTAGTCCTGCCCTGTGATGCAAAGAGTATTATAGTCCTCACAAATGATATGGTTGTGGTCCTGTGTCCCAGCATCTGAGAAAGTGACAACATTTGGGCATTATGTCATTACTGGTGTCAAGGTAAGAAGAAATCATACTGGATAAGCGTGTGCACTAACCAGAGGACCTGTGTCCACATAAGGAGTAAATTGGGACTTGTAGAAACTCATCAGGAAGAGTCTACTCTGGAGGCAGAGATAAGAATAATGCAGCTACAAACCCCAATACACCAAATGTTTCCAGCAACCATTAGAAGACAGGAAGAATCTGTAGACAGAAGTTTCTGCCCTGCCTGGTTTACCAGCCATTCAATCCCCAAAAAACTCACAGAGACTTATATTAATGCATAAACTGTTTGGCCTATGAGCTCAGGCTTATTATTAATGGGCTCTTACATCTTAACCCATAATTCTTATCTATGATTAGCCACGTGGTTTTGGTACCTATTATAAATAAGGCTTTCTCATCTTGCTTCCTCTGTATCTGGGTGTCAGCTGCAGACTGAGCCTTTCCTCTTCCCAGAATTCCCCCAGTCTGGTTGTCCCACCCATAATTCCTGCCTAGCTACTGGCCAATCGCTGATTTATTAAACTGATACAAGTGACAAATCTTTGCAGTGTACAAAAGCATCATACCACAGCAAGGATCAGGAAGGGATCATTTTTCTAGAAGCTTCAGATAGGGATCCGGTTTGGAAAGCTATATTCCAGAACTGTCAGACAATATTTCTACTATGCTAAACAACCAAGCTGGAATGAGTTACTAAAGCAGTCCAGGGCATACCTTTTAATGTTTTTCCTGCAATTCTTCAGCATGCAAGAAATTTTATAGTTATTGTGGGCCATGCTGGGCTAGAAAATTAAACTGACATATAGTATAGTAAAGAGAGTAAAGCATGAACTGACAGAAGAAACATCAACAGGAGAAAAGCCTGTATTTTGACGTGGCTTAAGACCCCTCGTGAGGAAAAGAGATAACAAAGCTGAAGTGTTATGATATGTGGTTGACCAAAGATACGTAAGTACAGAAAATCACTAAACGATGTGGAGGGTGGATGGGTGGCGAGAGATCAGAATTATTTAAATAAGATTTGTTTGTATAGAAGTTTCCAGGTTTTGACCCCTCAATGAACAATTAATTTTTCTCTTGGTACTGGGAGGAAATTTTTCACATGGCCTTTTAATTTCCTGTTGTAGAAAGAAAGGGGGGGCGGTTTGGGTGGCATTTTCGCCCTATTGATGTGGAAGCACCTCTAGCTCTAAATAAGCCTGATAGCAAGGCGCTGAATTTCAGGGGTTTCTGTCCTATCACACCTAAATCCTTCCCAAGGGTAAATATCCTATTCCATACTTTTGCTTAGTCTATTGAAGAAAAAAAATATGAGTCAAAGACATGTCAGCATTTCCTATTTCTTTAAGATGAAGAAGAGAAAACGAGAGTGTTAAAGAGCATTGTCTTTAAAAAGTTACAGTTTTCTTGCCAATTCCCACAAGGTTTAGCCATTCCCACCACCAACTAAAACAGCCACCTCACAGCTTCCAGTACAACCCATTTGAACTTTAGTTAAAGACCACCTCTGCTGGGCAACGGACTTTGTTTCATCCCCTTGGGCTGTTTGAGATGGCACATTTCACAGTGTTCCTCTTGTTGTTCTGTTGGAAAATCTAAAACCCGTTTATCCTAGAGGAAACCAACCTGAGAAGTGCCGGGTGAGGCACTTTTATTTTGTATGTTCTTAAGAAAAATTATGCAGGGAAGAAAAACGAACATAGTGAAACATTCTGTTTACCTGAAAGCATGTCTTTTATGCTGAATACCTTGTTTATTTAGTCAATACATCAATCATGTCCACCAATGAGCAGAGGTGAAGCAAGCTTATTCCTCACATTGTTTGACATGAAAACTGAGTATCGTATTGACAGTGGGTAATGTAACCTTGTATTGGGATGTCTGGAGTATATTAGCAGCACGCTGTGCAAGGAGGAGATTGTTCAGCAATTTGTGTACCAGAGAGCAGTCCAAAATAATTCAGGAGACAGGCCTGTGCAAAAGGGGTGGAGAAGTTGCTTTATGTCAGATGGATATAGCTGCCATTAAGGTAATAGTGATTGAAATCAGATAAAGCTAAAGAATTCTGCTATCTAGTTTGTTAAACGCTGCTTTCTATGTCAGAGTAGCAAGCAATGCCATGGAAATATTGATCCAGTCACACACACAACACTGATACCTCCTCAGATAATAGAATGAATTTATTCATAGAGCATATAAGCCACAGGCGCACAAACACAAATAGAGAGAGAGAAACACACACAGAAAGAGAGAGAAAGAGAGAGAGAGAGAGAGAGAGAGAGAGAGAGAGAGAGAGAGAGAGAGAGAGAGATCATGATTATTGCTGTGAAAGACAGAAATTAAT
This sequence comes from Alexandromys fortis, assembly GCF_014885135.2. Taxonomy (NCBI): domain Eukaryota; kingdom Metazoa; phylum Chordata; class Mammalia; order Rodentia; family Cricetidae; genus Alexandromys; species Alexandromys fortis. Next base: position 1,892,429 of record NW_026067998.1, read on the forward strand.
AGAATTCACTCTGGAGCCTAAGTACCTAGATCTGAGTTCCAGTTTATTGTTTACTGTTGTTCAAACTGTACTTGTAATATAGCAAATATATACTTTATATCTCATCTATACTGTTGTGACAAGCCTTAAAGAGGATAGAGTAGGTAAAATACAGTTCAAAGAGAAAAATCAAGACAATCCCTGTCAGATTCCATCATCACTAATCCACACAGGGACATGTACGTTCACTGATGTACATAGGTGTAACTAAAAACGTCTTCAAATGAGAGTTTCTAATCAAAACAAACACGTGAAATTTATGAAGATCATATTTATTTTTAATTTGAAATTATTGTATGCCATTTATGAACATGGTTTTTTTTGGTGCCACAAATGAAGGTACTTATGAGATGGTCAGAAGAAATTTTCAAATATTAATAGTATTGCTAATTATAACTACTCATTTAAGATTAGAATTGGAGACATTTTCCTGAGTTTCATCTTACAATATTTTCAAATTTCTTTTACACCCTCCCTTTACATACGAGCACATTGTACTTCTCTTCTACCATAACTTCTGCCCAGGCAATAGGACTTATTATTATTGAAAATATTGCTGCCCATTGCTATGGGTTGACTGTTCCCACCTTTTCCGCTGCTGTTGGCTTATGTCTATGATTTTGTCTGAACAATGAAATGTGAATGGAAGTGCTGCCTGAGACTCCCAAACTATAAAATCCTCCACATGGTCTTACCATCTTTTCTTTTCTTATCGCCATGGGAGAATAAAATGATAGAAGACTCTTAGAAAAAGATTGCTCAGAATCCATAGTAACAAGTAAACAAAAGAACTCTTTCAACGTATTTGATCCACCTGTGACAGTTCTGTAGTCATGGTAATAAAAATCACAAGAATTGCTCAAGAATATCAGCCAATCAGTAAGCTCTTGCTTCTCAAATACACCCAGTAGAGAATGGACTTTGCAAGAAACATGCTCTGAATATCAACTACTCAATAATAGTAGCTGGTGTCAACATAACCCTGTATTAAAAACCCATAAATCCCTAGACTGCCTCCTTCCTAGTAGCCCTCTAAAAGATCAGCGTTCTGCTTTGCTTACAGAGTATAATTCACATAGCCTTTTCTCTCTTTAATAAGGGCAATACTATCAACCTTGTGTTCCACTTGCAAAATCACGGTCATGGAGATTGTAGCTACACGTTGGCTGGAATCTCCAGTGAGGAACATATGACATACAGTCATAGTCTAGGCATCTGTCATTTGGTAAATTACTAAGATTTGCAAGCACTATTTTGTACTGGTTAGTGCTAGTTGTCAGTGTGGCAAGCTCTGGTATCACTGAAGAGGTAAGTCTCAGTGTATTTTGCTGAGGGGTTATCACATTAGGTTAATTGCAGTGGGAAGACCTGCTCTATCTGAAGGTGGTACTGTCATACAGGCTGGTATTCTCTCTGCTTCCTGACTAGATGCAATGTGACCACCCACCTTTTAAAGCTGCTTCTGCCATGATGTGAACTAAAATAAATCCCTGTTGAAACCACTGCTTTCTTATAGGTAAACAGATCAGAAAGAAGCTTGAATAATACTCTTTTGACATAGAATAATTTACAGTACACTGAATTATACAGACTATAAATCTAACCTATGACTATAGAAAATTATACAATACAAACAGTATAATTCACCTCCAATTGCTCTTATAAGCTAAGATTCCCATGGGGGGTGGGGGAGTCGGCTTTCTCTTTGTGATCTTAATGTAGTCATTCATATAATGTTATGTTTTAATTTTATTATTTCACTACAAATTTTTTTCTATGAAATATGNAGAATGGACTTTGCAAGAAACATGCTCTGAATATCAACTACTCAATAATAGTAGCTGGTAAAAATGCCTGCAGTGCAAGCATGAGGACCTGAATGACATCCCCAGCCCCCAGGTGAAAGTAGCGAACATCACACTGTGAACGCATAATCCCAACGCTGGAAATGAAGAGACACACAGAGATCTGAGGTTAGCTGACCTGCTCACCCAGCCTAAACTAATCGGCAGGCTCTGGCCCAGTGAAGACCTTGTCTCACACAAAATGGATGGCATCTTAGAAACAACACCCTAGGATGGTTTCTGACCTCCACAAACACATGCAAATGATACGTACACACTCACACAAAACAAAAAGAAAATATGTAACACTAAAAGAATAACAAAATGTCAACACCATATAAATGGCAGCAGGAAAATATAAACGGGATATAAAACAAGAAGAAATTACAATCAAGGAAAGATACACAGTATATGGAGCAGATACAGTTAATGAGGGCTTGAAATATAGGTAGGAAATTCATACCTGAGCCTAGCTACAAGACACATCAACAAGGCAGAATTATTGCCTGTCCCTTTTCAAGGAAAAGCTATTGCCTCAGTAATGCAGCTTGCCACCTTTCCGCTATGTATCATCAGTAACTTCCCGGTAGGAGACGAACAGAAAGTTGTGGTTTAGGATCTGCTTTCCAGTTCTATCCGCTCACTTGGGCAGCATAATGTAACCTAACTACCTCTTCTAACAAGCCTTGCTATAGCTGATACTTCAAAGCGCACGGGTCACTGTAAATTAACTCAGGGTCTATACATCTCTCTGAATTGTTGGCCTATGAAGGTCCAACCTTGTCGATACCTTTACCAAAATCTCCCTCAAAATGGACTAATGTTCAGTATTTTATTTCTTCTACATGGGTCAGAGCTTTAATCCAAAGCACTGAACCTCAGCCCGGGATTAATAGTGGTGAAAATTGTTAGTTAACTAGATCTGATAGAGCAGCAGACTGATGTGGTTTGATTATAGGCCTCATAATTCACTGGGAAAAAAATCATTAGTCAACGTTTTCAGGGATGCTCCCTTCCTAGAAATGGTCAAGGTACAGTACCATGTCCCTTTCCTGTGATTACTTTCCTCACTTAAAAACTTCCATGGTGAAAGGATTAAAAGTTAATCCTTTACTCTGTATCTCACCTAAAAGTGTAGGCAGCAAAATGATTCCAAGAAATTTCCCAAAATTATAATGAAGTTTTTATAGCAGAACAAAAACCACCTGGAACTATTATTTATTTTGCAAAGCAAAGTACGACCTTTTAATAAAAAAAAACCCTTCACCTTCAATTTTATTAAGCAATATTAAAAAGCAGTTCAGCTTCTGGGACACATGGGAATATAGTGCACATATCATTTATATGCAGTTGTGCATAAATCATTTCTCTTTTTTTCCAGATGAATAGAATCAGAACTCCATGGCTCTTTCAGAAAATACCCACTTAACTCTCAAGAATAGCTCTATAAAAGAATGCTTATCAAATTCTCTAGAATAAAAATCAGCTCTAAATATGAAGACTTGGCCATTCTATGGACATTCTTCAACCCTTTGACTTAATGGACTTAATACCATTGTCATCATTATTACTTAAAATAAACGTAATAATGGCTGTGTCTTGGGAAAAATAATAAATTAACTGTCAGAGTCTGTGAATGTGAATTGAAGTCTAATTTTCTTAAGTTTCCTAACTGAGAGAGTTGTTATAATCAGTAGGCACTTTCTAAAAAGAGATGCAAGCAACCTTTAAACTTTCTACATCAACTGTACTCAAAGACTCAAGGTAGAAGGGAGTGGGAAACCCGTATTGGGCAACAACTAAGAAGAACCTGACCTCAGGCTTGGACACTTTCTTATCAAAGTACTGCTGATGTAAGAAGGTCACTTAATATTTCTTGGGTTCTTTGCCTGAAAAATGGGCATCGTGTGCTTATTGCTGAATTCTTCAAGCAGCAAAGTAAAGATTGCAGATCAGATTGCTCTGCAAAGAGTAAAATGTAAGAGTACATTATTAGTACATACTAGTATATCTCAGATGTGTCTCTCCATGGAGGTTGGTTTCATTTCTAGATCAGCCTGACTGTTATTTTCTTGGTGCTGCTAGATATGTCCCTATCATCTGTCTTTCTAGGCCTTTCTGCTTGTAAAACTAAATTGATCTTCACTTCATACAAATATTTTTGGAATACATGAATGTTTCAAAAGTTCTCTGAGACAGCACAAAAAAAAAAAAAAAGGAACCAGCCTGCAAATTCAAACTACCAGTAAGGGTTTCATTACACTAAAGAATTACTACATCTCTCTGGAATTTGTATGGTTTTTCTGTCCTCAGAACACATGCAGAGTGAATTGGATGAGGTGCCTGGTTCTTGAGAGTTGTTGCAAACTATCGCCTACACACAATGGATGGAGAACCTAGGGATTCTGTTAGGAGATCGCCGGATGCTATTGCTCTTTTCTGCATTCGTAATGAGTAGATTAACTTAGTCCTCCCAAATTATTTGAAACTAGATACAGGAATATAAGCTTAATGTATGTACTTACTAAACACAAAATTCCATGGTATGCACCAACAGGCAGTTTAGATCGGAGTCTCCTTGAGTTGGGTGCATTTTGCAAGAGAAGAGGGACACCTGTGTGTTTCAATTAGTTTCAAGGGATCTCAGCAAGTTTCAATGGATTAATCAAATTCTAGCTTTTGGGGGGAAGGATTTACTTAAAATCAAATTGATCTGTTGTTCTCATATTATCAGTGGCAAATCTATATTTACTCTGCTTTAGGGCTTCGGAAGAGTAATAAATTGTCACTGCTCCCGCAGTCTGCCTGAGTCTCAAGTCACACTTGAAATGAGTTTAATATTTAGGGCCCCTTTCAAAAGGAGTGTTGCTTGCAGACACTCAGTCGTAAACTTTCCCACAACAACAATGTCTAAAAAAAAATGTCACAGTGGATGCAAGATTTCATGAAGGCAGATTCAGACTGTAAATTTTCATCTTGACTTTGGGGGACAAGGAATACAATTTTACAAAAAAAGGAGTGGGGGTATTTCAGTGACCATGACATGAAGGTGAGAGTCCTCTCTGTCTGTCTCTCTCTCTCTCTCTCTCTCTCTCTCTCTCTCTCTCTCTCTCTCTCTCTCTCTCTCTCTCTCTCTCTCTCTCTCTTTCTGTCTCTTTCATATGTGTGTGTGTGTTCGTGTGCATGCATTTGCATGTATATGTGTGAACGTGTGCACGTGCGTGTGTGTGTGTGTGTGTGCGTGTGTGTGTGTGTGCGTGTGTGTGTGTGTGTGTGTGTGTGTGTGTGTGTGGGCAGTAGGGAAGAAATCTAATAGCTGCTTTCTGAGCTAATACTTTTATCCTTGTATCATTCCCACTAGGACGGACATTTTTCCTAGGCTCTGCCTTCCCTCTGCTCTGACTGGACATGGACACTTGTCCCCAGGCACACTCGGCTGCTTAGAAAAGCACACACATCACTTTTCATCCCCAGGGATTGTTGTTCTTTGTCCCTAGGGAGACATAGACTCTGATCAAACTTCAAGGCTCTGATGTTTAAATATAGATTTTTTTGCATATCAAAAGCACCATCCCATCCGTGTGGCTCTTCCTGCCAAGAGAACCAGACTGCAAATGTGACACATCAAATAAACCTTTTGGACAATAAGGTGTTAACGCAGTCTGCCAGCCAAGCCAGGGGAAAGGAGCTAACTCCCAGAAGCCACTGCCAGCAAAATTAATGCTAGAGATTTAGCATCTGGATGCTTCACCTGCCAGGCAGGCCCCTATAGGTCTTTCTCATCACTGAGCCAGATTAAAAGAGAATGATGAGCAGAAGTGGTTCTGCACCACCAGTGACAAGCAGGAACAAGGCACAAAACCAGTCTCCACTGAGAATAAGCCTCCTATCTGCTTCCAAGGCCGTGGCGAGGTGCAGGAAAGGGTGGGCAGTGGGTCCTCTGTTATGTGTCCAGACAGCACCTGACCCAAGTGAAGGAAAACTCAACAAGATTGGAGGCCACAGGGCAGGGCAAGCCGAACAAGTCCAAACTACCTCCAGGGTGCCACCTGTCAAGTTTTCACCTGAGCAGACAGGATTTTTAAACGTATTCTTTGGTTTCAGGCTGCTAGTGACATTTGTCAGGACAGTTTGCTCCCCCACTTCCTACCTTGTTTGTTTTGAACTTAACAGAAAAATCAAACTTTCCCAAATCCACATGACCCAGTGATCTTGTAGTCTTAAGAAATTCTCCAGGCTTAAGAAGCTCCAGGCTTCCTTGTCTTCATAGATGACTGGATTTTTTCATCTATTTTATAAAAACAAATTTTTTGAAAATGTGGTATTTTTTATCATGTTGTTTTAAACATTAGAAATACAATTAAAATGCTGAGGGATGGCCCAGAGCTAGGAAAACTGTACATTCTCCCCACCTGCAGGAGTCCAGTCCTGAAGCAAAGGACTGAAAAGGAAATAACAGAGAGGCAGACCAAGAGGACAGACCTAATTTGTTGGGCAAGTACCACAAAGAAATAATGAGGTCCCAGGAGAAGCATAGCTCTGATGTGGGGAATTGAATCCTTTTCCAATGCTTTCATAAGATGTGTTTTTTCTTTCTACTGCCAGATAAAGGTCTGTGTGACCAGAAAGAAAGCAAGAAGGAAGGGAGAGGAAGCGTTTGATGAAAAATGGAGGGGAACAGGTACAACACTAGGCTTGGGCTTTTGCTGAGGCTCCCTTCAAAAGTAGCCCACAGGATTTAAAACCAAGGTGTTTCAGGGAATTAGAGAGTCAAACAGGGTGGAAATATTGCAAGGGATCACTGAGCAGAAACAGCATAAAGTGGGTGGCCAAGGTGCAATGTGTGTGTATGCATGCATTGTCCCTGAAAAATAACTGCCAAATCAAATTTCAAAATTTGGATTCTCATTTCCAGAGAAGGATAATGTCCTGTTAGTGCTAGTGGCATCTCAATTTGGTTGGTGTCTTAGTTTGGGTTTTTATTGCTGGGAAACATAGTGGCATTTCATTTGTATTTTAATAAATAAAGCTTTACTGAATGTCAGAGAGGAAAACAACCCTACTGGTCTGCCTTGCAGACCAGACAGTGGTAACACACACCTTCAGTCTCAGTAGCCACACTAGCTGCAATAGAAACCAGGGAGTACATGTCTTTAATCCCAGTGGTGCATGCCTTTAATCCCAGAACAAGAGAGGATTATAAAATGGGAGGAGACAGCTCTCAGTCACAGTATCCTGAAATCCCTGGAGACAGGATCTCCATTTTGGACTGAGGTAGAGATAAGAGCCAGTGCCTGGTTACTTTGCTTTTTTGGATCTTCAGGTTGAACCTCAGATTCTCTCTCTGAATTTTTATTAATCTCACATCAGGGAAGAGATACCATGACCAAAGCAACTTATAAAGAAAGCATTTACTTGGGGTGGCTTGCTTAGAGTTTCAGAGGTTCGGTCAATTGTCATCATGGTTGAGAGTGTGCAGGCAGACTTTGTGCTGGCTACATCTTGGCTCGCAGAGAATAGAAAGTTGACTGACTGTCGCACTGTAGGAAGTTTGAGCCAAAGAGGTCTCACAGCCTGCCTCTATAGTGACAAACTTCCTCCAAAAGGTCACACCTTCTATAAGAGTGCCACTCCTTTTGGAGGCTTGATTTTCTTTCAAACCACCACAGTTAGTCAGCTCTTACTTGGTATTTAAAAGATGCCTACCCAGGCAAAACAATGACACTTTCCTCTACTTCTTCCTTCCTAGTTATTACATGACTCTAGTCTTTTTTCTTATTTCTTTGCTTTGTTTTGTTATTCAAGACAGGGTTTTTCTTTAGCTTTGGAGCCTGTTCTGGAAGTAGCTTTTGTAGACCAAGCAGGCCTCAAACTCATAGAGATCTGTCTGCTTCTGCCTCCCGAGTGCTGGGATTAAAGGTGTGTGCTACCACTGCCAGGCCCAAAGGTTGTTTGTGCCAATTAACTTGAGTGTTTTTTTTTTTTGGTCTTTTTTTGTTATTTTGTTCTTTATTTTATTTAACACAGAATCCAGGGCCCTGCATTTGCTAGGCAAGCACTCTACCACTGAGCTAAATCCCCAACTCCATGACTCTAGTCTTTAAAAGAACTATCATCCTACATTGTATAGGAGAGTCCGTTTGTTCTTGATATTACGGTTAAATTATTCAAAATTATTCACAGCACTTATTTTGTCTGCCTACTGCCCTGCTATGAATTGTGTTTCTCTCTTGTATTCAGAGAGAACTGGATGTATCTGTGGATGTGCCCTTTTTGAGATCACAAGCTTAAAAAGAACAAGAACTGAACAAAACTGACATTTTAAGGAAAACATGACCCCTTCTGGAAAGCACATGAATAAGTGACCAAAATGAGCCCACCAATAACCACAAACGTGCATTGTGAAGCATACCTTGTTACTTAATAAAACTGATATTCTCAATCCCCTTAGCTCCATGGTGCAGAATCAAAGCCATGATGAATGTTTCTAGAAGCCTCGGGTTGAAAAAGAGAATACCTTCACAACGGCTACTTCTGGTGGTAGTCAACTTTACCCACTTTACTACATTTGGAATTAAATAAAACCAAAAGATCTGGGTATACTTGTGACGGGGGTTTCTTTTACTGACTTATTTGAAGTGGGAAGATCCACCTTAAATCCAGGTCTTTCAAGGTGGGAAATAAGCCTTAAATCGGAGCCATCCCTTCTAGTGGCAGCCTATACAAAGAACACAGAAGAAGGAAGCGCTTGCTCTTTGTCTGCTTGCCCTTGGTTTTGCTGGCAAGTACATTCCTTCCCTAGTATTAGAGCTTGCTTTTTTAGAATTGAGATAGATATTGAAGACCAGCTATAACATTCAATTCTGTGGACTGAAAATTACAGGATTCTTGGACTTTCTGTTGGTAGACAGCCATTGCTGGACTAGCTAGGCCATAGCTTGTAAGTCAATCTAATACATCTCATATATGTATAATAGACTCTATATAGATATAATATATATTAATTTAATATAAATTATATATATTTATAATATATATGTATGTGTGGTATATGTATAAGTATATATATACATAGATTTTTTCCTATCAGTTCTGTTCCTCTAGAGAACACTGACTAATACATCCCAAAACCTAGACTCTGGTAGCAATAAGAACTTCCCAAAATGAAATAGGATATAAAGTCTCTGTGGGTTTCTGTTGTCCTCCACCATGACCTTCTAACATAAGAACATATGTAATTTCTTTTATTATAGAAAATCATTGCTTTTCTTATGTAGATATAACAAAAAACTATATACAAAAGATAAAGAATATTTGAACCTTCTATAAAAGACTCGTTTCCTCCTATCATATCAAGAATTCATGGGATTTTTTTTGATATTTTATTTAACAAAAATATAGCAAAACTCTTATGATGAAAAGACCTTATGTGTGAATGTGAGTGTTGGGTGGATGATTTTACAATTGTGAACAACCACACCCAGATTATTCGCTGTGGTAGATCAAAACCCACATCTTCACATATGCTAGGCAAAGAGAACTGTTTCTTAATGGTAAAGTCAGATGAGCATGCAATAATATAAGTATTGAAGACTATAATTAGTTATAATCAAGAACAATTTTAGTCTTTATATCTCTCAAAATAGATGCATCTAGTTGCTAAAGTCTCAATGTGAATATTTGTTTCTCGATTTTATAGAACCTAATATAAAATGCATAGGGAAGAAAAAATAATTTCTATTCATTTAAAAGAAATCTACCAAGTCCTAAATGTGTTCATTCAATCGTCAAGTATTTATAATACATTATGTTGCTCTTTAAATAGTGATCAAATATATGAGATGTTTGAATGTCATAGGAAATATAAAATACATGGGAATAGAAATGTTTTAGCATTTAAATCATAATGTGTAAAGCTTTCTCATGTCATTTGTTTCATTTAAACAGAAAAACATATTTTGCTGGGAAACAAAATTGCATTCAGAGAAGTTAGGTGAATTGGTATAATAATAGCTAAGGATATACCAGAGTTAGAGTTCAAGCTGTAGTTTCTATTTCTATCTCTATTATTTTTACTTATTCTTCCAGTATTGGTGATTAATCTGAAGACCTCGTATACAGAAGAAATGTACTCTACCACGTTCTCAGTCCCAAGTCCATAGTCTCTAATCCACATTTAAATTTCCTACAGGATGGAAATTAGTGGGATATACAACTACCCTATGGTAGAGGGCAGAAGAACATATGCTGATATGGGATTCCCCTCTGTATGCTGGGAATATCATTGGTTAATGGATAAAGAAACTGTCTTGAGCCTGTGATAGGGTAGAATGGAGCTGGGCAGGGAAGACTATGCTTAATGCTGGGAGAAAGGAGGCAGAGTCAGAGAGAAGCCACTAAACTGAATGCTGGGAGAAAGGAGGTAGAGTCAGAGAGAAGCCATGTAGCACCACCAGAGACGGATGCAGGAACTTTAGCCTGTAAACCATAGCCATGTGGCCATACACAGATTAATAGAAATGGGTTAAATTAATATGTAAGAGTTAGTCAATAAGAAGCTAGAGCTAATGGGCCAAGCAGTGATTTAATAATACAGTTTCTGTGTGATTATTTCAGGGCTAAGAGGCTGGGAACCAACAAGCGTGCATCCTTACAACAATATTCAATAAAGATACTTGGCACAGGATATGTTAATTTAGATAAAACTCTTGATTATCTATGTATTTTCTATAAAGTTGTTTCAATATTTATATTTTGTGCTCTATTGGTTGTATTTCACAATAAAGAAATTTTGAAAATTAAAGCAGTTTAATTTCCACTATTCATTGAGTAACTGGTGGCAGGAGTGAGAATGGCTCCCAATAATCTCATATATTTTAATGCCTAATCACCAGAGAGTGGCACAATTTGAAAAGAATTAGGAGGTGTGGGCCTTTTGGAGGAAGTATGTAACTGGGAGTGGGCTTTAAGCTTTGAATCCCCTCCCCATCCACTGTTTGCAATCAGGATGTAGCTCTCAGACTCCTGTCCAGCACCACTCTTACCTTTTGACATGCTTCCTGCCATGATGATAATGGACTAAGCCTCTGAAACCGTAAGCAAGTTCCAAGTTAAATATTTTCTTTCAAAGAGCTGCGCTGGTCGTGGGGTCACTTCCCAGCAACAGAACAGTGACTAGGACAGCAATGGCATCTAAATAAGCATCTTGTGCAGAATGCTACACTGGCGGCAAAGATAGATCTGTATAGTTATATCAGTCAGCAAATGATGACTCCTAAGATGTTTGAGGGATTGCTCATGGCTCTAGTTCCTTTAATTCCCTCCCTTGGATTTTTTTTTTCAAAGCACTTCATTATTTAGGAATTACAGGACTACTGTTGGTAGATTTCTGCTTTCATGCCAGTGCCTGACTTCTATCCCTACCTCTTGGAGACATTCCTGACAAACAGAGGTTTCCTGTATGTATTAGTGTTTTGCCTTCTGCTATCATCAGAGCTGTGCCGTATCACCCTGTTTATGTTCCTATGACCAACGAACATCTCTCTACCTTCTGAAGAGTAAGTATTCCATAAAATTGAAAGCATGAATATGTCTGGGATGAACAAGTCATCATAATGTGATGCTGAGCATCAGGGGACATCCATGCAATTGTAGAGAAGAATAGGCTTGAGATAGCTGAGAACAGCAGGAAGCGTGTGGGTCTTTATTCACTGCTTTTGGCCTGAGTAGAACTAAAGTCTGCTTCAATTACTCAGACATTTATTTCGTGGCTCACAGCAATGCCGTGTTATTGGATGAGGAAATAGACTCTTGAAAGCCAGCTGAACCACATTACATAAAGGATGTCAAAAAACAGGGAATGTCTGAGACTCTAACCACCATTAATACTTGCTTCCAGTTTAAAATCTGAGGATTCTCCAAATCTGTCCGAAAGAAGGGATAATCCAGAGAAAATACCAATTCTGCTTCCAGGTAAACAACTTATTGGGACACATTCTGCTCAATCAAGAATTAAGAAAACAAGGTTTAGATAGATAGATACATAGATACTTAAATAGATCATAGATAGCTGATAGATACATAGATCCATAAGTAAGAATGGAACATATAAAGACCACAATTTGAAAGAAAGAAACTAGAAACTAAAGTAAAAGCTTAAACATATTTTTACAAAAATATATTACATTAAATGATATGTTTTTTATTGTTTAAAATAGATTTTTATTCCTTGTGAAATTCAAGAAAACATAGATGCTACAAAATAATATGATGGTAGGCATTAAGTGATCTGAATCAATCAGACAACGAAGAAAGAAAATATAATAATATAAAGTCATAATATGATTAAATCATTCATTCAATATACAATTATGGAGATCTAAGCAACCTCAGGTGGAAAAAAAGAGCATGATTTTCTAAACAATCCTTTACACACACACACACACACACACACACACACAAAACCCTTGAAAAGCAATTCAAAAATACAAAAGCACAAAAAAGGAAAATTGTCTTTAAATAAAGATGATTCAGATGAAAACTGGAAAGTAAACTTGTATATCATAAACTGATGAATGATTTTTTTTGCAGAAAAGAATGGAACAAGTCATATGTGACAAATAATGAGCAGTATAAAAAATAAAGAATCCCCAACAAGATAAAGCTTGCTTATGTTTCCCAAAAGATTAAAAACATCCCTTATTTCCTCTTGAGTTACTCAAGGAAATGAAGGGAACTTTCTAACATGGGCTTTGGCATTGCTATTTTCTTACCATATGTTGGTCAAGTTTTTGAAATTAAAAAAAGAAAAAAAAGAAAAAAAAAGGGGAAATCTTATACATCAGCTGAGACCAGGCTAGAGCATGCAGGATCCTCACTTCCAGAATGAATATATAGATATTATGGCCTGCTCTACGGTCTTAAAAACCACTACAAAAGAAAGAAAAATATTAAGAATATTTGTAAAAAGTTACCCTGAAAGCCTTTTTTAGTCAAGCTATGATATAAGAACTGAGATGAAGCCAATTGATAGTGATGCACACCTTTAATCCCAACTCTTGGGAGGCCGAGGCAGTTGACTCTCTATGAGTTCAAGGCCAGATTTGTCAGTAGAGCTAGTTCTAAGACAACCAAAGCTTAAATAAATAAATAAATAAATAAATAAATAAATACCCTGTCTCAAAAAAGATGAAAGAAAATTAATTTTAGTAAAAGTAATTTTAGTAATTTTAGAAACTATCTCCCAGTGTTCTCCCATACTCCCAAAAAAAATGTTAACTGTTTGAGAGCTCTGATTTGAAAAGAACCAAGAAAAGGTCAAATTACAATAACAAAAAGAAAAAAAGGAAGGAATGAAAAAAGGAAGGAAGATACAAATTTATCCCAACTGAACCTGTTTGCAAAAATAAAAAAATAACTATAAAATATGTCTTAAATAAGCACTTGATGTTAAGATATAACTTATTCACAGCCTTTCAGTTCCAACTCTCATCTGAGAAAACCCATGACGTCAAATGGGATGTAATCAGGAAGTCAATGGCAAGGGCCAAATAAATATGCTTTAAAAAAAAATCATTTAAAGCACCTTTTAAAGTGTTGTTTTCAGATATTATTTTACTATCATGTTATTACACATTAAAACCAAAATGAATACATGCCATATAATAATAAAAAAACACAATTGGAAGCCAAAATTGGCACATGACTGTAAAACTAGCATTTGGGAGGTAGAGAGCCAGGTGGATATCTCTGGGTTTAAAGTCAGCCTGGTATCATAGTGAATTCCAAAACAGCCAGAACTACATAGAGAGACTCTGCCTCAAAAATAAATTAAAGTAAAATAAAGAAATAGAAATTTTCAAATAAGAAAAACGTTTGAATAGTGAAATATAGAAATCTCCCAACAAAGTGAAAAGGTGAGATGAAAAATGTTATAATAATAAACGCTCTGCTCGAAGATAATTTTTCATTTTGGGTACAGGAAAAAGTCTCACAGCAATAGGTCTCCCTATTATTTTCTTTAAAAATAACTAGAATTAAAAGTAATTCCTTGGATAAATATTCACTACTCACACCCAAACTAGAACTGACAGATAAGGCTTGTTATTAACAAAGCATAATTTTATTCTTATTTCAAGATACATCCCATAGTAATGATATTAAGTCATAAAAACCTATATCTACATTGTATTTAGAAATACATGAAATAAGAATACAGTGAGAAGAATAAGAAAGCAAAGGAGACTAGGACTTATCCAGGCTCATGGTTTGATAAGTATTTTTTTTAAAAAAAAAAGTAAAATATCTCACTACTTAATAAGATATATTTGAAATATTTGTACTGTGTTACATGTGGAAAGTGGAAATATGCTTTTCTTAAACTTCTTGGAAACTTTTTTAAAAGTACAAATAAATGTAAAATACTACAGAAGTATTAGGGTACAGCTCCATGGTTTCTTTGAAACAAATGGTAAAATTATTAGGTAATGTCAGAAGTTAAACCAATATTTTAACTGTTTGAAAGACTGTTTCATGTCTAAATGACTTGCATTTTAAAAATAATAATAATGGGAAACTTCTCAAAGATATGGAGAAATGACCAAAGGGATTCTAAAGTGTTCTGTTTAGCTTTTAAAATGCTTGGCTTCTGATAATGAGAGAGTGAGGTGGGGGGGTAAAGAAAGAAAAAGAAGGGATGAACATTATATAAATTTTTCATCCCATAAATTAAGAATTGAAACACAAAAGGGTAATTTAAAAAATTAAATAAAGAAACTGATTGTTTCAGAGAAGATCTTACTAATTTAATATTAAAAATAAAAAGTAGAATTAATCGGTCCAAGTAGGGTAATACATTAAAATAGCTATTCTAAAATTAAAGAACAATTTGAAGTAAAATCCTAACACAAACACCTACAATTTAGAAGGAAATATCAAAGTACAGAAGCAATTGAACTTCCACTTAAGAGTCTATATTAAGACTTTGAAACTGCCAATGAAACAAATGGGTTTTTCCTCCCTAAGGAAATGCAATTTACAAAATTGACCCAGAAATATATGCCATGGAAAGAACCAAAAGTTAATATATTACTTTACAAAATAATACCAAGTGTGCTGAATACTTTTTAAAAGAATGTTAATAGCCAAGAAATGTTTAAGTCCAATAAAAAATTAGAATCGCTTCATATATCTAAGAGAGAGGCAGAGGAAGGAACAGGTGAATTTGAAAAGTGTAAGAAAATCTATGAAATTATGGTATTATCTTTTACAAATCTCACAAGTCATAAGATTTCATTTGATGATGCCATAGAAATCTTTTTTATGTTGAGAAATAAGTTTACAAATCAAAGATATAATTGAAAAATATAGTTAACAAAATAGCTACCTCAATAAATGCTAAAGGAATTTGCTAAAATTCTCAACAAAGGAGCAAGGACTTGCCCTCATCTTTCCCCTCAATCCCTAAAAAAAATGTAAGATCACATCTCATAGTCAGGAAATCTCTGGAAGATCACAGAAAGAATCTTTAAGGCGTCTGGTCTGCATTTGCTCCTCCACCTCAATGTGCAGTGTTCAACTGGAGCCGAAACCCAGCTGCTGACTGCAAAGTTACTGCCCATTTACCTGCTGAAGGAACTTGATTCAAACCAGTTCCCTCATGTTCAGCCATATAAAGAGAGGTTAATGAAGGCTTGTAAGCATCATTGTCTTGCCCAAATGCTAAGAGGACTGTGAACAGACAGACTTCAGTACGAAGTTCTTCTTGAACTATCTCAAACAGTGTAACCAGGCCTTAATATTTTCTAAGGAGGACAGCATTTCAAGAGGAGGTAGTAAGTCCTGTATAATTCGGGAGCAGCCTCCTCTGTGGTCCCTCTTGGAACTGCTGAGGTATTCACTAGGACTCCCCTGCCCTGTCCTATTTTCTTCTGCTTCCAATGCCCATCCCAAGACTGCTCTCGTTAACCATTAAGCAAGGCAGACACCTTAGGTCTTTGGCGACCACTCAAGTACCTCCAGAGATGGTCCCTTTGTTTTAGTTAATCCTCTGCAGAGAAACTCATGAGTCACCTAAGGTCATGGAGTCTTTCCACTCGTGAGCCTGTATTAAACTTCACAAATCATAATACTAAGCAAAGCATGCCCAAAAGTACTTGCATCTGCTCTTTCTTTAAATTGAGCATGCTCAGAATGTGACATGTGCTTGCCCAAGTGAGTAAGCAAAGGTTCCTTTAATTAAATCATTGTATTTTTTCTGTTCACAAAGAGCAGTTCTTCAGCCACTGGTCCTCCTCCAGCATGCTCCTGGTCATAATGTTTTCACAACTCTTTCTCTTCTTTCTTCTCCAGCTTGTTTTTTTTGGAATTTGCTGTTGTTTTTTCTGTTTCTGTTATAGTTGTTTTTCATTCAACAAAATGGCCATCCACATTTTTATTCGGTTTTATTCCACACTTTTATAAAGCAAGACTTCCACTCAGAGTCTCATTCCGAGAGAAAAAAAAACATAGAACATTATAACATATAATAAGGTTATCTTATTATCTGTGCCTCACTCTAGCACCTAAACCATATAATTAAACTTGGGGTCAGGGTTAGTAAATGCGTCAGATGTTGGTGTCAACTATAGGACAGAAGATTCGCCTCCTGTTTCTGCTGACTTGTTCTGAGCCTCTGTAACTCTTCTGTAAAGATGAGAACATGGATGCAAAGGATATGGAAGGTCCTTCCCAGATCCAAAAGGGAGACAGCCACATCATCACAGGTGCATCCTACATTCAGAGCTCTCATACCCACAAAACCTTTCGGCTAATTTTATGCATTACATGTTTAATGCAATGTGAGATAAAAGAAAACAAATTATCATATCACTTGAGGTTGGATCTAGAAATCTAGAGATCTAAGAGAATCTGGAGAGGAAATGGGTATTATTTTTATTTATTCATCTAAACAGTCATTTATTTATTAACCACTTATTGGGAAGCAACTATATGCCAGGTATCATGCTATATTTCAAATCAATGAAACATGGTTCTTTCCATCTAAAATCTCTTAAGTCAATGAGTATCATGTGTGACGAAATAGTGTGATAATGACCTATTGATGAAAGGTCAACCATGGTATGCAATGAACTCTGTTAAGATACTTACTCTAACTCATTCTGAAGGGTTCAAGAATTGCCCCCCCCAAGTGGTTAACACTCCTGATATAAGAACTGGAAGACCTTTGTATACATGAGGCAGTATATATATAAAAACACAGTTACGACATCAATACAAATTTTTATATAACTATTCTAAATATTGGCTCAGTGTCCCAGATCATGATAAGGGGTGATATCAGTAAAAGCTAGCAAATCCCTTCAGATATTCCACAGACCAGTAGTTCCTGGGACTCCTGTTCTCACCTAGCTGAGGAGGCTCTAAATGTAGGGTCTGAAAAAGAAAGGTTGAAACCAGTATGACTGGGTTGATTGGCAGACGGGATGTGCATATGACTGGGCTCCCTTAGCTTATACCTGGATCAATCCTGCTTTTCTCCTCCCATCCTAGCGTAATTAGATATCTACAGGTGGATCATTCAATTCAAGCTTGTGAAGGATAAATTGTTTCAGACATCTTAGTCACAGGAGAATGTGGCTCTAGGGATGCAGGGGAAAACATGGAATAAGGACCTTCCTAAGGGGGAGTGGCTCTGAGCTCTACTACTAATTCAGTTGTATCCAAACTACACATACAATCTCTACCAGGGAATTCTTCTAAAGAGCAAGGTTTACCAAATGGAAGCAAGAAAACCACCTAATGCCCTAAACTACACTGACATGCTAAAACAGATCATTGAAGAATACATGCTGGTAGCTGTATAAAGTAGGTAGCAGGAAAAAACAATCCAGACAGAAAGATAGCAAACACCCTAAGTAAGATAATGGCATGATGGCCAACATTTGAGAAACACCAAAGTAAAATTTATATAACATGTTAATTACTTTATCATGGTAAGGCTAAAATGCAGCTAAGTTATGGATGACACCTGTGTGAACTGCTAAAGCAAAACCCTTGGATTCATGCCATGAATGCTCTACTATTTAACAGCTTAGGAAAATTCTCCACAAAGGACTAGAGAATTGGGTGAAAAGGGCAAATCTCCTGCCTACATGCATAATAATAATAGATTGTGGCCAACTTATAAGCATGTTCAGTTTCACTAAACTTTATTAGGCTTATTTAAATTATATAACTATATCTCAGCAAAGAAATCTATGACTCTTGAGTCCCACAAATCATAGTGAGGTACAAATTTATTAGCATTATATATGTTTTAGTTATATTTCTAAATAATGATAATAAATTCAACACCAATGAAATGAAGCTTATATAATTTTGAGAAGTATCTTTCAAAACAAAGAATATAAAATTGAATATAAAAATTGAATTTACTTAGGAAGAAAAAATAATAAATTACATTTTCAAAACCATAAAAATATAACCAAAAATTTTAACACTATATACCTATTAATAATTACCTGCTTATAATGCCTCTTACATCGTTTTCTGTTTAACAACATACTCTCTTATCTCTTCACACACTCCCATAAGATCATTTTTCTTGGTTCCTCGGGTTCTATAACATCACCACTTTCGATATTTTGAAATAGTAAGTTTTTTGAGAGGGAGGGGTGAAGGAAAAGGAAGGCTGTGAGATGGAATATAAGAACTCTATCAGGGACTCTGGTCCTCTCTTGTGAGATTTCAGCATTTCCCACAGGGTGATCACCAAACTATCTCCAGACATTACCAGGTGGGGCAAAATTACACCAAGTGAGACTCACTCTCCTGGTAGCAAGAAAGATATGTCTCAGACAGCTCTGGCTGAAGTAACAAACACAGTAGACAAAGGCACTGAACTGATAACAATTATCTTCTCATAGTTCTAAAGACTACGTTGCAGATCAGTTTTCCAGCATGTACAAGTTGGAATCAATTCTCAATAGGCACCTGTGAGTATTCTAAATAAAAAAAAAATCTATGTACAACAATGAAAAGGAAATTTTTTTAAAAACTCAAAATTATTATTCAAGACAGGTTAGGGGGTTGGTAAGAGGGGGACAGAATTCTAGCCAAGAGGTTGTGGTAAGGTAAACCCCTAATTTAGGACATGGAGATGAAGATTATGAAGATCAGAAGCTAGACTCTTAGTAAGCAAACTGACTCCTTTGGTTCCTACTGCCAATTGAAAGACTGCATTATGAGCCCAGTATCTTAAGATGCCATGGGGAGAGGGGAGCAGATATAGAAACACTAGCAGAGTTCCACAGTCTCAAAGACTGGGCCTGGGAAAGACAGGCCTGATGTGAGATTCCCCTCTGTAATCGATGACTACCATTGGTTAATAAAGAACTTCTTTGAGCCTATAGCAGAGCAGGGCAGAACAGAGGTAGGCGGGGAAAACTAAACTGAATGCTGGGAGAAAGAAAGGCAGAGTCAGGGAGAAGTCATGTAGCCATGCAGGACATAGACTCCAGAACATACTAGAAATAGGTTCAATTAAGTTATAAGAATTAGCCAATAAGAAGATAGAGCTAATGGGCCAAGCAGTGATTTAAATAATAGAATTTCTGTGTGGTTATTTGGGGGCTGAACAGCCGGGAACCAATAAGCAGCTCATTTACAACACAGGCCTTTATTCAATGCACTTTATCAGAACCAGACCAACTAGACAGAAACTAAAAGAAGATGGTAGCCATGTTTAGCAAGAGTCTTTACAAAGCATCCACGCTCAGAGCTCTGATTATCCCAATCACTGTCTCTGAGATATCAATGTAGTAAAAAATGAAAAGTCTAGACCAGGTGAGATCCTGAAATGCACATATAGAGTTACCAAAGAAAAAAACACAGTACCAAGGGTATACATGAAAATAATTTTAAACAAGGCAAAAGACAAGGCATAACAGCAAAAAGATAAATGCCAGCACTGCCCAGGAGAGTCAGGGACAAGTTGAGCTTGGTAATTGCAGCATGTGTATGAAGTCCAGGGAGAAGGAGGGACGTTAACACACTGCTAAATCTGCATATCTCTTTCTTTAACACTTTTAATTTACAGCCTGTGTTATTTCTGGTTCTTGGTCTCATGTTTCCCCTTTAACAATAAACAAAAACTTAAAACCCACAAGTGGGTAGACAGAATTAGGGATTCCTTCCAACTATAAATTATTTATCACTCTGTCCCACTCTCTTTTTATCTTCATTGGGATGCTTCCAAATTGACAAAGAAACCTATTTACTGCTAATTGATTAGCACTCTAAATTCATTGACACTGCAGCAGTAACAAGTGTCGCAAGTAGTTCAGCTGAGATCAGCTGTAGCACACCACAGGGAAGGAGGCAAAATGTGGCCATGGCAGGTTCCCCTTGCAGTCGGTGGACTTTCAATTTCAAGTGCGTGTGCTCCTAAACTCAATAAGACACTCTTAGTTTGGCTGAAAGACAAGCTAAAATGCCGACCTTCATCTCCATCGTACAAAGGATGGTCAATGGGAATTAAGTCAGAAGAAGGAATCCTACTTGTTCTACTTCGTGTTGGATGAAATCTCTTAACGGCATTAGACCAGGCTTGCTTTTTATTCAGTTCAGGCTCCCAAATACAGTAAGTATTAAATTTTAAAATAATTAAAATAAAAGCAACAAAATCTAGCATTGCATGAAAACTAGAAGCAATTAAAATAGATTTATTTTATAGTATTTTACAATAAATGACTTATCTATAATATTAGCCATTCAGTATACTAAAGGGTTGCTGTGGATGTTGTGAGAAAAAATTCAGAATATTTATTATCAATGCCATAGGTAATTATGATAAATCCAAAGGTCAGAGGCATAAAAGCAACCAAGGAAAAATAACTGAAATTTATAAACTTAATCACCTTTGCCCAATCTATAAAAATGACAAGTTATATATAAATATTAACATTTCTTTACTCATTCAACAAAGAGAATTTTGAGTTTCTAGTTCAAGACAAGCATTATTCTAATTGTAAGAAAAACTGACCAAAAGTCCTTATTTTTAGTGATCTAATATGTCTGTAAGTATAATATGGTTAAATAAGAAATGAAAAATGTATTTATCAAGCAGTAACAATGCTAAGAGAAAGTAATAGCATGCCATGAGTAGGTGAAGAATAGAAGCACAGGGTTCGCTATTTAATAATGAGTGGTCCCAAGAGGCCTCTCTGATACTGTGATATTTCAACAGAGACATAAAGAAGATGTGGAAATAGCCAC
Source organism: Alexandromys fortis (assembly GCF_014885135.2). Lineage (NCBI taxonomy): Eukaryota > Metazoa > Chordata > Mammalia > Rodentia > Cricetidae > Alexandromys > Alexandromys fortis. Next base: position 1,913,587 of record NW_026067998.1, read on the forward strand.
TTCTTTATCTAGAGGAAGAAGATTCTGTTTCCAAAGAAAACGAATAATCAAAAGCCTTGAGGTTTTGAGAGCTGTTTCAAGACATTAAAGAGGGGCCGTTGTGTTGTAGTTAGAGCCAAGTGCATGGGAGAGAAAATGGGAGTCTGGCAGGGGAGCATTGAAAAGCTGATATGTAAACCCAGCATTGTAAGTAACTCAATCCCATCCTCTGTGGGATGGAAGCAAGAGAACAGCATCAGAAGGAGGACAAAGAACTGCCTGGAGGGTACTAAAATATCCAGGCAAGACCGTATTGGGAAAGAGTAGGGGAAGACACAGCAATGTCAAGCCAGGACTACCAGACTGGATTTCTCCAAAGCAGGAGGAGTAAAAGGTGGCTGAGGTTCATGCCCTGAATGCATATGGAAGAGTTTGAGACAAAGAAAATAGGAGGGTTTTGTTTTTGTTTTTTGATCATATCAAAATAGGGATGATAGTTAACTGTCTAAATGGAGATTGGAATAGTATGTGTTATGGGGCTAGCAGCCTATAATTGAGAATGGTGATTCTGGAGAGGGATGTGTCATGGAATCAAAGCAAAAGGAATAATAAGTCAATGCCTCAAATTGCTGTGGAACAATAGTTTTGTACACTATGAATATGTATTACTGTCATAGGTTAATAAAGAGCTGATTGGCCAATAGCTGGGCAGGTAGAGGTTAGGAGGGACTTGTGGACACAAAGAGCATAAGAAGAAGGGCAGATTGGGAGTCACCAGATGTGGAAAGAAGGAAGATGAACATGTCATGCTGAAAATGGTAGAGCTGAAATAAGAAATATGGGTTAATTTAAGTTATAAGAGTTAGTAACAAGCCTAAGCTCCCAGCTGAACGTTCATAATTAATAATAAGTCTCTGTGTGGTTATTTGGAAGCTGACTAGTAGAACAGAGCTGAATGCTGTCCTAATGAAAAATCCCACCTACACCAAATATCATAGAAATAGTGAAATATCAGCAAAACATGATAGTCAGAGAGCCATAGAGTGAATGATCTCAGGAAGCCAGATCCTTACACTGTGCTCTTCCATCTCTAAGATGGAGTGGGACAAATTCCGTAAATGCATGACTCAGTTTGAACAAGTTCAAAGGGTTATAATTCTCTCAAATAACGCCCCCAAAGAAAACTCCAGGGAACAACACGGTTCTTTTGTAGGCAAAAAAACCAAGGGTTACTTCAGGCTGAAGAGTGAAATTCAGAAAGCCCTATGATCTGAAGATGCTGCATAATTAGAGAGACATACTAAAAACACTAGGACTCAGGATTCCCCGGCAGGAGCTTAGAGAACTTGCTCTATCCTTCAAAACTATGCCTACCTCTCATTGTTAAAGAAAACAAATAGCAATGATCCCAAAGAACTGATTAGGAAATAAAAAGTAAAGAATTTGATATTGTGTGATGTGGTTTAAAATATAGTTTGCCTTGAAATACATCAGATGCTTAGAATATAGCATAGTCATTCACTTTATGCTTTCATACTGGGCCTCGAGATGAAATGGACAAGGAATAAACCTTTCAGCGAAAAGATGTTCATTAATCGTGTAGCTGAATGAGAGCTCTCATTGATGTGAATTAATTTACACAGCAGGAGGCCAAGAGACCTTCATTTTTATCATCTACTATGTGCAAGGTATTTTGTAAACATTGGTTGAATTAAGCTCCAAAGCAAACACAAAGGGTAAATATTTTCATCCCATTTTATAAATAACGTTAGGTGATTCAAGGAGCTCACAAAAGAGCCTGAAGCCAGTAATTGTTTCTGCCATGGGCTTGATTTGGAAACCTCTTTGTACCGCATCACTCTGTCTCCCTAGAGGCTGCTTTACACCCTGACTTTTTGCTTGGTGTTGTTTTACAGCATGATGGTGGGACCAGGATGACAGTCTAAGAATAGCCTCTGAACATGACCCATCTAGATTTTTGCTGTCTGTGACCTTTTCTCTGATTCCCACCAGCTACTGGCCTGTTTTGGTTTTCATGATGAAAACCCAAAGCCCCTTTTATCTTCCCCTCAATTCACACTTCATTCAAAACTCCCCCAAAGTATCTTTTCTAATTTCTTGTAATAGATAGATGATAGAAGATAGAAGATAGATAGATGATAGATAGATAGATAGATAGATAGATAGATAGATAGATAGATAGATAGATAGATAGAAAGATAGATAGATAGATAGATAGATAGATAGATAGATAGATAGATAGATAGATAGATAGATAGATAGATAGATAGATAGATAGATGATAGATAGATAGATAGATGATAGATAGATAGATAGATAGATAGATGATAGATAGATGATAGATAGATAGATAGATAGATAGATAGATAGATAGATAGATAGATAGATAGATAGTATTCTCTATGTAAAAGAAAATTTGAGGTTTGCTTTTCTGAGCCTGACATATTTGACTTAACATGAATGCTCCATTTTCCTGCAAAACGACTCTTATTCTTCTTTATAATTGAATAAAATTCCATTCCACTTTTATTTTCACAACTGCCATTCTAAACAAGGTCATCAGTTACCTCCAACCTAAATATTCACAATAACTCCCTTTCCATCATTTGTACTGTCGCTTTTCCCTATAATCTATTCTCCAAGTAAAGTAAGGTTTTTTGTCTGAACCTATTTATGTGTACCTTTTGACTGCCTGTGCTTCTCAGTTCACTTCCAATGCATCTGCATCCTTTCTGTAGCGTCCACCGCCTACTCATGAAAGCCAGCTCATGCCCTCGACTTCATTCTACTTGAACCAGAAGAACTCAAATTCCTTTTCTAGAACTCAGATCCTTCTCACACTTTAAAATTCCTTCAGAAATGTTGCCTCTCATACTGTGGTATGAATATTTTAAAAACTATACCTATGTATGAAATTGTCAAAAAATAAAAAAATAATTTTTGGTTTTGCAAGGCAGGTTTTTTTTTTCTTTCCAAAATGGTACACTACAACCCAAACCAGGCTAGGAACCTACCAGACCCAGCATAGCTCCCATTTTTCATCCCTGATATAGGTGATGATGGTGTCTAGTGCCATTGGTGGGAGCTCAGCTTACATTATCGTGTCATTGATAGAAAGTAGTTTTTTTTTTTAGGCCTTTTAATTGCTTTGTCGTAATTCACCAGAGTTGGCTGCCTGGATAATGGAGAAAAGACTTCCAGGCTTGACGAGAGCAAAGGTGAAAAGGCAAAACATCTTGATCTAAAGGGGAAAAGAATTAATGTGCTTTTGAGAAACCGAAAGACAAAGAAAATTAAGAGATTATTTCAGCTCCCTAGAAGATTGTGAATTCCATAGAGGTAGAGCCATACTGCCTGTGCACTGGTTCACACAGTCGGGGGCATAAAGTGCTGCATACACTGAAGTTAAGTGTGCATACAGATCAAAACTGAGCACACAAGAAAGGATGACTAACAGTAACCCTGCACACCACTGGCTAGTCCCTACACAGAACATTTTCCGCCACCTGCCCAGGGAATAGACTGTAACTGATTTTACATAGATGCATGTACCTGACTCCCTTCAACACAGATTTTACTTGCAGTCACTGATGTTTATTATAGATAATTATTATTTTCTAATCTTCTATCAAACCTGTTTCATTTCATTAATCCATAGCTGTTTCTTCTCTTTACTAACTACCTACCAAGCTTTGTTCTCCACAATATATGAAATATCATGTGGCATTATTTTGTCTAATAAGTAACTCAAATACAGAAGTATTTTTCACAACTTTTTCTGTGACCTGCTAGCCTAACAATATCCCTATAAATACATCATATATATTTATAATAATTGTAAGGCTGACTAATTTTTAATAAAATGTATTTCAAAAGTAAACACTTACACAACTTAAAATTATTATTGTGCAATGTGGAGCAAGCCAGTAAAGAGCATTTTCCCATGGGCTCTATAACACCTCCTGCCCCAAGTTCCTACCCTGCTTGACTCCCTGTCTTAACTTCCTTCAATGATGAACAGTGATGTGAAAGTGTAAGCTAAATAAACCCTTTCCTCACTGTGTTGCTTTAGTCATGGTGTTTCATCACAGCAATGACTAGGCAAGTATAATTATGTGTTAACTTTAGAAGCCAATATTGATGTCCTAGTAGAAAAGGTGAGAAATTAGTCCAGAAGTATTCCCCTTTCTGAAATTTGATAACATTAAGACCTTTACATTGTGATTAATACAATATACTTTTTAATCCAAGTTTCCTACTGTCTCAGACTAGATAAAAATCATCCTCTCTTTTTTGATTTTCTGAGAATTATTCTTGTCTTAGATTCCTTTTATCTTCCTTTTCCCTAGGCATGCACTACCCCCACATATTTTCCAGGCCAGCATTTTCTTGTCATCTAGGATTCTGCTCAATGTCACTCTCCCAAAGAAACTCTACTGACCACTAACCCTGAAGAAACTCAACACATCAGCATATTTTAATTTTTTCAAAGCCATGTTCACTATCGAGAATTCTCTAGGTCACTTTCTTCTTTCCTTTAATGCTATCAGGTAAGTCTCATGATAGAATATTTTGTTCACTGCTTCTATTTTGATCTGTGACATTTTCAAGAAGAGCTGGACATAGCTGTAGATTAGACAAAGTCTATGTCGAGTCTCAGTACAATTCCTTGTCTGAATAACTGGCATCAAAGAAGCATGTTTAACAGCTTACACTTACTAATTGTCTATCATTATCTTACCCTGAAACATTTTTATGAGTTTTCACTATTTTTCTGGAGTGTTTGTTTGCTGGTTTGTTTTTGAGGTACGGTCTTAATATATATCTCTTACTGTATTCTAACTCACATAGACCCAGTTCACTGGGTTTAAAGCTGTGGGAAACCACACCCATATTTGTTTCTTATTGCCAAATACTCTTTAAAAACAGAAATTTAATTATAATTATTACATATAAGCCTCAATAATTTTCATTCTGTACCGATTTTCTACAATAACTATTTTAATTTTTTACCATTAGTGTTTTCATACAAATCTAAACCTAAAGTGAGCAGATGATGATGAACACTAGCCAATATGTGACACCACCACCATCATTGGATGCCTTTGGATTTTTTTTTCTTTTGTTAAAATATTGGTCCATTAAGAGGCATTCACACATCAGTGGTAACCAATAGCTATCTAATTGGACTTAAAGCCTACTCAAAAGTAGAGAAATCATGCCATGTACTGAAAACAGCCAGCTTTTGAGGCTAATGAGGTCATAACCATTAGAAAAGAATTACTACCACCATTTGGCTGGACCAGCATAATTCCTTACTACATTCTAAATCTTATCCTTGTACCCACAGAAGAGAAGCCTCTTTTTAAAAGAAATGGGGGATATCACAGAAAACCACAGAGCAGATATCAATGGGTTGTGACGACCCCATCCCTAATGAATAAATCTACATCACAGTTCTTGCATCCATGATTCTTGGAACATCATAGAAAATGGGGCAAAAATATTGTAAGAACTAGAATTACAGGAAGTCTGCTGTAAAAGACTCTTTTAAAGAAATAGCTGCATAAACAAGACCAGAACAAAGGATGTGCTAATATGGAAAGAGTGGAAATTTTGTGAGATCTTACTCCTAGAAAAAGAATTACAGACAACTATTGACTGCTGAGAAAAAGAAAATTAGCCTTCTCTAGGGGTAAACCCCCTCACCGATTGTCCAAAGTAAAGTGATCAGACCTAAAACCATATACACACAAAAAAGAAAAACAAAACTCAACAGGTTATATTTATACATTGGTACATACACACATACACAACCTTAAGAATAATAATCAAATGAAAAAAAGCTATCAATTTGAGGGTAGGGGGTGTTGTGTAGGAAAGACAGGAAAGTGATGTAATTCTATTTCTGTTATCTATATATGGTAATATGTATATTAGATCCCTATCATTAAATGGGTATCTGATAAATGGAGTCTCTGAAAGCCCACCTATGGACTTTGAGGAGCACGACTCACACATCATAGATAAGGAAGGCTGAATAATGTTGATTTCAGATATGATTTCTGTGCTTAAACATTTTAAACCACTACTCTTTTCCATTCCCAAAATAAACAGCAAATCTTTAGCGATCTGAATAATTTGAGCCTAAACTAATCTAGTCTCAGCCCATCATAAACTCTCTTACTGTATCTATGACATCACTTTCATACTGGTTAAGTGTCAGGATGGTGCCCAGCACAGTTCGGTGCTATGCGAGTGTTTGACAAATGTATTAGATAAATAAACCTGTTGTGAAAATAACCCTGATAACTCTGATCTTTTTGGCTACTCAAGACACAGTGATGTTGATGGCTTAATTAGGAATAGAGCAAAACACATGTCTTAGTGTGACCAAATATGTGACCAAAATGCCTGATACCTTGAGAGCCAAGAATGTGGTTTACATCCATATAGAACTCTGAGCATTCTATAGCAGCTATGGCAAATACACAAGAAATAAACAATCTCAAATTGTGGATATCAATATTTCTCTTTATATATCATGGTTCTCCAATAGTATGGGGGCCAGGAACAGACTTCTTAGCTTTTTCTTGAAACAGGGACGGTGATGAAGAGTTGAAAGGAGAAAAGGTACACACAGGATAGTGACATAAAAAATGAGAAGGAGGAGCCACAAGTTAGCATCTGGCAACCTGTTGATGCATGTGATCTCATTAACATAGCCAA
>NW_026067998.1:1920369-2014172 GCF_014885135.2 Alexandromys fortis
ATATACCAGTCTTTCCTTTAAACGTGTTCTTCACAGGGAAAAACTCTCTTGAGTTCCCTTCGGGTTTTTCTCAAAATGAAGCTCATTACATGTCTACCATCTCCTGAACCCGTGATCATTTCATCCCTACTATAACGCTTTTTGTTATGAAGTGAAGTCCTATACCCAAGGCAGAATTTGGTGGAAAGTCAATCAAGAACTACAACTGTATATGGGGGCGTGTATTCCTGGCTTCAGACCGCACTCACACTTGGGTTACTGTGCCGTGGATGGGCTCAGCCATTTCTTTCGTCTTGTTGCTCTCACTCCCCCAAGGTCTGCCTAACCTTATCTATATAAAGTTATCTTCCTGAGTCCCATTTCTTCCTTGGTATCTCTCCATTTTTGAAATTTCTAAAATTTTATCTCTGCATTAATAAAATGGTCCATTGTTGAATTTTAAAAATGGTTCACTTTTTCTCCTCTTATAACTGCTATTAAAACAGAATATTAGATGAATAATGATACTTCTTTTATTATAATTCATATATTAAACTACAGAACGTATCAACACTAATAATCTATTCTTTATCTATGGGTGACTTTCCCTTAACTTAACACAATTGATGGCTACTGAAGCAAATCCTTTGGCCATGGTAATTATCTTTGCTCTTTATCTTTGCTCTATTGTTTCTCACACACAAAAAGCATATTAAAATGCTAGTTTCTTCACAAATGTGGAGGTGAATTCTCAGGTGGCTGATGAAATGCTCATCATACAGCTTAAATCAAAGGTCCTTAGATCATAAAATGTCTATCCTATAAGGTTGAACTGCCTTTCTGTCAATCAATCACATGACAAAGACGTAGAGGACTTTCCACTGTCAAATACACTAGAGTTATATTGTGCCAAAATCCAACCGTGCCCTGAGTCCAGTTTTCTACAGTGATATTTGACTTAAGCAGTCCATGTATATAGTCCACATGACTATAATAATAAGAGGAATTCTTATTATCAATAAAGCAAAAGCATAATGCAGAGGAAGCTATCACATTTATTTACATAAAACTCAGCAATTCTCAGACACACTACCAACCGCATTCAAGTGTGCTCTTTTTCCATATAAACATTACCATGTTATTGCAAAATAATATACTGAAGGCAATGCCCACATTTGCAAATTATACCTCCTATTCTTTTTATTCCTTCAAATAAACTATGGGCTGCCATATTTATTCATTTGTCACAGAAAACTAATGAGAGTATAAATGTAGCCAGCTATGAAAAATAAATGCCCAACAGGCAGCGCGGGTTATGTATTAAGACATAGGTTATGTGCAGGCAGGTTGTTTCTGTAGGGACTTTGTCCCCACAAATCTTCCAGCATATATAGTGTTACATAACAGATTGCTCTGTCAGGGCTTCTGCCTCTGAATTCCAGGTGTGCTCAATTTTGCATCTGCTACTTCCCAAATGCAGCAGACATGAACGACAAACCATATGGCTTCCCTTACTGGACCTACCTTCAATCACAAATAGGCACAAATTACTGGCAAAGGGGCCAGTGCCATCTGAAAATGCCAAGAGTAAATGTTGTTGGGTTGGGTGAGCAGACATAACTCAATGTGAGTACAACAGCCCTGAATATCCTGTCTGGCGCTTCCCAGCTGACCCTGATCTATAGTATCTGGATAACAAATGTGCACATTTAGAAGAGCCTGTTCAGTTACCGCTCTGTGCTGGGAATCGAAGAAGTTACAAATAGCCCCAAGACCAAATACAGTAGTGACACACAGTAATGGTGTCATTATCGAGCAATAACTCTGTACCTATTGCTGACTCACACCAGCAATAGAAAGGAAAGCCTAAAGCAAAGTGGTCACTAGCAGATAGTTGCAAGAGCTTAACAAATTACCTTTAATGCTTTGATTATACCTTAAATAAGCTTTGTATGAGCAGGTGAGCCATATGTGTGTCCTTGTGAATAGGAGAATGTTCTTGATGCAGCTTGAACATATGCCCCAAGTCACTAGCCCCTGTTTTGAAAACTCAAATTAAAATATTTGTAAATTTTATTTGTTTGTGTGTGCATGCATGTGTGTGTGTGTGTGTGTGTGTGTGTGTGTGAGAGAGAGAGAGAGAGAGAGAGAGAGAGAGAGAGAGAGANAGAGAGAGAGAGTAAGTCAACGGAGGTTAGAGAGAATTGGGAGTTGATTTTCTCCTTCTATCATGTGAGCCCCAGGGACTGGGCTCAGGTCATCAGATGTGGTGGCCAAGTCATTTCTCCAATCTTTCACATCTTTTTAAATTTGTTTTATTGTGTTACCAGCTGATGAGCTATTACAATGTTTTTACTGTATAGTCTGTAGTGATATTTTACTTGTATTTTAACAAATAAAGCTTGCCTAAAGATCAGAGTGCAGAGCTAAGACACTAGGGGCCAGGCAGTGGTGGCACACACCTTTAATCCCGGGACTTGGAAAACGGAGGCAGACAGATCTCTGTTAATTCAAGGTCACCATGGGCTACACGAAACTGATGCAGTATAAAAGAGAAAAAGAGCTCATACAAAGGTGATCCCAGCAGGCCTTTAATCCCAGCACTAGAGAGGTAGAGACAGGAGGGATATGGCTGGGTGGCGAGAGGACTATGAGGCAGGAGAAGACAGGAGGAGCTCAGTGCAATCTGAGGGCAAGATTGCCCATTTGGTCTGAGGATTCAGTAGAGGTAAAAGGTCTCTCTAGTGGCTGACTGCCCTCTTCTCCGATCCTTCAGCTTTCACCCCCTAATATCTGACTCTGAGCTTTTATTGAGAACAATTAGAATGTGTGCTACAGTAGAGCCATCTTTTTAAATCACAGTTATGGATCTCCAAACCTTCCCTCAGGACAAGATGCCTTTTAAGAAAGGAAGTCCAAATGCCAAAATTAGTGGACTGCTCCTCTAAATTTCCTCAAGCAATGGAGAACATTTGAAGAGAAGCATCTACTTGACATTTCCAAAAAAGAAAACCATAGCAATTTTTTTCTGACCCTCCGTATTCATGGTGTCTTTAGAAAGGCTTTCACTGAAGCTCTTGGAGCTCTTGTTAAACCCAAATATCCAAGACTTTTGATATTTGATATCCAAAGTTTGAGGTAATTGTAGATTGCAAAACTTTTCTAACCCCAGAAAAAAATCATGTTTGCACTACTAATGTCTTTATAAAATTCTTTTTTCTTTTACAATGAACAAAATAAAGAGATCCAAACTGCAAAGCCCAGCAAGAAACAAAATTAACAAACACTAAGTAATGCCAACATTGTGCAATAGCATTTAAAACTCATTTGATTCTACCGTGATTGAGAATATTTCAAATATTCACCTAAAAAGAATTAGACATGAGAATTCAAAATTGTAACCATTCCTAACACTGTTGGAAACTTTTTATGTGTTACCAGTCTAAGCTTTTTGGAGTTTTAATTGATGATAAAAATCATCATGTTAATCAGAGCACCAAAGTAACACAACACCCAAATTCACTACAACATTTAGCCATCTCAGTTTCTCTTTGCCTCTTTATGTATGGCAAGAGTGGCTGTATATCAATGTTATTTACTTGTTATCTGCTTAGGCAATGAATGCAATCAAGAGCATCATATGCTTTCTTTCTTTTGGCCAATTCTATTAATTTAGTTCTTTCTCATTGTCAGATAAATTCAGCTTATGTAGCAGCAATTCTCCAAAGGGAACATTAATAAGATCCAGAAAATATAAGAATCTTGTTTAGACCCTCTGGACTAACCTTAAAACAGATTTTGATGCTATGTTTTATTTATGCAAGATCAAAATCCCTGTGGCTCCACCTCGTTAATCTTGGGTGCATTGCTGCAAATTATTGCTACAAGTATAGCTTCCATAAACAGGGATGTGTCCTTTAACAGAATATCTTAAAAAATAACTGCTTATGTTTGGAGATCAAGGGCTTGACTTATAGTTCTCATTCAAGGCAAATAACAGAACTTTTGAAAGTATCCATCCACTATAAGGAAGTAGAATACATTATGACAAGGTTAGGGAGACTCATCGGAACATATTCTATTTATTGTGCCCCCTTCTGACAATGTGCAATAATATAACAGTATCCTAAACTTGCAATTAATTATGCAAGAATAAATGGAACAGAATAGTACAGAATCGAGTCTTCTCTTTGGCCATGTTATGAACGAAATGGTCTAAAAAACTAAAGGTCAAAGAGAGATTTGTTGCCATAGCACTAATAATGAGTTTCATCAAAGTTCTTAACTATTTGGCCATTAGAATTTAATACATGCGTAGTAGTTATTGTATATCTTAATATTAGTGTGTTCCAAGACTATAATTTATTTACCTAGGTAGACAAATTTTTCCATCTATGCACCTTGCTGTTTAAGAATTTCCTGCAGAAATAAATGGAGTGATAAACATTGTGCAGCTTCCAATATAATTGATACTCCCATTTATAAATTATAAGAACCCATCTTCTCCAGACGTTTGATCTCCATGAAACTGATGAAATGTATATATCTACACCATCCTAGAAATGCAATAACTTTAAAATTAGAAACTCCACTATTTCAATATATTTCTTTGAAATTTGTAAACATAATCTGCAAAGACCTTGATAAAGTTTAGATATTGTGAAACCAAAAGGAGAGAAGGATTATTGCAGGAGTAAAGTGTGATGTATTATTTCCTCAAATTGCATTTAATTTTTACCTGGACAGATAAAAGAGCAAAGACAAAATAATAAAATAGGTCATGATTAAGAAATATAAAGCAGGAAGGAATTTTAGTGCTAATCATGTACTAAGAAAGTGCTAGAATAATAAAAACAAGACTTAACCGAAGATAAAAACTAAAAGACATGCCTGAAACTCAGGGCATTGAAAATTTCAAACACCTAATGGTGAATAATTAGAACGTCTATGTGAGAAGCCAGCCCTTGAAAGGAAGCTATTCAGGTTGTAAGAAATGAGGCTTTCCCGATGTCCTGCAATTGTATGGGTAAGACTGTTAACTTTACACCAACAGCATTCTCTTCATTTCCAAATTCTTTTCCTGAGTATCCAGGAATGTTTAAGCCCTCTCAACTTCCCACACCGCTAGACATGACTATGCTTCCCCAATTTGTCCAGTGTGTTATAATTAAGGGGATGAATTTGCTCAATGTGATATATATAATTCAGCGGGTATTCTTTTAGGTATATAATATTGGACATATTGGGGAAACATAATCATATGTATACAGGTGTGTGTGTGTGTGTGTGTGTGTGTGTGTGTGTGTGTGTGTAATGATAGGAAGAGGAGGGAGGAAGGGAAGGAAGGAGGAAGTGCAGAAGAGAGGGATGGATGATGTTCCACAATACAATCTTACAAGATCTCGTATCATATATATTTCCAAATGCTTTGAGGGGAAGCTGATTCCTATCTTTTATCTCCTTCTTTAAATTAATTTATTTTTTAAAACAATTTCTTCTTATCTTACATAAAAGTCACAGTTCCCACTCCTTCAGTCCCTCCCAGGCCCCCACCTTTTCCCTACCCCACTCCCATATACTCCTCAGAGAGGGTAAGGCTTCCTTCCCTTGGGAAGTCAACAAAGTCCTGCACATCATTTTGACTCTTTTGTGTTTGCTACTTCTTGTTTTTCTGGACTTTCTGCACGTAATAGAAGCTAAACTAGCTATTCTAGGCTATCAGGTCATGTTAAGAATAAAAGATTAAAGCAATGATAGACCATTGGGACAGAAGTAATCTGAGTCCTGATGCCATACTAGCCTTGAATATTTCCTAGATTTTGAATGAGAATAAATGCAATTCCATCCTGTCTAGGTCATTGCTACTATTTTCTTTGACTATATCTAATAGGAATAATTAGGAATAATACCTAGACTTTTCTGAAATATATTCCTGTCATTTAACATAATCAACTATTATTTACTCATATTGCAGTCCCAAGAAAAAACTTGGCTATTGTTTAGAAAAAGAAGCACAGACTACAAAATTGTCTTTTTTTATCAATATCTGTTTTAAGCAACAGATGTTTCTCTCAGTCAATGTTTTGGTGTCCTCTCAACTATTGAAACATTAAACCAAATCTTCTACAAGTGACATAAACTAACAGTCATTATCTAGGAGATGGCATGAACTTAGGATATCTACCTGGAGAAATAATAAACACTTAAACTCCCAGTCTTTAGATTCTCAAGCAAAAAAAAAAAAAAAAAGTGAATCAGACTTTTCAGTATGTTTTAGTAGTGAGTGGATTAATTTGACACAGTGGAAATGGTGAAAGAAAATTCATTTTGACTCAGAACAATGCTCAGTTCTGCAGCTGAGATAATATATGACTAGGGCAATTTCTGAAACCTATGCTTTCCTCTATGGCAGGTATCAGTTCGGATAAAAGTCTGAGGTGGAAGGGTGGAAGAGTGATGAGGTGTTCTGAGGTGCTTCACAATACAGCTTTGCAGGAGCATATCAAGGACGTGAATGCTGCTTAATTCTCTAGTTCTATGTAAGGATCCATATTAAATAAAGATGAACCTACCAAAATTCTACAGGTCAGTAACTTATATAAAATACATTAAAAATATACTAGAAAAAAATCTTCTTTAAAGTTACTAAATGATGCCAACCTGATAGTGATAGTCTAACTTATCTCTATTTTAGGAAAAGTATGATTTTAAAATATATCAAAGAAAACGACACAAAAGCTATCACTTTTATCTATGACGTACTGAACTTAAGAACAGACAGAACAAAACGGTGTCACTATCAATTCACTGACCAATGTCTTCTGTGATGTCCACGAAACTCAAGACTCAGACTTGAGTGTTTGGGAGAGCCTGGGATGGACTGCCTTTTTGTTTGCTAACACATGTTCCAAACCTCAGGTATTTCTAAGAAGTACACTAGGGAATGAACCTTGCATAGCAGACAGTAGCAATATACCATTATGCCCCAGCACATGGGACGATCCTAAGGTCCATGCCATACTGGAGGACCACCTCAAGCTGTGCTTGAGCTTGAGTCAAAGGAAAGAAATACATTGGTACTGCTTTAACGTTTCGGTATTTTCATCATGATTTTATCACTTATTTGGTTTATACTACATTGGGAGATTATTTATTTCGATTTCTGAGTTTATTCACTCCCGCCAATCTAGCATTCCAAGTAAAAATGTAAAGATCAGTAAAATGGTCTCAACAGGTCTGTCCTGGTCTCTCAGCCTGCATTTCAGAACTGAGCCCACCATTTGTATGATTCTGCCAGGCTCAGCTGCATTTTCAGATGTTATCACAGAAACACAACACCAATTGATGCTTCCTCACGTCCCATTACTATTTAATAACAGGAAAGGCCTGTGCCATGCATGAGCCCTGAAGAAATGGTATTAAATCATTCTAAAACCATCTGTTTGTTGATCCTACAAAGACAAATTTCCCCCCTTTATCAGGGCTGTTAAGAACAAAGGTAGTGACACCTGAGTTAAGAGACATTTAAAAGAAGTCGCAGATCAAGAGAAAAGAAAAAAATGCCATCCCTTTTGGAGGGATCCTTTTTTTTATATAAGAAAAGTGTGCAAAACTACTACATCCTGCAGATTCTAAGAAGAACCACCGCCTGTGCTCCGTTAGCTTCAAATTACACAGCAGCATCCTAGGCCAGGCCATGGCACCCCCACACACTTCTGCTTGACTAGGAGCTGTAACAAAAGGCTGGAACAGCACTTGTCCTTGCCTCTAGCAACTGCTCAATGTTCTGTTTGATTTTGTTTGGGCTTATTATTTGGCTTTTGGCTGGCTACCTTAAAAGAGCAGACTGCAGTAACAGCAAACATTGCTTCCTTGCATGAGACCTGGATGGCCATTCTATCTAGTCTTAAAAGTCTTCCCTTACAGCAGCCTTTGAGATAGGGCGAACTCCCCATCAGGGATGTGCATATATCATGCTGGAGCATGCACACACTTTTCCATTAAACAGATGCTGTCTGGAGGATCGAGATTATTGCCAAAGAACAGCTAGTACCTTTGGGGACGAAAATACTACTTAAATATAAGATTTTGTCAGGTAATGACCTCATGGTTCTGAAAAGAACTCACAATTGTTGCCGTTAGTGATTATAGGGTAGAGAGCTGCGTACTTAGTGGAAAACCCAGATTAGGTACGGGAGGGAGGGTGAGTATGTGACAAGACTGACATGCAGTGAAAGATTGTTTTTTAAAAAACCCTCGTTTCTTTGGCCTGACAATGAACATAGTTAGAAAGGAACTTAATTGTGCCATTTAAGATTAGGAAAGGTACAGGGGAACAAAGTTATCAATTCCAAGCTTAAAATGCCAGTGCACAATATGAGAATAACTACTCATACGAATGGTGCAGCAAGAAAATTTAAAAACCAATAAAATGAAATACTCCGCACACAGTGGAATTCAGGGCTTCAGGAGATCAGAGAGTCAAATGCAGCAGCTGTATATTAAAGAAGGCTGAATAATTTTATGACCACTATAAAAGAGGATACAGTATTAAACTGCTGTAAGAGGTTAGAAATCAGGAAAAACTTTCATAATGATGTGGGCGAAGGGGAGTGAGACCCCAAAGTGGGTAAAATGCAAGTGTTTCGATTTGCCACACTGTCCTCACATTTATCAAGCTTTGTCACTTTGTGAGTCAATCAGACCAGAATGTGCTTAGTCCCAAAGCTTGTAACCTTTGGTCCATGTCTCTACAGCCTACCATCTTTTTATTTTCACACTCTTCACACAACCAAGTTACTTGCCCAGAAGTCTCTAGTGACCCCCACTGGTGGGGGAACTCCTTCTGTATATCTGTTGCTTTTACTGGTAAATGAATATAGAAGGTGTTTCAGCCAGTCCCTTAGTAGAATAGAGCTAGGAAGAAGAAACTAACTGAATGCTGAGAGAAAAAAGGTGGAGTCAGTGAGACACCATGTAGCCACTACCAGGAACAGATGAGTCAAAACTTTGCCAGTAAGCCACAACCACATGGCAATACACAAATTAATTGAAATGGGTTAAATTAAAATGTGACAGCTAGCCAATAAGAATCTAGAGCTAATAGGCCAAGCAGTGATTTAATTAATACAGTTTCTGTGTGATTATTTCCAGAGTCTTGGCAGCCAGGAAACAAGCAACACCCTTACAACACCCTACCATGGGAGTCTTGTCTTCTACAGTAATTGGCAAAAGGTAGATTTTTTTTTGCACACAGATTCCTGATACCTATGTTATGCCTCCTAACCTTTTTCCTTTTCAAATCTTATAACTTCATGAAGCTACTGTGAGCAGATCTTGAACTACATACAGAAATTCTAAATTTGAAACTAGTTATTTTAATCTTGTATACACAAGATTTTGGACCACAAAAATCCAGTATGATCTTCATCCTGTTAACTGTTAATTTCCTCATATTGTCTTCAGCACTCTTGCTGGGTCATGTGTTTTAAAATAATCCCTGCATTCATGGGCATTTCAGAAGCTACAGTACTCTTCCATACCGATGTCCATGTCCCTTGGTAATCACAGACTCTCAAGGAAGTCAAGGTAGAGGACATATCAATATCTCTTTTTGAAAACAGAGAAATCACCCTTATTTCTGGTAACATGCTTGTACGCTCTTGATTCCTGTTCCTTTTCAGGACACAGATGATGTGCCTTAGTTTGGAGAGCCTAGTGATTTTAGTCATAAATCCTCTGTGTTCTTTCAATTTTCTTAAATATCCGGTTTCATCTAGAATGGTCTGCCTTTTCTTTATAGTTACCTAACATCTTAGAATGCTAGTAGTTCAGAAAAGCATCGTTTATTCACTTAAAACAATTCTGCACCCTAAGCAATGATCATAAATTGGCTTTTTAGCATTCTCTTTTCATGAGCTTCTGGAAAGCATCTTTACATCCCTGAAATACTAAGAAATATAGTAAGTAAAATCGAGTGTCACTCATTTAGTGCTGTCCATTGTCATTGTTATATCACTGTTCAGAATTGCATCCATCTTTCTCAACAAGCATGTAAGCACCTTGTACGTGAGAAGACCCCAGGGATGCACAGCAGATAATGAAACATTTTGTGCCTTCACTGTGTTTAGATTATATTAGGGGATATAGCAAATAAAATTATTAAGAGATTTTGTGGAAAGTTAAATATATATCATATATTATTAAATGAGAAAGAAGTACTCAGATTAATGTAAGGAAGTGAATTTGAAAAGAAAAAGAGTTTAGGTAAGCCTTCCCTGAGAAGAAGGTTGTTGAATAAAATTTCTAACTGAAGTATAAGAAACAACCAAGTAGACAGGTGCCTGAAGCCCATTTCTGGCAAATCAACAGTGATTGTGCAAAGGTCCTGAGACAGAACCAGGCCTGTGTATTTCTGGCAAGAAGTGAGAAAGTTTATATAATTTGTAGAAATGACATTGACAAGAAATGAAGTCAAAGAGGCCCTGGGAACAATATTTCGGGGACTGACTGGAGGGGAAGAGCCACATTGGTAGAAATGATAGGAACTCAGTTATCCATTACAAATCTTTATATCCTTAGTTGAAAGCAGCCAATAGGGAAAGGGAAATGAGGAAAGAAGCAGGAAGATCTGTTAGAAATCTGTTGCATTCTTTGGAGCAAGTTTCTCAAGAGTATAGCCAGTTGGTAAGAATGCAATATACTTAGACTATACTCTGATGACATAATCAAAGAATTTGCAAAAAAAAAAATCAAATGTAGAATGAAAGAACATGACAGTGTACGTAAAAAACCAAGGTTTTTATTTAAAACTAACAGGTGAAAAAGTTTGTGGTGTTTATGATTTGGGTGGAATCTGTAAAGGCACAATTGGAGATGAAAGAACACAAGTCAATCTGCTTTAAAAAGCTTCAGGGTGTGATGTTTAGTAGACATCTCAATTGAATTCCTTATGAGATAGTTACATGCATTTGGACGTTGAAATTTAGAAAAGTGATTCAGGCAGGAAACATAAATATAAACTCACAAGTTTGTAGATATGCTTGGAAAGGCATGGTAGCCTCTTCTCCAACCGAGGGGAGAAAAGCAAAGGAGTTTAAGGAATGAGTTCATCCACTTTTCCACATTTAAAAACTTAAGGAAACAAAGGAACCAGTGAAGGAATGTCTAGAAAAATGATAGGAAACCTAGGCAAATGAGATGGCTCAGAAAACAAGTATTTCAAGGATGACCTATGCCAATGACTTGTGAAAAGTCAAATGAAATGACATCTGAGTAATAATTTAGTGATGAGAAGAACATGGAAGACTTAAACAAGACTGGTTTCTGTAATGAAGTAGGGACAAAAGATGATGTGAGTAAGTCCCGCACAAAAGGAACGGAAGTAATTAAAAGCAGTGAGTCAGGACACTGAGATAGTCTCAAGGAGAATGTCGGACATTTAGAGCAGGAAGTGGGGGTCACAATATGATAATTTTCTGTCAAAGGTAGTTGTCCCACTATAGACCAATAATCTATAAATCTCTCCTGCCTTGTAAAATTTTTATGCAAATCATAAAATTTATTGCTATGCAAAGACAGCAGATACATTCCCAGAATTTGATAACCTAGAGTGGCTGACTTGACCCCTAAGTCCCAACCCAACACCCTCATCCACCCACTTCTTTGCACTGATTTTTTAAAACTGACTAATTCTGAAACACTATGAGGTCATACCCCAGTCACTAAGGAAAAGACACAGGCACCATCAGCACCAGAATATAAAAAAGTTAACAACCTGTATAATTGCTAGCCCAATTTTGGTTATTGTGTACCCTTAGAGCAGAAAGAAATTACATGACCGAGTTATTTTTGCTTTATTCATGTGTTCCTCTGCACAACACCAAGGATGTTTGTTTCAAAAATATGGGAGGATACTTTGAAATATTCAGAAAATGATAACATACTTGTAAGCTCATTAGAATATTCAGTTCAGGGAGGAAGAGGGGTGAGTCACAAAAGAAAAGATAGAATCACTAAAGAATTGTCTCTGAGTAGAGAATACAAGATGGCTTCCAATCACTTCTGGAATGTTTGTCTTTAGCCAAGAATATCAATAGTTCATTCACAGTGAAAGAAGTTGTAGGAAACTCAGGGTAAGACACAAGTAATGAGAGCATGTGAAAGTTTTCTCTTGATGGCATTCATGTTACCAGTGAAATACAAGGAAGCATTTTCAGGTGAGAGTACTAATAAGCAAGGAAAGGCCCTGCAGAATATGGGGAGGGGGAAGTGTGTGTGTGTGTGTGTGTGTGTGTGTGTGTGTGTGTGTGTTTTATAAAACTGGTTTAGATGAAGACATTAAGTACATTGGTAGGATGAAGGGCAAAGCTTGCCATGATATTAATGACAAATTTTTGCTATTGTTTGGTTGATTTGGGGACTTTGTTTGTGTGTTTGTTTGACAGATTCTCACTGTGTGGCTCTAATTTTCCTAAAACTTGTTCCACAGACCAGGTTTTTCTCTAACTCAGAGATCCTGCTGCCTCTGCCTCCTGAGTGCTAGCTTTACAGTCATGCACCACCTTGCCCAGATCTTATCAAATTTTTAAGCCAAATTTGGCCACCCCATGTGTGTTCAGAAGGATTATATTGTGATTTAGCTAAATGAGTGCTAACAAAAAGAAAGAGGACAGGGAGTTAAAAGTGTTTGCAAGGAAATGAGTACAATGGTTGACTACAAAATTCTAAATTGATCGGGCATTAGGAAAGAAGGTTAGGAACAGAGAATAAATAATAGACTGTGGGAGGCATTGGAAGATTGCTGGATGTGAAGTAATTGCGTAAGCTGGGAAGACGAGGATGGGTGGCAATCAGTTAATGAAATGTTTGAAATTGAGATAATGGAAGTGCCTGTGCAAAGAAAGCATCAAGAACATGGCCACAGGAGGTGGTCTGAGGTAAAACAGGCCAAGAAATTGAGTATGTAAGACACTAGGAAAATCTTATAAGTGGATTTTAAAATAATTAAGATTGTGACTAGAGTGATGTGGGGTAGCCAGGGAATGTTGGAACCAAATCTTAAAAATGGATGAAGATTTCCCAAAAAGATGTGTAGGACAGGGATGGTCACAGCAAAAAGTATAGTGAGCCAGATGTATAACTTGATAATAAGGAACAGAGAGCAGACTACTTTTAAGGAAGACAAATGTAGGAATAATGATCTAGAAATGCAGTGTGGTGGTTTGAAAGAAAGTGGCCCTAAAAAAAGAATAGAATTGTGGTCTTTTAAAAGTAGGTGTGATCTTGTTGGAGGAAGTGTGTCACTATGGAGGTCAGCTTGGGGTCTCACATATGCTCAAACCATGCCCAGTGAGACAGACCTGTTTTCTGTGAAAGATATACAACTCTCAGTCACCTCTCCAGCACCATGTCTGCTTGCATGCCACCATGTCCCACCATAATAGTAATGGACCAAACCTCTGAAAATGTAAGCCACTCACTTAAATGTATAAGAGTTATAAGAGTTGCCATAGTCATAGTCTCTCATCACAGCAAGAGAGACCCTAACTAAGACAGTAAGAAAAGAGCAGGGAAACTGCCTGTCCTCTCGTCAGTAAGTATGTGAGAGAAGAAAGTATTACACTGGAGGGGTGTACAGTAGAAGTGACACCATCAGAAGTTCAGGTTTTCTTAGAAAAGTGAAAAAAAAACTTGCATAAGAAAGGCTGAGGATACAGTGATGTCCACACCACTGGTCCCTTTATTTGTGAAGAGGTGAAATATTTCATTATACCAAAAGAAAGAGAGAGAGAGAGAGAGAGAGAGAGAGAGAGAGAGAGAGAGAGAGAGAGGAGGCTGAGTGGCTAGAATAATTTGAGAGTTCATTCATATCAATACATTAGTAACCAACAAGGTGATAAGTGGAGTTCATGATGGAGTTGGCCTCCCTGGTTAAAGTCACATAACGGAAGAGAGATGGGAGCTTTGTAGAGTGAGAAACTATTGCCAGAGCTTACTGAATTCCACATCTCTCATCTCCTTAACTCTTAAAAATGGAAGCAGGGAAGTTGGAGAGGGACAGTTTTCTTTCTAAGAATTAGCTACTCTCTTATTCCCTGCTTCCTTGAATCTGTGGAGGGGTGGCCACCTTCAGTGCACCAGCCTCATTGCGACAGCAACAAGCAAGGTTTTCATGTTCACAGGTTTATAAAAGCAATGAGGAAAGATCTTCTGGCCTCCCATCCACTATGACGGAAGCCAGGGTTTTGAGAGAGCAATATAGTCAGAAGGCCTTGGGAAGAGTTTGAAAGGACACCCTAAATATAACCAGAGGTTTGATAGACTACAGTATATGAAATAGTCCTCAAAACAATTTCAATTAAATGGACTATTGAAATCTCATAGCCAATCACATAGCTTGTGATTCTTTCCTTTGATCTGGCTTAATTTATGGAGATTAAAATAGTTTCTCAGCACATCAATTCCAACCTGAGGAGATGGGTAGGGAGATAGCAGTAAGCTCCGAAATACAGGAAAGGCAACTAAGTTTGAGCTTTCTACAACACTTTAATATGAATGTTTAGTGTTTTCATGCAAGTATGCTTCATGAAAAAATACTGTTTGCTGAATTTGACAACTTATCACTGAAGGAATCTTAGAAAAATCAGTGAAGATACATAGAATCCTAGCTTTGTTCAGGTTTAAAGTGAAAAGTCCCAAATGAATGTATCTGAGCTATACTGGGAAGGTTCTAAAACCTTCTTTTGAGTTACTTGTGTCATAATAGAGCTGTGAAAGACAGATGTAGGATTCCCCTCTGTATGCTGTGAATGTGTTTTCTTAGCATTGATTAATAAAAAAGAACTCCTTTGGGCCTATGACAGGGCACAATATAGCAAGTTGGGAATTCCAAAGCACAGACAGAGGAGAAAAGAAGGTAGAGTCAGAGCGATGCCATGTAGCTGCTGAAAGAGACAGATGCCAGAACTTTACCTGGTAAGCCACAGCCTTGTGGCAAAACACAGAATAATAGAAATTGATTAATTTAAGATGTAAGAGTTACTTAATAAGAAGCCTATACTATTGACCAAGCAGTGTTGTAATTAATATAGTTTCTGTGTAACTATTTTATTTCTGGATGGCCGGGAAACACATGAGCAGCCTCTGTCTACAGAAGTTTAGCTAAATGAAGTCAACAGCTAGCTAAGGTTTCCTCTCTGCATTGTGCCCCATGATTCATTATTCCCTGTGTCCTTACAATTTCACAGGATGCTTCAAGAAAGTGAGAGAGAAACAATACCAGAGGACAGGACAGATTCTGTCAACTATAAAAAAGTCATAGAGTCAAAAGAGACAATGGGGATGATCCCTGACCCAATATATTTATGTCTGTAGCTATACTCTAATACAGGTCTCTGTAAATATTTTACACTAACTTGGAGAGATGAAACACAGAAAATGGAAGAAATGTTTCCCTAAAATTGTGTTTTAAATTCCTAACATAAACACAAGAGTTTCAGAGCAGTGCAATAATCTTGCCCCCTTGGTTCTCACTACTTAGAGCAAAGGTTTCATTCCCTGATTGTTGGAGGTCACCCATTATCTGAGCTGAGTATACCTATGTCCTACTATATAATTGTATAAGTCATCCATTCATATCTGAAACAGAAAAGAAAAATGATATATTAAAAATCTACTATCAATTCAGTCGGGAAGAACCAACTGTATGAACCAAAATAGACTTCAAATAATCACTCTCTATGGGCATGCAAGTTTATCCCCATCCCTATCTCAGAAGCTTACACATCCCATGCTCTTCCTTGTATTTAAATCCTGATAAGTGAATTCCCAATATCCTTTGATGAGACAACTGTTGTTTAACACTGCAATTTCTTTGTTACCCAGTTCCTCCATCATAGGATATTAGACCGTTCTGCTAGTGTAATTCTGTATTAATACCCATAAAAATAATCATTTCAGCTACTTCATTCTATTGGGTAACTGGTAAGGAACACATTACTTTCCTGGCCATTTGAAAGTTCCAGCTTTATCCTCAGAGAGACAAAGCAGCCAAATCTACTGATCCTCTGAAGAAAAAATGAAAAATAATTAAGGCCAGTCAACAGAACAAAAAAAAAGTGGTGCTTCCAAATGAATTTTATTTATAAGACTCTCTATATTTTATTTGTTCCAGGAAAAATTAAATTGGCTTAGAAATATGAACTTTTTGACATTCATTTAAGAAAAAGAACCAACACTCTTACATAGATTAGGCCATTTAGACAAATTTTTATTTTTAGATTAATGTGGCAAATCCCTTACAATGTGACTTTTTTTAAAAAAAAAAAACTCAGAAATGCATTTCCCCTGGGAATATAGGATTGGACCCAGCCTCCCCTCTAAATCCTATACCTATTATATTCTATCCTCTATCTACAATCTATAATCCTCCTGCTCAACAATGTGTCCAGCATAGTTACTGACTCACTATTAACTGATGTCTGATGCAGTCTGTATTGGCTCCCAAATCCCCCAGTGACTCCTTCTTATCCCGCTGGGTAAACCTGACCCTTTCACTTTTTCTCGCCTATTCTCCATTTACTTAATTCTGTCTCAAGACAGCTTTCTCCCAGGTACTTACACATTCCTTTTCCCAATATTTAAATATAGGGCCATAGGTAAAACGAGCTTTGGCACAAAGTCCTAGTTCCTGGATCAGAGAAGGACTGCTGAGAATTGAATTTGAAATTGATGGAGAATGGGAGGAAGAACTGCCGCGAGAATAGGAGCAAATGAACTCTATTCTGTCTCATAACCAATATGCAGCTCTGTGTGTTAGCTGTGAAAGCTGCCAGTCCTTCACCAGATACTAACAATGATTCTTAAACAGTTCAAGTAAGTGGCACAACTATGCCTCATTAAATGACACTGTGCTTGTCAAACTCCTTACAGCATGGTTTACTTGGGCCAATTTGCATACTGAAATATTGGTACTTGCATCATTTCTCTTATTGTAGAAGGAAATACTGTTGAGCATTCAATTTTCTTCCCCTTTCTAATCATCCATTCAACCCCCCCCCCAAAAAAAAAGTACATGTCATTCACTCAAATTAGGTCACAAAACTGAAGAAGTAGCATGCTGTGCAGACAGACTGAACACTGGACATTATTGCACACTGTGAGACTACTTAAGCAGCTCCATAGGAAGAAATTGCTTTTCCATGTCTGTGTTCCAAGATGGATTTGAGACAAGACAAGGCAAGTAATAAGGATGTGTCTGTTGAATGTCATGAATCGTACTAAATCAATTAGTTGCTAAGATATGGGAAGATTTTTCTCTAGCCTCTCCTTCACCCCTAGTGTTACAGAGGCCACAAAGTTATCAAGCACATAGGACTAGAGTGGCCTGACAGAGTTCAGCTTCTGCAGGAGGCTTCTAAAAGGAAAATTACTCTGATTGTGGCAGTTCAATTTCAGATGGCAAGCATCATCGAGACTGAACATCACTGCTGAATCCCAGAGAAAGACCCAAGTGTTTATCCCATTCTAAAGATACAATTAGCTAGCATTTTTATCTCCACATCTGAAGAGTCTAAATCAGACAAGTACCCTATGAGCATTTCTGGTCCTGAAAAGGAAGCAGTCTCACACTGAGTCTGGTTTATTTTCCGTTCCATTAACTGACTTTTTCAATAGACAGCAATTAGTCGCTCTCCTTTATGTACAAAGACAAAATTCGAGGTTTGTAGTCTAAGTCCAATTAGATGACTATCTAAGGTAAAAACTTCTCAACATGGTTAATACCTTCAACATTAATATAAGAGCTTGTCAAAGTATACAGACCAAGCAATGTCTATCTCCATGAGACTAAGTCATTTCAGTACAAAGGTAAAGAATTAATTAAGGAAGTTTTGTAGCCAGAAATATGAAGTACAAATAAAAACAGTTGTTTCATAAATAATTAAATACTACATGATCAAAGGGGTGTGTCATTTGATTCTTCTGCTATGAGAAGATATGTTTAAACCAAGCATTCCTTTATTGCTCAGCACACATGGTGCCTCCCCATGGAAGATTGTGAAGTTTATTGAAAAGGAGGAGATGGATATTTGAACAATTCCAATACCTTGCAGCATTTATGAGTAAAAATGGTATGAGATATTTTTCTAAAGAAAATATTCACTGTAAATGAAGTTATTCAAGGTGGTTTGATGAAGAAAGCTGAATTTGATTTGGGTCTTGAGAAATGAGGAAGATTTTAACAAAGAAAAAAATGATTCAGAAGTACACATGAATGTCAAACAAATGTGACAGCAAAGATGCACAGAACAAGAAGGTACATAGCATATTTACAGCATGTAAGTATCCTTGTGTAAGTCATTTTGAAAACATTGAAAGTTAGAAATGTATCTTTGAGTAGGACATGTGAGACAGAACTCCTATTTCAAGTTTAAAAATGAAGGAATAAAAACTATCTGAAGTGACTTACAAAGATGACAGCAATAACTGCTTCCAGGCAGAAGTGAACACAAATATTTTGCCATGCGTGTGTGTTCCCTTTGCATCACATTTGTGTGGACTAGTAGCACATTGTGAAAGGTACCACTCATAAGAAACAATGAGTGGGAAGTTTTTGAGCCAGGATATATGATCACAGATGTGTATGTTGCTCAACAAAGTCCTGGAACCAGGAAAAGTGGAGTTAAGAAAGAAAGATTGATTAAAATGCTTCTCCTGTCATCTGCTGGGGATGGTGGAACCATGAACCAGAGCTATGATGCCTGAAAAAGAAGGAATGAGATGGATTAGGAAGCTGTTTCAAGGATGAAATTCCTCATATGGATGAGAAGAGAAACATTAAAGGTGGTCATCTGCTTTAGAGCCAGATTAGGACAAATGAACTCACATTGAAAAAGTGATGGAGGAATGAAGGAAATGTGCAAAACGCTTAAAAATCGATTCCAGGCTCTCCAGTTTCACTGGATGGTGCACAGTTACTCCACAGAAGTTGGAAGCCAAATCTGTACTCCAAGTTTCTGGCCTGTTGATCATACAGAGATAGGTTTGGGGCCCACATATCAACTTTACTAATGGATGGTAAGGAACAACAGCAAAAAAAGAAATGAGCTTATGAACCTTATTCTTGAGATTTCCCTTACTTATCACCCAATGTGGAAAGTCTAGGAAACATTATAGACTGTGAGTAGACCTTCCAGTCAACCCAACAGCAGCTGTATAAATCCCCAGGCATGAAGAACAGAAGAAAAAGAATGGTAGGCATATCACTTATAAAAGAAGTCTTGTTCGATGAACATGGTAGAGACCAAGTACAGAAGAACCTCTCTACAAGAGCACAAACAAAGAAAGTGTGGAGATGTTCTTGTCTGATTTGATATTTTGAGAACAGCGGCCTGTTCCTCTAATAAATAATAATAAGCCAATGACTATCAAATTTAAACAAAGTCAAAAAAACAACATTCCTCAGAGGAAACAAAGAAGAGTTCTCAGGATGTTCACACAAAACTCAAACTTTTAGCTGAGTATAAATGACAGAACACTTCCTTTTTTGTGTATATGGATAGTTTAGATGACATGTATGTCTGTGCCTCACATACATGCCTCGTGCCAGAGAATAAGGGGGCAGCAGATTTGCTTGAACCAGGTACAGCTGGTTATGAACTGCCACATGAAATCTGAGAAGTGAGCTTCGAGTTCTCTGAACAGTTATAGCTCCTAACCACTGAGTCATCTCTCCAGCATGGCAGACTTCCTTCTGAATGCCTAAGTCAGAAACTTGAAAGCCTCCTTCCACCAAAATGAAATTCTTTTCTACCAGTGATCAAATAATTTGTAGTTAAACAATTCTGTTTTCAATGCACATCATTGTTTCCACTGACTATTACCCCTGTTATGTTCATCATGTCCCACAGATCCATATGCCAGATCTCCTAAATACCTTTAAGAATCTTCCACTTTGTTCTTCCCAATACTGAAAGATTGTAAACTGCAAAATGATCACACTGTCACCCACTTACGACCCCCTCAATATTTCCAGACACTTCTAAGATAATATCAAAACATTCTCCAATGTTATGCTTACAAAACAATTTACTGCTATGTCTTCCTATGCTACTAAAATCTGACTTATTTAGTGGAGACTCTTTCTTTCTCTAATTTATTTTGTGTTGTCAATAACAGCAATCTATTTAAGGATCCAAAAATATATTTGACCTGTACAAACCCCATTCACATATGGCCCTATTTATTTGACCAAATTTGTATGCCATCCCAGACCAACTAACCTCTGCCTAAAAAGTCCTGTTAGGCATACCAACATACAAGCAGATAGAGCCAAACCTTCTCTTCTTTCTTCTTATATTTACACTATTCCTTCCTCAGATTTTTATTCATTTTTATCCAATATATTACTTACATTTCAAAATGTCAGCCCTTGCCCCATTTCCTCCAAATAACCTTTCTTATTCTTCATCCCTTCCTGTCATCACACCACTGGACTCATATATTCCCATGGTATCTGTGCATGTCTCAAACACTGTGGTCATCAAACTTCTTTTTAATGATTATTTACCATAATTATCTCCATATGACTACAGAATGTCTCAATTGGTCATCTCTGACTGACAGATGCCTGTATTAAATAAATGAGAAAGGAAAGATTTTTTTTTTTTACATGTCATAGTTTTCTTTTCTTTTAGGGAAGCTCTTACTCTGTCCCAAGATGTCCTAAAACTCGTTACCTAGCTCAGACTGTCCTCAAAGCCACAATGATCCTCTTGCCTTTACATCCTGGGTGCCAGAATTGCAGACACGAGCAACTTGCTCGACTAGTTTGTCTAACAGAAAATGCACCAGAAAAGGTCCAATAGATCTACAACAGCAAGAGGATAGAAAGTTGATTATGTATTCTCTGTCTCCCTGCTAATTACTTTGCCTTAACAGACCTTTAGAAACAATTTAATAACTAGAGGGGGTATTTTTAATTGCATTTTAAGGCATTAGGAGACAGCAAAAACAAATCTTTTAGAAAAATCTATTTTTATTAAATATTTAGTTTTCTTCACTTTGACATAATGCTTGCAGATGCCTGTAAGCAAGGGGGGAAAGTTCATTATTTTATAAGAGGTTTTACTATGAAAAGAAAGAAAAGATTAATTAGATTCCATTTATATAAAACTTGGTACCTCCCTACATTACCAGTTCTTAGTTAGGGTTTCTATTGTTGTGAAAGAGACACCATGACCATGGCAACTTTTATAAAGAAAAAGTTTAATTGTGGTGACTTGCTTACAGTTCAGAGGTTTGGCCTATTATCATCATGATGGGACATGGTGGCATGCATACAGACTTGATTCTAGAGAAGCAGCTGAGAGGCCTACATCTTGCAGGCAACAGGAAGTAGTCTGTGTATCACTGACTGAAGCTTGAGCATACATGAGTGTTGACAGAGGTTTCTGTACCACCTAGTCCTGCAGCCATTTGTCCCAAAGAAATACATAGAGGTCAACTTTAATTATAAACTGGTTGGTCTATTAGCTCAGGCTTCTTATTAACTAATTCTTACATCTTAAATTGTCCCATTATTCTCATCTGTGTTAGCCATATGGTTTAGTACCTTTATCAGTGAGGCGTTATCATCTTGTTTTCTCTGCACCTGGATGATAACCTCAGACTTGGCTTTCCTCTTCCCAGAATTCTCCTGTTCTCATTGCCCCACCTCTATTTCCTTTCTAAAGAAAGAAAAATATTCATAGTCCATTTTTTAGGATTGTGGGCAAAGTTTTCTAGGTTATTCCTGCTGATTGGTGGTGCTGATAATTTTATGGGGACCTAAAGAAAATTTAGAATTATGATCAAGTCCTTACTGGAGTATTCTGTGAGACTTGATCATCTCAGGTAGTAGTCTTGAATCAATTCTGGATGTAGAACTTAGACATCTGAGCCATCTCCTCCTCTCAGAGATTTCTCAGGGGGTCTTCCTTGATAAAACCTAAGTTTTCTTAGTTCAGAATGGATCCACAGCCTCTCACTTTCTGTGGAAACAAAAACAAAGCCTCATCTTCAAAGTAACATATCTTTTGACTTAAATTTTGAATTCAAAGCATTTTCAAAATATATATGTTATATTAATCCAGCAGCATTTGTAATCAAATGTCTTTTAGCAGCTGTTGTTCCTCCTTCAGCTATCAAGCCATTCAAAGACATCACAATAACATACAGTATCCAGACTCTCTGTATATTTTCCATCTTTACATGGCTTTATATTAAACTCTATTTCTTTTATTTTTATTTTTAATTTTTGTGGTTTTTTTTTTGAGACTAGGATTTCTGTGTTTCTTTGGCTGTCCTGGAATTCAATCTGTAGAACAGCTTGTCCTTGAACTCACAGAGATTTGCCTGCCTTCGCCTCCCAAGTGTTGGTATTAAAGGTGTGTGCCACCACTCCCAACTACTCTCTTTCTTTCTTTTTTTATTTTAAGGATTTTATCCTTTTTCTTTTTTCTCTCAAGCATACATATATTTTTAGACACACTATAAACCATTTAGAGGTTTTCTTTGTCTGAATCTATCTTTACTGTATATTTCTTTTTTTCTGACCACATGACTCTTTAATTTGCTAAGTGATATGGCTATGATTAAAGTTGGGGCTTTGACAGCTGGATCCAACCCATTCCTTAGCTTTCTGAGAGTCTAGCCTCATGGTGGAAATACTGGCCAGAGCCATGTTTATTTTCATAACTCTAGGAAGTTTAAAAGTCTCTGCTACCACTAAGAAGCATTTTATTGGCTATTCATCAACACCATTTAAGTGTTTGGTGGTGGGACCTCTTAAAACAGCTGCAAGGTTTTTGCAGATAAAACAGCTAAAGAGTCAGGAAGCCTCTCTTAAATGAGACGTGCTTGGCTCTAGCAAATAGAGTCCACCTGAGAAAATGTTGCTACCATGAAGCTGTGCTTAACACTGTTTTGCCTCTAGAATTGCTCCCCAAACTCTCTCAGGTTTTAAGTGAATTTAGCTGCCCACATTGGCACCATTTGTTGCCTTGTAAGACTTTTAGACAATCCTGAAGCCATTTTTGACAATTCTGAATCCTCTCAGCCTCTGTGCCATAGTGCTTCCCCTCCTCCCCTGGGAACCAAGGACCTAACAGCTACACTCGCACGTACTCAGTTCCTGAACAATTACCCATATAAGTATGCTTTGGTTCAGTCCCCTGGGAAACGGGGTCAAAATGACCTCTTACATCATCTGATCTGGCAACAGCTCTCCAGTCAATTATTGGTAATAGCCCTTTCAAATAAGCCAATCAGAATAGTCAAAAAACAACCCCCTTTGCTTCTGTGGCCCCTTTAAAAGTAGACTGTACCAGCTATTCGAGGTCCCTCGGCTTCCCGAATGCTGGGAGACCCTGTCATGACAAAATTAATAAAATCCTCATGCTTTTATATAGGCTATGATATATGAGATGATCTCTGGGGCAACTCCTTCTCGATGTTTGGACACTAAAGTCCAACAGCCTGAGATATGCCCTTTCTTCTCTCCTTGATGCTAATGCTAAGACCACGTGGCCAAAGCTGCCAAATTCTGCTGCATGCTGGTAATGGTACATGCTCCCTTGTTCAATTACATCTTCACCAACTTTCTGGTTTTGATACTGTCTAAGCTTGGCTGTTCTGGAATTTGCTCTGTAGACCAGGCTGGCCTGAAGCACAGAGATCCACCAGCCTCTGCCTTCCAAGTGCTGGGAGTAAATGCATGTACCACCACACCTGGCTCTGCAAATGGAATAATACAAAACTCTTCACTTCATCCTCAGACAGACTCTTCAGACAAGGGTAAAATGTAGCCACATTCTTCACCAAAATATCACAATAATGATCTCTAGGCCACATATTAATATTCTCCTCTGAAACCTCTTGAGCCAGGCATCCACGGTTCATCAAATTGCATTCTTCCATTCTCCTACTAGTATAGCCCATTAAGCAGCACTTAAAGCATTCAACTGTTTTTTCTAGTCCACAGTCTCAAGGTCCATGTTTGTTCAAACAAAAGCATGGTCAGGCCTAACACAATTCTCCAGTTTCTGGAATTAATTTCTGTTATTGCTAGGGTTTCTATTGCTGTGAAGCAACATCATGGCCATGACAACTCTTATAAAGTAAAACATTTAATTGTAGTGGCTCACTTACGGTTTAGAAGTCCAGTCTATTATCATCATTGGGGTACATGGTGGCATGCAGGCAGACACAGTGCTGAAGAACCGAGAGTCCTACATCTCATGCAGGTGGCAAGAAGTCAGCTGTGTCTCATGCTGAGTGAAGCTTGAGCACATATGAGACCTCAAAGCACATGTCCCAAAAAAAAATGCTTCCCCCTACGAGGTCATACCTACTCCAATAAAGCCACACCTCATAATAGTGCCACTGCCTTAGGGGCCATTTTCTTCCAAACCACCACACTGCAGAGTATGATATGCCCTTTCTCACTAGGAAGTTGTATTCTTCGGCCATGGTCTCAACCATGAAATGGTGGATATTCTGTTTCATTTCATTGTTTTTTGTTTGTTTGTTTTGTTACTTTTGTTTTCTGGTTTTGTTTTGTTTTGGCTTTTGTTGAAATATGAAACTAGAGGTGGGTGCATTAACAGCCACCTTCTAAGAGTGGCAAGGCCACTGGCTCATCAAACTCTAACAGAGAGAAACTGAAAAAGTCTTGTATCATATCTTGTGAAGCATAGGTGATTGGAATGGAAGCCCAACAAAATTTCTCTCTAGTTTCTCATACCTTTATATCGCAGGACGCACCACCACCATGGTTTAGAAAACCAAATTATTATGATAGTTTAAACATGGAGTCAAGTCACCCACAGTAGCTATGCAAATAACCATTTATATTGATGGTCTAAGAATATTGAGGGAAAAAAAATAGAGCTTCCTGTCCAAATAGAAAGACAGTCTCCAGTACAAAGCACCACAGAAGCCACTAGGAACAAATCCTCTTGCAAAAGTTCATCCTACTGTTTGGAGTGCAAAAACACTCATCTTTACAGACCTGACACTGTGGCCATCCAGGAAATTAGATGCTATGAGAAACCTTCTGAACTTCTGATTCTCTGACTTTGCTTCCAGGGAGAGAAAATTACACTGGGCTTCAAACAAATCTGCACTTCTGAGGCTTGTCTATTGAAGTTTGGAGGCAGCTAGTAAGGCCATTCTGGTTAGTCACTTGGAAAGAGAGCATCCTGTGTGCTGTCTATGCCAGACATGTAAAAATTTTGTCAAAAGACAGCCATAGTGCGTCTTACACAGGTGAAGAAAACCATCAGATCCACTATGATAGAGAACACCAGGTTAGAACGTTTCCTTCTTTTGGTGGCCTGAATGAGAAATGTTCCCCATAGGTTCTTGCATTTTAACACTTGATTTCCAGTTGGCGGCAACTGGAAATCTAAAATCAAATAATTAATAATAATAATAATAATAAATGAAATTACATTGTTTTTGGCCACAGAGCAACAAAATGTAATTAAAAGAACCCAAGGGAGTAAAGATAACCAAACACATAACTGTGAGTGAACAAATTGGACATAAAGAAGTTGTATACTTCAATTTTTTTGTTTTGTTTTATTTTAATTCTGTCTGAGTTTTAGTCTAAGTTTTGGGATGTAAAGTCTTAGCTATACACAAAGATGATTCAGTGGGCACATTCAATAGTTCCGCTTTAAGTTGCTTAATGATTTTTATTTGACAATATATTGATCTAATAGAGATCCAAAGGTAGTAAGAAGAAAGAAACAGCAGAGCATTGCTTCAAGAGGGTCAGATAGCAACGGAATGGGTTTCTAGACTGTCTTACTACAAATCCGTATAAACCTGGCCTAGTTCTGTAAGCAAGGATTTGCTTATTATATGTTGGAGTCTCCAGGCAGGAAAAAGAAGTGGTACCATTGCTCCAGCATTTGCATCTTCTCTATTTGTTGCTCTTGTCTTGTTCCTTCTCGACACTGCAGCTACGGTGTCCTTCTGCCTGGGCTCTGTCCCTGGGAGATCTATATGTCCTTAAGCCTTGAAAGGTGAAAGTGTCCAATTATATAACCATTTTAGATGAACTGATACATTTTTTTCCTGGTAATGCCAGCATTTAGAGTTTGTTAAGACAACTACATTTCTTCTGAAAATACTTAAAAACTGTTGTCTGCAGTTTTTCACCCTACTACATACATACCTCTCCCACCCACAACACTTGTCTGAGTGGTCCCGCACGAGAGTGCTCTTAATTTAGTCTCTTCTGTACTCTGGACGAGCTCTGTAAATTTGCCATTAAAATGCATTAAGCTGGTTTTGAAAACAAAAATAAATGCAAATGTCCTTCAAAAACTCTTATAGGAATAAACAAGAAAATGTGAAGCCATTAGAGTTAATTTATAGGCGCTAAAGCTGGAAGAGATCAGATGATAGCACGTATCATTTGTTAAGACCTCTTTAGAGTGCTATGGAGGAGTAAGATGAAAGAAATAAGAGGTTTTGGTTGTGCTACACACATGCCTGCCTCTTAGAAAACAACACAGAACATAGAGCGAGTCCACTCCAGGCTGACCCTTCCCACTTGCGTCTATTTTGCTTTTTCCTTGTCTGCTCTCATTTTCATGATAAATCCAACAAATGTTTCCTGCATTGCCATCAGAGAGCACATGGGCAGCCTGAATATGGGCTGTCAGGCACATTCATCAAAAAAAAAAAAAAATCAAATATCACAGTGTGCTAAATGTTGAGCCTTAGGAAACAGGAGGAAAGGAAATATAAATTATTCTGAGGGTAAGACTTTCTAAAGATTGTAGGTGAGGTCCCTGTTAAATTGAACTAATCCAGGTTCAAAAACCACGGGTCAGAAGAATTGGGGCAAGAGTAAGAAGAGACAGAGAATGAGGAGGCAGAGCTGTCTGTGCCGAACCTCACAGCATGTGCAAACAGTGTATCTAAGATGCTCACAAACATGTTAGTACTGTTTACCATGTACCACAAGAGAAGACACTAGAGAGGTTGTAAGCATCAATGGCAGGACCAGAAAATGTGATGGGACCAGACAAGGACTCCAGATTTCATTCTCAAGACTGTGTGCTGCCCTGAAAGCTTTTAACCCACGAATCCCCCCCCCCCCCGTGAATTTTAGAAAGATCACAAGGCTATTAGGGAAGAAAAGGCGTACACCGTAGACAGTTTACAAGTTGTTCTGATAAGAGGTGATGGTGCCCTAAGCAGGAGAGTAGTAAGTATTTCAGCAGAGATGGATAAATTGCAGCAGAGTCAGGAGAGCCATGGCATTGACACGTAGGTTATAGAGATGAAATCTGACAAAACTCCTCCTTAGGTTCACCATCCCTTTATACTGTAGGTTTTCTCCTCATGATCAGGAGGACCTAACTGTTATGATAATTTAAACATCTTGTCAGTCACCTGGGACAGCTACCCATCTCACTATATTAATAGTTTAAGACTACTGGAGAAAAAAATGAAACTTCCTGTCCAGTGAGTGCTATTTTTCTTGTTCTATAAAAAATAAAATGTTCAACATGCTACCTAGGGAAAAAATTAAAAATACATGTAAACATAAAAATAATGACTGAAAAGTGTGATACTATTCCCCATAGCCATTATAGGTCACTTACAAAGTACCGAAGAAGGCCTTAGGGCACCTGATGTGTTTCTGAATTAGGTGCTGATTCTAAGGAAATCCAAAGACATTTCTATACTGGTTCTCACTAGAGTTCACACCCCAGGATTCTTTCCTTGAACACAGAAGTGAAGCATTTCAAGCCCAACCAGAAGCCTGGAGGAGTTTAGCCCTCCCCAAATCTGAGAATACCCTGAGGCCCTTTTCACATTTGCATGGAATCTGTAGGAGAATTCTGTTTTCTGTTAAGAGACTTCTCCACAGAAGATGAATGGTAGCTAATTTCAGAATGTTTCCAGGATCCTCCCGTCTTTGTTTTTACTACTTCAACCACAGAGAGCAAAAAATAGAAGGAAAATAGTTTGAACCCTAAAGAAACAAAAAGGAATGACAGTGAAAATCTAAACATACCACCCTGAGAGTCCCTTTTAAGGAAATAAAAGTAGCACAGCCGTTTGAAGAGATGTAGATGCCACAGGGTACTAAAAATATCAATTATATAACATGAAGGGAAAAGAGGCAAGGGAGTCGTTCATAAGGAAAAATCTCCCCCAAGTCCCACATAACAAGCCAACCCACAGGATACTCCAGAGAACTTTATTTCTTTACTGCTTCTCAGAATGGTCAAAAGTATAAATCCAGTAAATGTATATTGATAGGTTTGAGTCTGAGAAAAGCAATATCCTTCCATTATTGCCTTTGGATATAGGCTGGCAAACATAGAGGCGAACCAGAAAATTCTCTGATTAGTGGAGTAGGAAGAGCACAACAAACACTAAGAGTAGGTTAAAAATTGTCTAGTGTTCACTGGAATACAACTTTTAAAAAAGAAGCTACCTGAATTATTTTAGACAAAACTGATGTGGGATGTCTTTCTGTACACTGTGAATATGTATTGCTTTTATTAGTTGATGACTAAAGCTGCTTTGGCCAATGGCAGGGCAGTATATAGCTAGGTGGGAAAGCCAAACTGAATACAGAAAGAAGGCAGAGTCAACGAAGATACCAGCAGGAGTAAGATACCAGAGCATTACTGGTAAGCCACAGGCCACAGATTCTTAGAAATGGGTTGATTTATATGTAAGAGATAGCCAGTAAAAAGCCTGAGTCATTGGCGATCCATTTATAATGAATATTAAGCCTCTTTATGATTATTTTATAAGGGGCTACAGGAACCAGCGAGTGGAAGAGAGTCCAAGGTCAATAGGCGGGACAGAGAAAAGTTTCCAGCTATATGAAATTTAAAAAAAAAAAAATCCCATTTTGTAGTTTTATAATTTCTCAATTCTTTACATTTTACATACGGACACTGTTTATATTATTCTTCCCTTCCAACTTCTTCCATGTACCTCCTCTCTCACTTAAACTCATGGCCTCTTTTTCATTGTTCTTGTTACATGTATGTGGATAAATATATCAATACAGCCTGCTGAGGCTACTTCGTGTTGCTCATATGGACATGTTTTCACAACTGACCAGGGGCCCATCCCTAGGTGAAGAGCTACAGATAATTAAAGACCACAGAGAAAAGAGAATCAGTCTTCCTCAGGGATATGTCCCCTAATTAGTGTCATTCTTTTATATAACTTAGTCATTTTCACCACTCATTCCCTAACTCTTCTGACTTCTCTACTGAATTCGTTTTTCTCAGAGAGTCACCCTTCTGTATTAGCTACCTTTTTATTGTGACCGAATACCTTGAGAAAAGCAACTTAACGAAGAACAAGTGTGCTTTGCCTTACAATTCCACAGAGACAGTCCATCGTGATAGGGAAGGCATGGCAATAGACAAGGTAGTCAGACCGTTGCCATTCTGAGCTGATGCCTAGGCTTTGCAAACATCATAAAATAAACGACCTTGGTTTCACTGCTCTTGAGTCTAGAGTACTTCTATTGTGAAGTGAAGGTCTGTGTTCCTCATAATCCTCTGAGGGGAAACTGATCTTGATTTGTGTGGACGGACGTACAATGTAATCATGAACATCCTTGTAAGGAAGACTCTGAGGAGGGTTGGAAGAGGAGGGAGACCATGGAGGCAGAAGATTGAAATAATTCAGCTGCCAGCCAAGGAAGAAGTGAAAAGCTCCCAACAAAGAGTCTCAGCCTTGCTTACACCTGGAATTCAGCCCGTGCCCAGGTGAGCTGGTGGGAGCCCTGGCCCTCAAGCGAGTGATTTTGTGTTGTTGGAAGCCACCTTAAAACTCCCACAGATGTGTTGGGTATAAAGAAGAGAAATTTCTCTTCCTCACTTTGCTCAACTCTGTGGTTCTATACGATGTGCTCAGAGCCGCAGGCAGAAAACCCCACAAAGGTGGCACGACTTTAATTGCTTTAGCCCAAAAGAGTTAAACATAGTCTCCTGAGAGCCTTCACAAGAGAGGAAATTCAGATTTGTGTGGAATCAGCTCAGCTAAGCCCATAGAGACTACCAGAGAAGGAGGAGCCGTGAATAAGTCCTTTTCTATGCAAATTAGGTTACCTAGTACAACTAGGAATGTTTTGTCAGCGTTTTGGTTCCTGGGACTGACCAGTAAAGAAAAGTTAGAAATTGGTGTACAGTCATAGGGTCGAAGGAAGGCTTTCAGAAAGGGGCACTCCTCTCTCAAGCCCAACATTCATAGGCAAAGTGACTTTGGGCAAGTTGCTAACCTACTTCACAACAATGTCATAGGGCAGCTTTGCAATTAATTTCTAAGTGCCCTTTGGCCCACAGAAAATCCATTCAGCCTGTGAGATTTGCATCTCCCAGAGCTGCTGATTTGCATAGCATGCAGTCCTGCCAAGGAAGCTAGCGTCTGCCTGCAGTGAGTACACAAGAAGAGTGCTCATCCAAACACAGATTCCCTGGAAGACCAAACAGAGCTGAAAGGAGGAGCGAGACTATTACAGCTGTTTCCGTCTCACTGAGCAAATCCTATTTACCCCACAGTGTTTCTCCTCAGCACACAGGTATATTAGCAAGCATTTATTTCCTTGGACGCCATAAGAGTGTGGGCAAAATGTGCCCAGATTCTTTTGGGGTCCTCAGGAAAAGGGCACTGTGTAAATTCAGGGCACTGTTACTTGAGAAGAAGAGCCTTTATCTCCCAGTCTTAATAAAGAACTAAGCACAGGGCCTATCTGACTTCTGATCAGACACCAAATTGACCCCTCTGGGATGGCTAGCATCGCATCTCCCTCCTGCCTTTTGCAGCAGTGCAATAAAGGAGCATTCACGTAGGATTAACTAAAGTTCACATGCTGCCTCAAAGAGAAAAGTCTTGATTTAACCGCTGAAAACTTATATTAATGGAAATGGAAAGACGAGAAAATGGAACAAAGACTGGGAATTTACAGAAAGTCATAATGAGGCAGTCACACGGAAACAGATCTGTAGAAAAGATGTGAGAACAAATGCAAAGAGAGACTAAGGAGTAGGAAAGGGAAGGAAGAGAGAGAGACAGACAGACAGACAGACACACACAGAGAGAGAGAGAGAGAGAGAGAGAGAGAGAGAGAGAGAGAGAGAGAGAGAGAGAGAGAGTTTATTCAATCTGTCTTGGTTTTTCCATCCTTGAAGAAAAAACTCATTAAGCAACAAACAAAATGATTATTCACATTAGAATGAGAAGAAAAGTTAGCAAAAGAATATCAGAAAATGAGAGCACCAACGAATGGAAGGTTAATAGGGAAATATGATTAAACAAGTGAGGGTGGAATTCATAGCTCTGTAACAGGAACTATAAGAACAGGACTGTTGCCTAAAGTGTGCGTGTGTGTGTGTGTGTGTGTGTGTGTGTATGTGTGTGTGTGTGTGTGTGTGCACGCGCACATGCGCGCATGCATGCAAAGATCAGAGGTCAACTTTGGCTGTCATTATTCTCCAGGAGGCCACCCACTTTTTTTTTCTTCTTTCTTGAGACAGGGTCTATTTCTAGGACTAGGGCATCATAATTTATTCTAACCAGTGATATTCAGGGAGTGTTTTATCTTTGTCTCTCCAGTGTTGGGTTATAAAAACGTTGGGCCAGCATTGTTGATTGAACCTAGGTACTGAGGCTTGAACTCAGGTCCTCAGGCATACTTGGAAATACTTTGCTGATAGAGCTACTTCCTACACCCTCTGACTTGATTTCATGAAATCAGAATCACTCAGTCCATTGCTTTCTGCTCCTAAAATAACAACAATAATTAATAATAACAATAGCAGTAATAATTCTCTTCACAAATCCGTGGATATACAGTTTCATTTCTTGGCATACAGCATATGGTGAAAAGAAATATTTTGCAATCATATTCAGAGTCTCTAATATAAAATACACTGACCACCAAAGCTGTATTTGCACACAAAAAAGCAATTTGGCAGAATGTAGTTGATAAGTTGAACATAATTAAATTAATTCCATGCTACTCTAACCAAGCAAATGGATAGCTCTTTGTTTATCAATTTGTGTGTCTTTAAGTTTTAATCATATAAACTTTACATCAAGCCAGCAGCTGACAACAGGGCCCACAAAGGGTGAACATTTTAAAATTTACCCAGATTGCTAAGGGCAAAGATATTACAACTTGTTTTGATGTTAAACATGGATAATTCCAAAAACCCATCTTGTGCTTTTATAAAAGCCTTGGCCGAAATCCATCAGATAATAATTGCATCTCTCTTTGTGATGTGAAAGGGAAAAAGGAAGTAGAGAGAGAGAGTGACCAAACTGCAGTGTGGTCCACAGTCCACACGAAAGGCAAAATCTTCCAAGCTCAATGTGAAAAGACTTCAATTTACCTGGCCAGTCTTCCACAATCTCCTCCTTTGGGGTTTCTCCGTTTCCCTCCCTGTTCCTAATATATAATAAAGCCATTTTGCCTGTGTCACAATTTGTTCTGTAAATATCTCATTTTTTTTCTCATTCCATCACTACTTTATCAAACAGAAATAGATAGGATCCCGTTAAGAAACAGAAAGCACACTCATTATTAAGATGGAGTTAAGGTTAGACTGATAGGTATGCAGAACTGCAAACATGTAGGTGTCATAGAAGTCATAACAGCAGAAGGCTACCTCCTTACCTGGGATGGTAAGCAAAGAAAGCTGTTGGAAATGTTCCAGTGTTGACCAATATGGCTAGAACTAGCCACGGGGGCATTCTCAGCATGGGCAATGTGGCTGGTTAGCTCAGCTGGAAGAAAAAAAAAAAAAAGACCAGATTTTAAAGACAGAATATGGCAAAAGAGTTAGGATTAATCAGCACTAATTTTTACACTGATTAAGACTTTTTTAACTTTATGAGAGTTTATCCCATGTAGTCCATGCTCACCTCCAACTCATTACCTACCCTAGGATAGCCTCAAATTTCTGATCCTCTTGTGTATCCCTTCAAAATACTGGGATTACAGTCCTGTGTCACTATACCCAACTTAGATGATATTTTTGATTCACTGGGCTAAGTGGCATATGTTTCTTACATATACTTCTTTCCCACTTTTATACCGTGACTATTAAAAGGGGTAAGCTATATATGCTGCTGCATTTTGTCTTTCCTCACTCAGAAAAAGACAACTGTGCAGCTCAGTCACAGACTTTGAGAAGGCTGCCGAATTGGTTTTGGTACATATGAAAGAGAACCTTGAGACTAATACTGACGGAGTGAAAACCTGTACATCGGAAGCAGTTGTGGCTGAATCAACTGGAACTACCAGGGTGAAGCAGTATCACCACAGAGGTGTGTTGGTTGAGTTTTCTGTGCTGCCCAGTTCTCACAGTTGTTAAGTCCCAAAGAAATGGCACAGAGGTCTATATTAGTTACAAACTGATTGGTCCATTAGCTCAGGCTTCTTATTAACTCTTATAACTTACATTAGCCCATTTATTCTTGTCTATGTTAGCCACATAGCTTGGTACCTTTTTCGGTGAGGCAGTGTCACATTTTGCTTGTTCTGTGCCTGGGACAGGACTGCTGACCAGGCTTTCTTCTTCCCAGAATTCTCCTGTTCTCATTGACCCGCCTATACTTCCTGCCTGGCTACTGGCCAATCAGCATGTATTTAAAAATTATTCAGAGAATACAGGCCATTTTCCCACAGCAGAGATGCTGAGAGAAGAAACAGAGAAATGAAAAGCAAGAGTCTTTTTCTTTCCTTCCTTCCCCAGCCTTTCAGTTTTCCTCTGATGCTTTCAATGGGCAGAAGCCATTTGGAAACAAACTCTAAGGAAGAAATGTGATTAATTGTGCTAAGTTGACTACAGAACATTGAATTTGATATTCAAAAGCAGATGGCTCAGAAACCAGGGCAACAAACATTCATCAAGCAGCAGTCATAGTTCTAGGTGTGAGTGACGCAGCCACCAAGCAGGTATGGATCTGTCCTCATGCAGCTGCTTTCCTTCCAGTAGAACAAAGCAAGCACCAAGCAAAAGAACAGGCAAGCAAGAGGCCTTCAAAGTAAGGACTATGCAAGAAAGGCAATAGAGCTGTGGCTGTGCATCAGAGGGGCTGCTAGTTCTGACTCATTGCTGCAGCAAAACAATTGACAAAGGCTGCAGAAAAAGGAAGAACTTGTTTTCACTCCCAGTTGTAGGAGACTGAGTCGATGATGGCCAGAAAGGTATGACGGCAGGAGCTATATGTAGGTGGTGGGTCATTGTGTACACAGTCAGGAAGCAGAGAGAATGTCTGTGCTTAGCTTGGTATCTCCTTTTAAATCTCCAGTTCAAGTGTGGAATCTATACACGGCTCTATGCATTTTGATTGGGTCTTCACACTTCTGTTGACCTAATATGAATAATCCATCACAGAGCTGTCCAGAAGCTGGCCTCATCAATGATTCTAGACCAGTGGTTCGCAACCTGTGGGACTCAACCCCTTTTGGAGGTTCCCATATCAGATAGCCTGCATATCAGATATTTATATTATCATTCATAACAGTAGCAAAATTACAGTTATGAAGTACCAATGACACAATGTTATAGTTGGGACTCACCACAACACAAGGAACTGTATTAAAGGATCACAGCATTAGGAAGATTAAGAACCACTGTTCTTGATCCTCTTAGGTGGGCAATCAATATTAATCATCACAGGCGGTAGCAAGGTGAACACAGATTCCAGATACTTTGTGAAGAGCCAGAGTCTCCAGGATACCTGGTGGCTTGCCAGAAATCCACCTCCTGCTACTAGTCATCTCTATGACACAAAAGTATGTCATGCACCAATTTGCAATACAAATATCAATAAAGATACAAGTGTCACCTTCTCAGCCAATGTGCAATTAGTTTTTATCACTGAATAAGTACTTACAAAGGAACTGGATTTCAATGTCTTTCATTAAAGGTTTTGGGTAGGAACAAAAACCATGAA
Source organism: Alexandromys fortis (assembly GCF_014885135.2). Lineage (NCBI taxonomy): Eukaryota > Metazoa > Chordata > Mammalia > Rodentia > Cricetidae > Alexandromys > Alexandromys fortis. The sequence continues at coordinate 1,955,353 of NW_026067998.1, forward strand.
ATGCAGTTTCCATTGATTTTATGGATTTATACTTTTAACCTAGAGTCTAAAGTGTAAGAAAAAATACCTTGGTCTTTCAAAGTAAAGGTGAGCTACAAATTTGGCTTCTTCTTAGTTAGCTAACCATTTCAAACAGACCATTTTCTGCCCCTGGATAAAGACAATGGTAGCAGAAAGTGTTCATGGTCATTCCTGGACTCCTCCATGTAGCGATCTATGTCGTACGGCTAGTCATGAGATAGATCCATGCATACGGCTGCTTTGATGAGCAAAGCCAGCTTTATGTATAATCTTGACAGTTCTATTGCATAATTATTTGGAGAAAATGAACACGGTTTTCAGACAGGACAACCATTCAGTAACTCTATCGGTGTCAGGTTGTTCTTGTGGCAAATGATGACTGTCTGCCAAAGGAAATACAACATTTAATATGAAGAGAAAAAAAGGAAGAAGGTGTGAATAAGAGGGTGGGTGTTACTTTAGACAATGGTACCTTTCTGAGGAGATAACATTAGAAATAATGGGTAAATGGAGAGAAAAAGGAAAAGAAAGGGTTTCAGGTCAAAAGGAATATAACTTGCTAGCCCAAAATGAGCTGGGGCATAGCCAAAGAATAATCGTCTAAAGAAAAGATGATAAGAGATTGTTCGGTAGGGGATTACATAGGATCCCTGCAAGTAATGGGAAGTAATGTGGGTTTTACATAATTGCTATGGGAACCACTGTAGGATTTCAGGCAGGCAACTGGTATGATTTGATTTACATATGCAAAAGGTCATTCTGTCATTTGTGTAGAGGGATACTCCTGAGGGGGAAGAATCGGAGGGAGATTGGAATACTACTGCCATAGCCTAGGTAAGAGATGCTGCTGCCTAGGACCCTGGTTGAAGCAATGGAAAGAGTTAGCAATGGCTGTGCTCAAGATGTACATTAGAGCTAAAAAAAAAAAAAAACACCATTAGAAAATGGGATGGTTCATGTAATTCACGAGTAAATTTTCCAAATATCTAATAGTTAACTTTAAACACCAAAATTTCTTTTAAAAAAATGTGTTTTCCTGGGAATCATTCAAAACTTAACAAAACATTTCTCGATTTTTCCCCCTTTGGAAAATTTGCACCAAACTCCCTAGTTGTTATTTTGACTCAGAATCCTGTTCTGCATTTCTGTCTGCCATCTGACACATTTCTCTGTCAATTGCTTGAGTTTCTCCAATTCAATTACTTTCACTCCATATGTTAAAGATCTGCTTGTTTTGAGGCATATCTTAATTAGGATGAAAAGATTATTTTCCACTTAATCTAATCCACATATTGGCTATGCCATTTAGATCAGAGCTGCACCTGCCTGACTTGGGTCAGCATCTGCTGCCCCAGACTGCTGTTCAGCTTGTGCACACTGATGCCTCTAGAACCATGATCATCTTGCTTGTGAGCCAGGAAGCATATTTAGCTGATATAAGCCACTAGGGTTAAAAATCAACACGATCCACATTCACTCTGTAAAATAACTGGTCACTGGCAAAAGGATGTCTTCCCATTTAGTCTCAATATCGAGTCCTTTCTTTCTTATTTCCCAGAACACTCAGCAGATTAGTGGAGATGCTATCCAAGGCTTAATAGGTGGTGTTCTTTTCTTTTTCTCCAATTCTGAATGGGAACCTAGATTAGAAACCAAATACTCATTTGCTGAAGGACCGAAACCAGGGCTGATGGATTGAATTTTAGAGCAATGGCTTTCCCAGTTATGCCCACACGAACTCAACCTAACTGACCAAACAGTCAACATACCCCACCTTGAAGGAAGGAAAAGTAGAAAGCAGAAAATGAGGGATTAAGAGCATGTAAGGAGGAGAGATGCAGATAGAAAGGAGCATGTGAGCATTCTTAAAATGAGGCGCAGAAAAGACCTAGAAAAATCTCCATGGCAGAAGGGAAAGTCATCCTAGAAAACCACATTTTAAAAGGATGTATATGGATGTGTTTTCATTGCTGTGAGATGGTGAGGAGCAAAAGAAGAGATGTAGACGACAAGACCAGAAAATGTGTCCTTGAACATGGGGAGATGGGATTTGGGGCACAAGTAGAGACATTGGCCTCCCATAGTAACAGGTGGGGACATTACAGTGATGAGGGCAAATGAACTGAGTTTTCTAGATTTAGTTGTGGGCAGATGGAGTTTTCATTCTGTGTTTTCTATTTTCTGAATGAAACATGAAGTGAGGTATTCAGTTAAGAATGAGAGGGTGGGAGGTGTGAAAATTGCAAGTTTGAAATTAAAATCATGCTGGGTAGGGAGGCACAGTTTCTGGGGAGATGATTTCTGAGTAACGCCAAAGGCCCTTTGAGGGGTGTAATAATCTATAGTGAAAGTCAACTTAGCAGTGGAGCTCACTGCAGCGACGCTTTTGTGCTCAGGAAAAGAGCTATGTGGACCCAAGTAAAGACGAGGTCATGTAGGTCATTCAGGCTACTGTAGGCCATGATGGAGGAGTAGAGGGATAAAAGAACTGAGGGTGTTGATTAAAAATGGGGGGGTGTATTCATTTAGTCAGCAATGATCACTAAACGTTAGTATATCAAAAGCAAGGCCAAAATACCCAAGTGATAAGGAAGAACTAGTTTATGTATTGAGCTTTTCCAGAACTGGGTGTGGCATTTTTTTCCTTAATCTATTCTTTTTTTTAAAATCTTCTCAGAAAAAAAAGGCAACTTAAAAATAGTGATATATATTTAGAAACTACTCTATATCAAGTACACTTAAAAAGAGAAAGAAGATGTCGTGTTAACACTGCATATACCACATGAGAAATGATGAAGAAACCATGAGCGAAGATGTGGGTCAACTGACAGGGACAACTGGATTATGTTCTGAGTACAGGCTTTGACGTCAGCATCTACAGATTAAAAGTCTTTATCAGCCAGTGAAAATCCTCAATGGTTTCCATAAAAACACTTAAAATTTTTCATCTTAAGACATATAAATCACCACTCTTATCTGAGGATCCTTCTGCAGGAAGTAAGAGCTTTAAGCTGTTATAAAACTGAATAGAATTATTATTCCAAATGATGAAGCAGGAATGCCTATAAACATTGCGATTAGTATCTTACAGACAGGCACATAATAACAGCCATCTCTCCTTAAACTCTCTTGTGCTTATATGAAATAAAGGAACTCTTACTTAATTTATTATCTATTTAATACTGACTCCTTAAAAGAAATACTCTTCTAAATTTGGGCTTTGAAAACAAATATTTTTTTTTGTCTTTACTTCCTTCTTTGCATCCTTCCTTCCCATTAAACTATGATAATTTCTCAGTTCTAGAAATATTATTACGAAAGGGATTTCCCCCTTCATACAACAAGTTAAAGTACATCCCTTTTTTATCTTAAAAATATCACAAAATCAGAAAGAACTCAGGCATTTAAGAGAGGTGAAGGTCATTGATATTCTTGATATGGAAAGTTCATTAAGAAAGTAGAGAATGTTCTATAATTTCCTTCCCTACCTGTGCGTGTGTGTGGCAGGGGAGGGGGATTCCTCTTGCTAAATCATGTAGAGGTCTCTTTTGATTACTAATCCTTTCCAAGACTGTATGTTGAATATGCTCACTATCACTCTCTCTAAAGACACTCCAAGGTCAAGGAAACTTTGAAAAATGCATCACACTTGCTTACAAGCAAGTTAATTGGCCATGCATGACATTGCAGCCAGGTTTAGTGACAGCTAGCTTCTGGTGACAATTAAGTCCATTTTAAACTAGAGTCCTCAGTCTTGGTTGCATACGAGAATCCCTGAAGACTGGGTTTATTAAAGTTTTCATTTTGAAATGCATTTAGATGTATGGAACGGTTGGAAAGATAATACTAAGAGCTCTTGTTTCTTCCTCGCTTGCTTCCTGGGAAAGTACTCCTTTACCTGACCTGATCACAAAGCTCCGACTCAGAGAAATCAATGACTACAATACCATTCACCAAACAGCAGGTCCTAATGAAATTTTCCTAGTTTTCTCACTAACGGTTTTTGTTTTGTTTTTTTTTTCCCAGCGCAGCATGACATTTAAGTGCTACTTTTCTTAGTTTCTTCTAATATGTGATAATCTCTTAGCCTTTCTCTGTACTTCACACCTTTTGCCCGTTTGAAGACGACGGATGGGCTTTTCGTTATTGTTGACGCTGTTTGTTTTAGAACTCTTTCAATGTACTCTGTTTGGTGTTTTCTCTTAAGGAGAAAGATGTGCGTTTTTGTAACAATGCTCCAGACGAGGAGCTCCAGTGGGGCTGCTGGATTGAGTGTGCTGCTTGCACACAACACCACGGAACACGTCAGGGAGTTGATGACAGCCATGCTTTATTCACAAATGACATGGTCAAGGCACATGCTTGGTTAAGGTCACTTTCCAAAGTCCCTGTAATAAAGTTTACTGGCTCCCCTTTTTAACTAATATATAGCTCCTGGATGTTACGTAAAAATCATATACATTCCATGTCTGCTCAAACTTCTACCCACTAATATTATCTTGAAACAAAGTTCTTGTCTAAAACATAAATGTAGTTTCCATGTCTCTGCTTTCTTCCACCTTGTGAGATCTGTTTGAATGTTGATAGCTTGTTCCTACTGCAAGCACTAATTAAATCAGAATTATTGAATGTGTTCTTGCTTCTCCCCAAATAAGACCGGAAAACAGATACTGCTCTTTGTATCTGATTATGAAGAAACTTATCCTGAGGATGGCACAACACGTTTTTGAACTGCCAAATAGCAAAGCCAATAAAGAAACTCCAAGCAACTCACTGAAACCCATGGTCTTCTCATTGCCCTTCCACCCTCCTTACATTCACCTCATTCCCACTGCTGTTAAAACTTCCCCCGTTTAAAGCTGATACTCTTTTAACTCTAATCATCTATAAATTTTGTTTTGATTGGTACAGAGATATAAACATGTTTTCCCCAAACCTTTGATCGCCACCTTTCTCAACAGTATACTGTGAATCTTATCTGGGGAGCAATTATTGAAGACCATAAGAATGAAACTAAAGATATGGAAAATTCTCCCCAGAATGCATTTCCAGACAGTATCATATTGCCATATCTATAAAAAGCTACATCAGTATCGGTCACGTTTATGTTCCATAGCCACAACCTCATAAATATTTTTAAAGCTGAGCTGCTGGATTAATGGAAAATGAATAAATACACTGACAGAGTCAAAAGGTCACATGAAGAAGCTTATTCCCTACTAAGTGGCAGATAACCACTAATTATAACTCTTCTCTTTCTGGGAGGCGCAAGGAAATCAGAGGCAGAGGCCAGGAACATAGTGGCCAGCTGTTACCTGTCAATTCCTCTTTGGTTTTGGTCTGAGTCTTTTCTAACTAATTGTAGAACAAATAAAGAGCAGTGTGCTGTTGTTTAAAAAGGATACCGAGTTTTACCTTAGGTCAGAACATCTATGAACTTTCTAGAACCTGGTTGTGTATCTCTGATCATTTTGTGTGTACAAGTCAGTCACTGTTTGCCCAGCCGCGGATATACAACACCTGTTGCCTATTGTAAAGACTGAAAATTTTCACTTTGCTTTTTTTTTAGGTTAATCGTTTAATAAGAGAAGCTTGAGAAACATGCCTTGTGGAAGTCTCCCTACCACTTCATCTGTAAATATATGTGCTTACTCGGATAAACAAAACTTCCATGGAAATCCCGTTGTCCCTTGTTTATTGTATTTCTGCCAGGAATGAAAACAGGTTTCCAGACTTCTAAGAATCATCTTCTAATTTTGACAAGACTGGATTGGAAAGATACTAGAAATATCGGTATCTAATTAATTTGGGGACCTCCAGAGTTGAGCTGTGTAGCTGAAAAGCACATTCCCACCTCGTTTAAGTGGTGATAGCCACACAGAGCCATACCTATGCTCTGTCGGGGGTATGTCCCATTAGATGGAGAAGTGTTGAGTCAGGGGAAACTAAATATATATATATATATATATATATATATATACCTTTTGGAGAAGGAGAGCACCCAGAAGCTTTCACTGGCAATTTTTGTAATTACTAGAGTGGCGGCAGAGAATCTGAAGGACAATTTACAGAAAAACTTATTAAGGGAATGGCTTTAGCCACTGCTGTGTTAAATGACAGAATCCGTGCTGTCATAAATGTTTTTGTCAATAATTGGCACCTTCTGGTATCGAAAAGAATAAGTCATCCAGCCTAGTTATTCATCTGATACTCAGCTCTTCTCTGGAATATTTAGGTAAGAATTCATCTAGTTTTTGCTTGCCTAAAACCTGTGATGAATGACTCTCTGCTTCCCATACCAGTCCATTTAAATCTTTGGACACTTTCAAAAGTTAGAGTGTTGTTTCCTACATTAAACTTAAATATGTTTTCCACCAACTTCTCGCTATGCAGAGCCTTACGTACTACATCCAGTCCTTGGTGAATATGACGAGCCTCTCTTGGAACCTCTGGAGATGTCTGATCTTGCCATGAAATCATTCTGAATATTCAGAAATCCATTTCTCCAGAACCTAGATAGCATGGTGACTATATCTACCAGTGCCTTTCCTCGTTATTGCATATACTGAAAGACACAGCCACACCCTTGCCAATTAGATTACAATTTCCATTTTATTAAAAGTTATCTTTCTTATTCAAATACAACTACAGAATAAGCATTATTGCCTGTATATTTTAATAATTCTAGAAGATATATTTAGGTCAGCAGGGAAAGCCCTCGTCAGACATTGCCCTGTTGGGTGAATAAGAACTTCATTCCCAGTTTTCTCTCATTTTTTTAAAATTCATCCTTTTAATATATATTCTACCTGTCCATGACCTAAATTACAAATAAATTGTTTATGCCTTCTTTAGAGCCAAGTAATTTTTTTTTTGTACATCTTCACGGGATTATTACATCTGCTCTTTCCCCTTTCCTTCACACTCCAATGGTCTCCCGAAAATTCTCCTCTTAGGATTTTGGATTTCTGAGCAGGAATAAATGATATTGATGCAGAAGATTATTGTGACTTTTTTTTTCGCTAAACAAAATCTGTTCCTACTGAATTGGAGCTATTCTTCCATTACCATATTTCAAACAAGCTCTACTCCCTAAGCTTTGGTGACACCAGCGAGATATTGACCATCTGTGTTATGATATCTAATTCACTCGGTTACCTGCTAGAGTCAAATATATGGAGCCCACAGGATGTGATAATAACAAAAATAAATGTAACCTAGGATCGTTATTTTTAAAATGGGAAAGGAGAGAACCGAAAGCAGCCAGGGCAACTGCGACTTTAATAGAGAACTAATCATTGGGTTTGACACACAAGGGCAGACAGTGGAGACAGAACCTACACTGCTTTTCCCTGCTCCCGCAACTGGAGTTCTGTCAAACATAAGACGAAAATCATCAGAAACTGCAGCTACCCCAACCCAGGACAGCAGAAGTCATTTTTCAAAGACTTGAGTTTTTTAAGAGTACAAAGCCAGGTTCACAGTTTAGGAGCAACACAGTTTCTCATCCACAATCTGTCTTTCAGCCCACCTATTCTATTACCAATATAAGGAAGGCACAGAGATAAAATACAGTTTAAACTCCAAGTCCCTCAAACCACCTTGTGAGGGAAGGAAGACAGGTCAGGTGCTGACCTGCTGGTTGGAAGGGAAGCCGATGATGACCACAGCGGGGCTCTCGGTTTTTCACCTGATAAGTATGAATTGGGCTGGGATCGGCACAAGATGGGTGTTAGGTTACTTGAGGTTTGTGCTGTTAAAAGTTTGAGACAGATGTGCCTATCAAGGGCTAGCTGAATAGAAAGCTCTTCAATGCCTGCTGAAAACTGGTACAAAGCCTCCCAGAGCTCTGGGACATATTCTTCCCCATCTAACTGCTGCAAGTGATTGTTTTGGATTCAAAAAAAAAAAATTCTTTCTGTGGGCCTTGAAATTTCATGCCAGAAACACAGGAGGCAAAGATGCATTTGGTCACATGTTAGTAAATATCCCTTCCCTGACTTTCACTAAAGCTCATCTCTGCTTTTCCCCTTCCTAATAGTAATAATGTCAGTGAATTCTTATTCATATGACATATAATAAATAATTACCTGAGCCACACAGATGCTATATGGGAGATAACTTTTTTATTAGCTTCAGGAGCTAGGGTTGACAATTTCCATGCAGACTAAAAAATAGGATCCTCAGTCTTCAAGGTCCTCACAGAGGGAAAGTGAAGAGAAAACATACATCCATACCTGATACATAATCTATAGATTGGGATGTAGTGAGAGGCAGAGATAGATAAAGAGCCCTAGAGGTTCCAAAAGAAGAAATTAATTCTGAATTCAAGAACATCACAAGTAAGGTGGGGTCGCTAATGGTGAAACAACAGGCTTCAAACAGGAGCGCTGTGAGCACTGATCTCAATTTTACTGCCCTGACTTTGCCCACATCATTTCACTGTACATTAGTTTCTTCGACCATTAAATGAGAAGGGAAAACAGCATTCATGCCCAAAGTACTCACATCCTCTGGAGATGACTCGGAGATGAACACATCAATAGACAGATCCCAACCCAAGCAAAAACATCGGATTGTTCATGGAAAACTTCACACTGCCCAGAATAGCGCAGAAATGGCCTTGCTCTCCAATGCTAGCAACCCCTAACTCCACATTCTTAAAAGTGGTCCCTCAGACCAAAGCTCAGCTTACAGCCACACACCTAGACGTTCACACACAGCCTATATGAAAAGGCTTATTTCTGCTGGCAAACTATCAAGTCACCTGCAGGCCTAATTGTCTTTCTTTATACACATTTTAGTTTTCCAAAAGTAAAAAAAAAAAAAAACAGAAAAATATCTCTAGGATCCTGTGAAAAGCGGTCTTTCAAGATTTCTTTGTGGCTTAATAAATAAAAAAAAAAAAAGGAAGTCAAAATATTGCTTTTCCACGGGGCTGTGTTTACCAGCTTCAAAAGAAGCCTCTACAGAGCGGTGATCATGTAAGTTCAAAGCCAAGTGCTTTGTATTTTATACACTTGAGTTAGTGCTTAATTCACTTCACCCATGTTTTTACTGCACAGACAGGTAAATTCATGAAAACAAGCACAAATAAGAGATGCTGATACAGGATAAGGATCAAGACAAACAGAGGAAACAATGGAGCCTGTACTACAGGCTCTACCTCAACGTAGCCAATAACTAATTAATACTGCACATTAGTTACATTGCTAAAATGTAATTAATTAATGTTATAATTAATGCTTCACAGATTGACTTTATATAACAAATCCATTGTTTTTGATACTTTTTGTTTTGTTGTCTCAAGGTGCCAATCTGTAGTCCTGGCAATCCTGGAAAGATGTAGCCCAGGTAGGCCTTGAAGGTGGTAACTAATCCTCTTGCCTCCACCTCCCAAATGCCAAGATTACAGGTGCGCATCACCACACCTGGCGGCACCTCTATTTTGAAACCTCCTTGTAAGAAAACATTGTCTCTAGGATACACCTGAGGAAAGACCTACATTATCACACAACTGAAGACTTAGAAGAGGGGCCCCAGATGACTGCATATCTGAAAATACTGAGACCAACGTAAAGGAAGAAAACCCTCATAAATAACACAAAATAAATCACGCTATAATATTGTTATTTTTAAATAGAAAGTTGTGTGAAGTATTTAGAATACAGTTTCTGCAGAAGGTATATGAAAGGGAACATTTCGATTTCTAGAGCTGTCTTATTTTTCAAACCCCATTCGCACATAAATTTCTAGCCGTCCTCTATTAGAAATTAAATGTGTGTGTGGGGGGGTGCATCTCTGTCATTCATCTCTCTGTCCCAAAGTTTTTTCTCTTTCACTAAAAAAAAGAACTAAAATGAGCCACATCATATGTCTCAGCTCAGACTGAGCAAGCACAAGACAGACAGTGTCTAAGAAGAGGGCGTTCACATATGATGATGGACCGTTACCTTAATAGAAAAGGAAACCAGTCCTCTAGAAGTAAGTAGGCATGATATTTTCGAGTGGGGAGAGAAATTCAGGGATTTGGGCCATTTTAGGAGTCATTTATTTTCACCTTCTAATCTAACATGTAACAAGCTTGGAAGTCATCGCTCCCATCAATATGGGGGGAGAAAGCTGAGCAACTAAAAATCAAAAGCGCTTAGCCAGATGTAGTGGCACTTACCTGTATGTAATGCCAGTACTAAGCCGAGGCTGCAGGATGACAAGATGGAGACCATTATCAACAATATAAAGAAATCCTGTCTCAAGAAATGAGGACGACAAAGGAAAAGCTATTCTTGTGTGCAAAATATTCTGATTTATTGAAGTTACAGTGAAAATTGACATTCAATATTTAAGAGACAGGCATGGGTACTCAGTTTAGGACCAGAGACCTTAGTAGCATCAAGAACTGGCAGTGGATGCATTGCAAAAGAAGGAGTTTGCTAAAAGTTATCCCTGGGAGACCAAGGCTTCAATGAAGTAAAATATGCCACTGAAGCCTAATTCAATTGAGATTTACTGGATTTTAACAGACCTAGAAGCAGGAAAATAACCAATTCTAGACCCCTGTAGAATTCCTATTTTCTACAAACAGGGAAAACAAAACAACAATAAAGAATAACAAAGGTGAGAAACACCTGTGTGAAGGAAAGAGGCTCATGGAGCGGTATCGACAGTCACATACTGTGTCATGATTCACCACTCCCTACATACATATCAACAGGGATCCTGCATAACAATAAAAAGAACTGTAGTTCTCATATAGTGTTCAAGTAGGAACCTTCTAGGAAAATAAAGACAACAGCTAAAATAAAAACCATATGCCACATAAAACTGTAGCCTCTGAGACAATGCAAACTGTAAATACAGCTTAAGCATTATCCAGATAAATTTTAAAAAAAACCTCACCCAAATATTCTAATGATCTCAAATTCTTCTCACCTGATCGGTGCTGTGTCAAAATGTCAATGAGAAGACACATTCGAGAGAATCCTAGATGTTCAAAATAAAGTCTTGAAGAGACAGGACAGCATGAACAAGACTTGGGAATCAGCAAGCCCGAAAACTAGTTCTGTCTAATCAGCTGAAGGATCTAATGGGAAGGGAGGATAAGATAAAAGAACAGATGACTCACAGAAGGAGAGAGATGAGGAGTCTACAAAAGAATAAAGAGGTGCTAGAAATAAAGATCGGTGTTATAAAAATGGAAAATGATGTTGATATCTTAATTTGTAGACTTGAGCCAGAAAAGAATCAGTGATTTGAAAGACAGGTAAATAGACTTTAAAAAATTCCTAGAGTGAAACATATAAATAATAAAAATTTCACAAAGAGAAGAAAGTAGAAACTAAACAGAAGAAACTGAAGTGCTAGGGCCGAGGGTTTTCCACCAGTGGGACCCACTGTAGGAAGAGAAGGTGAAACAGAGAGCATAGACGGGCATTTCATCTGTCAAAAGAACCAGTTTCATGGATAATTAGGCTGTAAATGTCTAACTAACACAATCTCACAGTCGTCCATCATCCCATAGACAGTGTGTCTTCTGATTGCTTTCTCTGTTTTCTCTACTTCACATTCTTTGCTTAATGGTTCCTACCAGCTTGTGTGACTTTTAACCTTTTTGGTCAATTTAGTCTGCCCTTCTCTGTGTCCTTATCTGGCTAGCCTGGTCTACAGAGCTAGTGCCAGGACAGGCTCCAAAGCCTCAGAGAAACCCTGTCCCCCCCAAAAAAAAAATAAATAAATAAAGATACAAGTGGGTTGAAAATAATACAGATGGGTTAATCATGTTCTAATATAAGCAATCCCTGCTCAACAGATGTCGTTCATCACAATCTTGATTCACAAGATGACTGCATTGGGCTGAGGTGCCCATGCTGATTCTTGATCCAGTTATCTCTGATCTTAGAAGACAAGCCATACAGTGAAATAAAGACACAGGAAGTTGCTTACTAGTACACATTCGGAAGGGACTAGTGATAAGGTGACCTGTTACTGTGTTAAAATTTATTTGACTATCCATACATTTAGGAAAATGCTACAAAAAGCAAATTTAAGTTTCCCAAGAAAATTTTAGCTTTGACTCAATAGGTCATTTTTTACTTGAGCTTGGTTTCTAGTTTATAGATAATCTTACTGAAAGTTGGTTGCACATCTCCTACTAATGGTATCTACAAATGGAGGGGAAATAGAGAGTAACATTGCCTGTGTGCAACAGGATATGGGAGATGAGTCAAGTCTAACACTGTAAATGACAGTTCCAAGGTAAACTCTCAACTGGACCAAGCTCAGACTACTCAGACTATCAGTGTGTCTTGGTGACCAAAATGTACAGAAAGATATTGATCCGTTCATCCCAAATTGTATATTCACCCTGATCCTATTCCTTGAGTAATTTCACAGTGTCTCCTGTCCCAAAATACTTTTAACTGTGGCTCTAATAAAATATGACTTGATAAATCAGAAAGGTAAATGTATGTTGGAATTCAATGTGTGTGTGTGTGTGTATATGTGTGTGTATGTGTGTGTGTGTGAGAGAGAGAGAGAGAGACAGAGAGAGAGAGACAGAGAGAGAGAGAGACTTATGTGTGCATAGTGCATTGGAAGAAATGTGTCTTTCATAAGCTTTAGTTAAATTTAAAATGCTAATTTTCTGGATAACATAAAAATCAATGTTGAAAGAGAGTATACGTTAAATATGAATGTGATCCCCCTTCACTAGTTTGCCGTGGTCATGAGAAGTTAACTTTTCTTCTCTGTGGGCTTCCACACAGCACTGAGAAAGAAGGAACAGGGTACTAGCATCATTCCTTACAGTTCACAACTGTGTTTGACCTTTCTGGGCACCTTTTTAAAGGAGGAATAAATTGCTTTGCTCCAGCTCTGCAGAGAGGGCTATGTGCCAGCAAGGACTAAGGAGTAGGTTGCAAGAACCTTGTTCTTCTACTAATTCTGACCTCAGAATCAAAACACCTGCCCTCATGAATCATATCTCTCCAACTGCCTACTGCTTCTTGGCAACATAAACAGTGATACTTTCTGCTTCCTACTAAAAGTTTCTATTTTAGAAAGATATACAAAATATGTAGTTGTTGTTGTTGTTGTTATTGTTAGAGGAGGAGGAGGAAGAGGAGGAGGAGGAGTGTTCCACTTTGTCAATCTTCTGTGGTCTCACACAAGGTATGCATTTCACTTTTTATCTGTTTCTTGGGATGGATTTGTATAGGGCACGAAGTAAACACTGTCCTCCATAGAACCTCTGCCTTTAAGAGGAATCCAAGTGTTGTCACTGTTCAATTTGCAAAAGAAAATTTCAAGACTATTTATTCATTCACCAAAATGAACTCTGAGTACCTCAAGATTCCAATGACATTTGAAGGTATCGCTGATAACATACAATGGTCAGATACTTTTCTCATTTTAAAGATGAAGAAACAAGATCTGTAGAAATACTAAATGCTTTATTTAAACTTAAAAAATGAGAAAAAAATAGGTCATGTTCTGTAAAAGTAGGGTTGAATTACAGTCATCTAAATCATATAACTTATATTTTTATAAAACCTTAAATTTTTTTTCTTTAAGGCACATGGACTATAGAGATGGGTAATTGGAACAATATAAGATCGATATGTTATAAACAGACAAATAGATAGATAATAGCAGATAGATAGATGATAGATAGATAGATGATAGATAATAGATAAATAGGCAGTAGATAGATAGACAGACAGACAGATAGATAGATTGATAACAAATAAAGATAAAGACAGATATAAGGTAGGAAAGAGATGATAGATGAGAAATAGGTATCATGTAACATAAAATGTGAATGTCTGGTTTAATGACGCATCAAATTTGCTATAAATATTAGCTATTTACTTAAAAGATGCTAAAAGCCTTTATTTTTCACTAGAAGTTCTAAAATATCCCCGGCTTGGAAAAAAGAAGGAAGGAAGGAAGGAAGGAAGGAAGGAAGGAAGGAAGGAAGGAAGGAAGGAAGGAGGAAACTGAGGAGACCTAATTGGTTCTCACTCTAAAGGTCCTCTAGTACAAAAATATTCATATAATGAAGGAGTAAGTTAAGTGACCTCGCCAACCCTGAAGAGTAAAAAGAGACCCTACACGTGAAACTCAGTGCACACACACATGATGGAATCCCTGAAGAGAAGTACATTCTGTATTCAAACAAAGATCAGCAAACAAATCCAGAGTGTCTAAGTGTTTGAGTTTTTCCTTTCTAACCATGAGCTGCTCTGATGGCCAGAGGTTTTCATTTCCCAGCTTAGCACAGAAGAATCACACAGGCAAACATGGATATTTTGCCTGCAGTCTCCACGCAGATTAATTATTTCTGGCTGCCAGGAAACACAAATGGGTCGTGTTACTTCTGTGATAAAACCCCAACTCACCCTTAGAATCAAAAGAAACACAGAAAAAGCCTCCAACCCCCAACCAGTTATTTCACCTTGAATATACTTCTCCAAAGGAGACCTTTGATTTTTTTCTTTTCTACAATAAAACATTAAAAACCAAAAAAGGAGAAATTCCTAGTCTTGTTTTTTTATCATTAATTACTGTAAACTGCTAATTAAAGAGGATTTCTTTTACTAAATGATTTACTTCTTATGTCTGCCTTAACACTTGAAAGGCACCAGCCTCAAGGAAAGAGGAAGTGGCTATTAAAGAATGAATGACTAAATATTCACTTTTTACTGATGTTGCTCGGTGCTATTATTTTTGAATGTTTAAAGATGTTCTCTGTAATTCTGTTCTCAGAATCACCAAAGAGAGAGAGATTGACTACCCGCTAAGGCAAAAAAGTGGGAAGGGCTCCTGCCTGCTCACATTCTGACATTTAAGTTCCAGAATCGTCTGAAACATGATTTGTGGTTTCCATGACAACTCTGTAATTGCTAATAAAGTAGAAAATAAATAAATAATTAATCAACCTTTTCTGCAGCCACATGGATATTATCTTACATTTTTAAAAATAGTTTAAATGGAACTTTTTCTTAGGGAATTCCTCCGGTTACTATTCTGATAGGAAAAAAAGCCAGGGCATTGCAGGGTAATTCCTATTAGCTTAATGTTTTCCAGGTCCCTTAGGCTCTGGTTGTTCACACCTCCCTTCAGCTGCAGGTAAGGGAACTTGGTTGCAAGGAGGAGTGAAGGATTTTTGCATCTTTGAAACTTCAGAATAGCCAGGAGAGCACTGAGGCCAATGGATGAGCCAAAGAAACACCACCTAATTCTGGATTTGACATCTCTTAGACAAGTGCAGGGGGTGGGGGATGATAACAAGCTGAGGGGTGAAGGTGAGCACACACCTAAAATCAACCACATTCAGTGGGGGTCAGTCAACTGTGCTCACTCACTGGGAGGTTTGTGATTTCTCTGCTTGGCAGACTTGAAAAAAAAAATAACAAAAAAAAGTGAACCCTTTGGGACTTGGGAACCTGTTCAACCGACACAATGTCGCCATTCAAAATTCACCAATTTCTGCACTGCTGTGTATCATTTGTTAAAATTGCTTCAGCCCGAGTTCCCTTCCCCTGCTCTCTAAGTCTACTCACTGGGTCACCAGGACTAAGCAGGAACATTTTGATAAATTCGGTTTCCATGACGATGAATTAGCTAGTGAAAGGGGGGAGGTGTTGAAAGATCTGTATTCTGTAGAATACTCTCAAATGTTTGCCTGTTTTCATTTTTAGCCATTTAGTTCTCATGGCTCTGTTCCAGGACTCTTTAATTTGCCAGTAGCTGTTTTTCCTGCACAGATTACAGGAGTAATTCATCAGTGAATGCTTCACTCAGCGGTCCCATCTAATGTAAGGAAACATAAAAATGAATTTTTTCAATTATGCCTTTTGTTTGTTTGGAAAGCGTGTACCAAGCACCCCCTCTCTTCTCTTACCATCTAGCTTTAGTGTTCTGTTCTTTTTTCCTCTCTTATTTATTGACCATTACCTTACACAGACTACAACGGCAATTTGTAAGAGGTTGGGATCGGCTTTTAAATACCAATAAATTCTTGAAAGGCAATGATTTTTGAATTTAGTGGACTCAAACCCAGAGGGGGATGTAAAAGGAGAAAGAACATTAAAGCACCGAAGTCTGGTACATGCTACAATGAAACAAAATGTTTTCAAAAAAAAATTAAGCAATAGAATCTTTTATTTACTAAATTACTTTAAATTGGCTTATTTATATACAGTGGAATTCATTTGTGTTATTTCAGCATTATCCATTTCCTGAATGTAATGATAAAGCAACTACTTCCTTTAGGGACCCCCCCAAAGTGATTTTGATAGTTTCTCTTTCTAAATGGTAAGACTACTCGTAGGATTCATCTGTTTGCATCAGGAAACAATGTGCATGCAGACCAGAACAGTGTTTCTTTAGAACATGCAAACCCAACCCAACTCGGACTTTCATGCCAACAACTGATCTAGCTTCTTCTAATCAGTAAGTCTAAGTCATGGACTTTCCTTTCCTTTATTTTCACTTAAAACAAATCAAATAATCAACTCTCAAGAATCTCTAACTGTTTATTCCAAAATCTCACTGCCACAGATTTAAAGACTGCTTATACACTTTCTCAAATTTACTTATCTTTTGTTTAAAGCAGGAAGAAGCTTTACTGGAAAACGTATAATGCATCAAGAATTTAGAAAGAATCAGGAATTAATCTGAAAAGAAAAGTACAAAGAACTAGAGGACTTACAGGAGATAAGAATTGTTCATCACTGATAGGCAAAGCTCAGACAATCCGGACTACTTTCAATCTTTTCAGTAACTAGAAACGCGATAATATATTTTTCTGCAAAGAGCAGCTCCTTGGTTTTATATTCGCTCTTTCGACTTAGTTTCTTCACCAAGAACAGAGAGAGCTCCCACACAGAAGAAAATACAATATTCTCATGCCCACAAAATATTACTAATATCAGTGGCTCTCGCAGAATGGGCATGATTGAAAATCAAAGTAATTGTTTTAATGAATAAACACAAGTTGTTTTGCAGCAGATGTCTGGAGACCATTAGAAAAGAAAACTCTCCACTCCAAACTCAGTGTGTTAGTGGCTCTGAATTTATTCACGTTGATGCAGAAGAGTGAGGGCAGCCGTGTCAGCTGATGGGACACGTACAAGAGGTAGGCTAATGACTTCTTTTGTTCACCTGCCATTGGAGGGTCCTCCTAGAGTTTATGGGTAACATGCATGGGGGCTGCTAACAGTGTGACGTTTCCCTTCCTAAACCTGAGGACATAAGGCAGAGGTGGCATTTGGGTCACATTGATGTTAATAGGGTGAGATCCCTCTGCCAGCTGCTGTCTGGGAAATAGAGATGGCATGGCCAACCCCATGGGGCAGCTGCCTTCACACCAATGTGACCCACAATTGGCACCAGGCAGTGCAGGAGGGAGCTTGTTAATGCTAATATCTCCAGTGAGATACGGATAAACAGCCACACACTCAGTCCTGGGGATTGAAAGTGTCACAAAAATACAGTTGAGTGCAATTGCTGATCGTTAAATATGAGTACAAATGAGAAGAATAATGGCTTGTTGATCCACCTCAGTCACGTCTGACATCCTTATGACACTATTTTTAACAGCAACGGGATATGTTACAAATACTTTATGGTAAAAAAAACTTGTTACTTTATGTATGGTAATCATATAGAGAGAAATCCATAGTATATGTCATGTATAATCAAATTTAATCAATATTAAGGGTACATTTGATTCATATTTATATCATTTATATAATTGTCCACTAATTCATATCATAGAAACAAACCAAGTATAAACATTCATCCATTTAATTCTAACATTTGAAAAGTAGAGGCAGAGAGATCAGGAGTACAAAGCCCTTATTAAATGCCTAACAAATCTAGATATGACTCAGGCTACATGAGACCCTTCTCCAGAAAGAGAAATGGGGACTGGAAAGATGAACCAATGGTAAACCACTCACACTACAAGCATGGCTATGATAGATACAGAAGAGGACAGCTGGTTCTGCCCTTTAAAGTGTGAATTCAGTCAAAAGACACAGGTAGTTTAAGCACAAGTTTATTTTTAAAAGTACAGTTCTGTTAGTAAAGCTAAGCAGCATATTCCCAAAAACTTGTGGAGGGCACCTCCAAGAAGGGTAGGGTTCTGTGTACAGATTCTGAAGACCTTTTTAAGAACATTTATGAAGCCAGTGGCATATTCATGAAGCAAAGTGACTCATTCTTTTTCTGTCCCAAATCATGGTGAATGAGACCTAATTTTTACCGTATTCTAGGAAGTTGTCAAACCACAGTGCAAGTGATACTATACTAGGCCAAAGATGAAGATCCTTCATTGGCGTACACATATAGGTGAGTGTCCTGATGTATTGATTTTTTATTTACAGGAAACAACCCAACTGCAGTTTCAAATATATCCAGTCACAGAGGAATGTGTCAGGGGACACAGATGCCATGAGGGAACTGCAGCTTTGTTCAGTTACCATATTCAGCTTTTGTCCAAAGGGCTCTGGGGTAGCTTCCTTCCTGAAGCAGTGAGACTGCTGTGTGGATCCCAGTCAGAGCCAAGCCAAAATCAGCTTCATTGTTTTTTGTTTTGTTTTGCTTTTCCTCAAAACACTCTCATTTTTATTACCTGGTCAGTATAGCTGTCCTATACCTAGTTGCAAGAGTGCCTTTTATATACTTTCCCTCAGCATTTCTGTCCTCACTATTTTAACCCAAATATTTGTTTTCTTTATTTAATTTATTTTTTAAATTTCATTTTACATTCCAACCACAGTTCTCTCTCCCATTCCTCCTCCAGCCTCCCCTCCTCTTTCCCCAATCCACCCCCCACCTCTCCTCCCATGAGTAAGGAAGGGCTCCCATGGGAAGTAATCAAAGACCAGCGCATCAAGCTGGGGCAGGACCAAGCCCCTCCTCCCTGCACTAAGGTTAAACATGGTATCCCGCTGCAAATACTTGCTTTTTTATAAAGACATCAAAAACAGATTCAAGGAAACACACCTTCAACAAATAATATTGGAGAAATGGGGTGTAGGTGTGAGGAAGAATGAAACTAGAATGAACCTCATTATTTTGCCTGCACATAAAGCGCTCAAACCTCAAAGTGTATATAAAATACCTTTGGACTGGAGAGGGAAAGGGAGGGGAAGGGAAATGGGAGGAGGGGAGGAGGTGGAAAATTTTAATGATAATAATAATTAAAATAAATAAAGCAAAAAAATGCCTCAACATGAAGCCTGAAACTCTCAAATTCCTGAACAAAAAGTTTCGGGGTACACTATAACATACAGGCACAGGTAAAGCATTTCTAAATAGGACTCTCGTTGCTCAAGAAATAGGGTCAACAATTGGTAAATGGGACTTCATGAAACTAAACTAGCTACTTTGTAGCAAGGAAAAAAGAAAACAATCAGTCAATTGAGTCAAGAGGCAACACTGAGAATTGAGATAATATTTGTCAGCTATACATCTGACAAGGGATTAACATCAAGGATACAGAAAGAGAGGGAAAAAAAACAACTCAATTAAAAAATAGCTATAGACCTAGAGGGAATTCTGAAAAGAAGAAATGCAGGTGGCTAATAAACATTTTCAAAAGGTTTCAACATAGATAGTCAACAGGGAAATGCAAATTAAAACTGCTATGACATTCTACCTCACACAGGTCAGAATGCACCAAGAAATCAAATGACGATGAACGTTAGTGAGAAAGTGGGGAAGGAGGGATTTTCTTTTTTTTTTTTTTTTTACTGTTGCTGAGAGTGCAAACTGATGAATTCATTATGGAAATCAATGTGGAGATTCCTCAAACAACAACAACAACAAAGAGCTATATGTGACCCATCTGTCCCACTCCTGGGCATCTATCTACCCAAAGGACTTTATATTGTACTGCAGAGATCCTTGCTCATCCATGTTCACTGTCATCCTATACATAAATAAGAAAAAGAATCAAACTGGATGTCCATAAATGATGAAAGGTTAATGAATATGTGATATGTAAACATAACAAAGTGATTTTATTAAGCTGTAAAGAAAAATGAAATGAAATTTACAGGTAAATGGAACTTGAAAAATCTTATTGAGTGAGGCAACATTCTCCTTCATACGTGGATCCAACTTTAAATTTTTGCTTTTCTATGTTCACCTTGGAATTTCTGTAGAAGCCAGGAATAGAGTCCATTGAGAGGGTATGTCGTAAAGGATGAGAGAGTAAAACATAGGGTAACAGTAAAATAGAGGGGGGAATACTGAGAGTAAAAGGTTTTCAGCAAGGAAAGGAAGGAAGAGAGAAGAAATGAGGGGAGGAGGAGGATTATCCACAACAAAGAGTATAAAACTTTCTATATGGAAATCTGCCATCTTATAACCAAAAAACAGCACTTAAAGTTCTTAAAATAATAGTTTAAAGGGATGTGTCCTGCAGGCCTCGAAAAACATTGTTTTTAGAAACTATGGGTTTCTAAAAACAAAAACCCCAGCGCCAGGCCTGGGATCCCTCTTTATGAGTAGTTGTCAAGGATGGTCGGTCCCAGAGGCTCTGCAAATGCTGCCAGTCTCTGTGAATTCAAATGTACATCAGTCATGCTATATTTAAAGGACTTTGTTTTATTGGTGGCCCCTGTGCCCTTTAGCTCTTACAATCTTTCTGTCTTCTCTTCCATGGGGTTCCCTGAGCCCTGAAGGTAGGGATTTGATAAAAAAAAATAAAAAAAAAAGTCGCATTTACCCATTTATGACTGAATGTTCTCTTTCTTCGCACACTGTCCAGTTGTAAGCCTCTGTATTTGTTCCCCTCTGCTGCAGGAGAACTAAATAGACTAGAGACCGAATACTACCGTGCTGCTCAAGAAATATAGCAATAAAACAACTTCTAATAGCATTCTGCTCTACTCATAGACCAGTGCCTTGCTCAGCCATCATCAACACTATACATTTTTAGACAATACTTATGAATTCACTCTTCTCAGTGAAGCTTGTAATAGATGTTGAGCAAAGGCAAGCTCAATGTGACTCTCAAAGACAGGAAGCAACAGTGCAGATTGTATCTGTTGACAGTTTCAGAGCTGATACTTTTGTTTTAATGTCAAGCTGAGTGTGCAAATGATATTTTCTAGGGTTTGGAAGTCGCAACCATCAGTTAGGATTTCAACAGCAGGATATATTATCATTCTTTGAAGCAAAAGTGGAAAATAGTAACAAGTTGAAAAGAAAAGAGGAAAATAGTCTATAAAGTCAGAAGAGTCTTTTGAGTTGGAGAGCAGAGGGAGTGGGAAAAAAATGTTGATTTCTTGACGTTTTGTGCAAGAACAACTGATCAATTAGAAATATTACAAAGGGCAATCTAAATTCATGCCAATGCATCCCGCAAACCTTCAAAGCATTGCTGTCCGGTCAGGCATGCTTAGACTGTAGTAACAGCTCAGCCCTCAACTATGTCATAGGAAATATTTAATGTCCC
This sequence comes from Alexandromys fortis, assembly GCF_014885135.2. Classification (NCBI taxonomy): domain Eukaryota; kingdom Metazoa; phylum Chordata; class Mammalia; order Rodentia; family Cricetidae; genus Alexandromys; species Alexandromys fortis. Next base: position 1,976,849 of record NW_026067998.1, read on the forward strand.
CACAGTCTTCTCCCCTTAGTTTACAAATTGAATAACATTATCACCCATTTCTTGAGCCAGGCATGAAAATGAAATGTGATAAATGCGTTAGTCTAATACAGTGGCTTCTGATAAATTGTGATTCTATTTCTCCCAAGTGGGATATGGGCAATGTCTGAAGATACTTTTTGTCACTACAGTGAAAGACAGCAGTGAGGTAGCTGGTACTGGCACCTAATGACTAGAGGTCAGCAATGCTCCTAAGCCTCCAAAATCTACATCACAGTACGCTACAACACAGAGTTATCCTATCCAAAATGTCAACAGTACCAGTGTCAGCAGTGAAGACAAAGCCAGGAATGGGGTCAGGTAAATATGAGCTAACCGGCATCTCCCGAACATCCAACAGCATCTTCGGCATTTTTCTCCTCTCACCTTCACCAGGATTTCATGAGAATGGGACCAGGATTATCCTTAATTTAGACATACACAAAGTTAAGTAATTATACTAAGTCAGGTGATACAAGAACTAAGAATGAGAGAACTAGAATTCCATAGATCCTACCGTGATATCTCCTGGAAAGAAAAAAATGACACAGGGGATCCATTTCTCAGCATTATGATAAAAGCTTAGTTTATTGGCTTTCATAGAAACCTTGACAGTCATACTCTAGTCAAAGCAATACGCAGCATGTGTTCTCTCACACCCAAGTCATTCCTGAAAGATGACGTAAACAGGAATGAAGTCATATTTTAAAAAGAAGAAAATTAAGCATTTCTTGTGTGTCTTTAAAAGGCAGTTTTCAGGTCTACTGTAAGAAATTTGTCTGTGTGTGTGTGTTAGCAATCAGTAAAACCTGACTTCAATATCTGCATTAGGTCCTCTCTAATGCCCAGGTCAATAGCTCCTCTTGTAACAGCGTGAGGGTTTAAGCACTGCTCCAGGCCTATGCTAAACTTGAACCTGGGATCAAAGAGATAAAAGTCATTTGGCTCTATCACTTTCACTTTATGACCTGAACTTCTTAAGACCTGTATATTTACCACATTGTCAGTGAGGTGTCATTGATTGTCTTTTAAGAAAAAAAAATAATCTTTGGCATTGATGTTTTTTGAAAGGTGTTTTTAGTCTCTTTAAATCTTCCCCCAGGAAAGCTGAAGCTGTGGAGTGGATATGTGTGTAAACTTTTAAAGCATCCTAGAAAGGCAGCAACTGCTGAACTGTGAGTGTCCATACATATACTCTGACAATTTAATGAAGTATCTATGGGAACTGAAGGGTCTTAAATTTTCAAGAACAACTGTATGTTGATTGAAGTGTGACATCAAATGCAAAAAAAAAAAAATAATAGAATAGCTAATGCTACAAGTTCTAAGAGCAGATCAGTCTCTGAATCCACACTGTACCATTTCCTCATTGTGTGTTCTTGACAAAGTTTAATCAAACAACATTTTTTTATTTTATATGTGTGCATGCATGTTTTGCCCATATGAATATATGTGCACCATGTACACAACTGATATATGAACAGGTCAGAGGAGCATCATATTCTTGGACCGGAGTAATGGATGATTGTGAGCTACTTTGTGGGTGCTAGGAAGCAAATCCAGGTCCTCTGTGAAAGCAACAAGTGCTCCTAATACTTAGTCTTCTCTTCAGCCTTGGCATGTGTGTTAATTTTTTATTTCCATATGTTTAGCATGATTATAGATAATAAAAATCTACTCTCATGTAGCTTATAATAAAATATTATAATGAAATAAAATCTTGGATAGTGATAATTATTTCCGTGGAGATAGTTCTATGAATGCTGGCAGTGATTAACCAAGAAGTAAGGCTTCTGAAGAGGATTGCTATGGTTAGATTTTAAATGTCCCTCAAAGGCATGGGTGTTAAAGACACTATGGTGTTGAACCTTTAAGAGATAAGGCTTATTGGCAGTTTGGGGGTCATTTAGATCACTGATGTCAGTCTATGAACAAGACTAAAACAGTAAATTAAAAGTAGAAGGATTTGAGGGTCATGTGAGACCCTGGATTCTTCCTTTTTCTCTTTCATTTTGTAGACGTAAGATGAGTGAGCTTGCTAAACGTGTGCTCTCTCTACAATCTGCTGTCTCCCTGAAAGCAGTAGCCTCCATTGAGTATGAACCAAAACCTTAAAAACTGTGATCTGATCCCAAATACACCTATTCTTTCATAAATTAGTGTCTCAGGTGGTTCGTCATAGTAATGAGAAAGTGACTAAGACAAAGGGTCATAAAATAAGCAAATGAAAGACTTTGGGAATGGAATGACCAGGTGAGCTTGTAGAAAATTCAAGGTCACCGAGTTTGCTCTTCAGTGACTCATGGCTTTAAAGAAGCCAGGAATTAACTTATACGGGAAACTGTGCGCCAGGAGGAGTTGGGTTGACTCTGCGTACTAGAAAGCAAGACAACACTGTTGGGTAGGGAACTGTTCCAGTTGTGTTTTCGAAGACATTTTGTTTCCCATGCACTGGACAATTTTCTCAGAACCAACAGCAGTAAAACTATGTAAAGGTCATTGCAGTCACACAGGCAAGAGATGTGGGGCATGAAATATGTAGGTGGCATATGGAAGTAAGGGAAGTGGCTAAAGCCATGATGAATTTAAAGTAAATACAATATAGCTTCTAGTTGGTTATAAGTTTTAAGAAATAAGAAGGAATTGCATGATTTGAGTTTAAATCTTTGAGTAGATGGAGGCACTATTCACTCATTTGCCGAAGTGTAAAAACATCTAACAAATAGTAAGGAGGGTAGGTTTAATTTAGATATATCAATTGGGTATTTGTGTGAGAATATTGAGATCACATACACAGTATATTGAGGTATTAGTATGCACTCAGAAAAAAAGTCAAGGATGGATCAAAACAGTTTGACTTTATTAGGGTATAAGTATATTTAAGCTATGAATATGGAGTGGTGTCCCTATAGGAATATATTAAAATATAAAAGAGATCCAGGACCTGAGTTTGAGAGATTTCTGTATTTATTGAGGTGGGTGGTCCTTGGACTTCCCACAGGACAGGGAACCCTGATTGCTCTTTGGGCTGATGAGGGAGGGGGACTTGATTGGGGGAGGGGGAAGGAAATGGGAGGCGGTGGTGGGGAAGAGACAGAAATCTTTAATAAATGAATAAATAAATAAATTAAAAAAAGAAAGTGAATATAATGGAAAAAATAAAACATGAGGGTAGAATGATAGAGCCCCCAAAAAAGTGTGTTTTTAATAAAGAGGGTTCAGTCTACTGTCACATGACAAAGAATGGTTGAATGAGTTGAGTGCAGAATTGAGTATTGACCATGGGCCTCAGTAACATGGAGACCATTAGGGACCCTAGAACTAGAAGATTCACTAAAGTGATACATAAAGATTCACCTTAGTGAGTGGGATGGATTCAAAAAAGAATGAGAGCCCTGGAGAGACGATTGTGTGGGTAAAGCTCATGTCACACAAGCATCTGAATGCAGATCTGTAGAATATGCATACTCCATTATGTAATCCCAGTGACCCCTCGGAAAGATGATGGCTGGAGAAGAGAAGCCCTGGAGGCTTATGGGTCCGAAGGCCAGACATATACAGTAGTAAACAACAAGAGACTTTCTCAAACAAAAGGAAAAAGTGAGAAGTAACAACTTCAGTTGTCTGTTTCCACCACTGAATTGAATGAGCAGATGGAGAACGAGAGAGACTGAGACAGATACAGAGACAGAGAGAACAAGAGAGAGCAAAAATGAAGGAAGGAAAGGAGGGAGGGATGAAGGAAGGAAGAGTGATGGGAAGAAATCAAAATGATAAAGACAATTAATATATTTTGCAAGCAAATGAGAAAGTATGACAACCTTTTAGCCCAACGCTTGGCCATTACAAAAACAAGAGAAAAGGGACCATCACTACTATGGTCATGTTTATGTAGTCAGTCGAATAGTAACTATATACACAGCTGAGAAAAAAACTAGAATGTCTGTATGTATAAATACATACATGCTAAATAATTTTATCAAAAAACCCATATATGTTTATTAAATGTTATATTATATATTATATCTCACAACAGTCTGTGGAGAAAAATGTGGCCACGTGGGATCTTTTCCATTGTACAGCCAACAGGGCTTCATCTCACAGTTTACACCTTTCCAAAAGTCACATATAAAGTTAGAAATTAAAATAAGATCAAGTGATACTGCATTAGTCTGCCTTACATTGATGCAAATAAAGTACCCAAGGTAGTTAACTTACACTAGAAAAAGGTTATTTACCTCCTAGCTTGGACAGTCACATGTTGCTCCATGGATCTTACAAACTGCTACTAGGCCTCATCTCTTGTTACTCCACAGTGCTTCTTAATACTTCTAACCTGAAAACGCTGTGCACATGGACCTTTGGAGTAGCCTTATCCACACCATAGCAGATACCTCCTCTTTTCTCTCTCCTTTTATTAATCAGTAAATACTTTAACTTCAGACATAGCACCAAAGAGAAAAACCAAACAATATCAAGGAGAATTAGACAATGCAAATATATGACTTGAATAATGAATACCCAGAAAGATATTTTAATTCATAAATTATTTACGCATGCCCTGTTAACCATCTTGAACCATTTGTTGACATCATGGTCATATTCCCAACTCAAGTGAGAAAATGCTCTGCCTCAGAAACAGACTAAAACATAAAAAAGAAAAGACAGAAATGAGCCAAACATTTCTTTAAGCATTTATGTAATCAGAAATAAATTTTTATTGTGTAACTACTCATATTAAGTGCTGAACTAGGTACTTGGGATACAGAGAAGGAGTAATTGGAACTGTTACTCTCCAGACATATATACTCCAGGGAGATACAAACATTAATCAAACTTGCAAATATCAGCTCATTAAATCACAACGACTTAGAGGAAAGGAAGGGGGAAAACAGAAGTAATGTAACTCCATATCACTGTCACCTGTACACATAAATTTCCACAGAGCAGCCACAATCTCCCCCAGAAGCTTATAATGAAAAGGAACTCTCCAAAGAGACATAAATTCAATAAGGCACTTCAGTAAGAGATATGACCAGGTGACAGAAAATCTGTTTGATTCCTAAGGAATTCATATTTCTTATTTCCAGATTAGGGAGAACAAGGGGTGTGCTTCCTACTCCTGGCTTAGACGTAGTTTGCAGAGGACAAGGGGAAACATTCAAAGAAGTAAGACTGGACAATTCGGAACTGCTTCTGAGCTGTGTTAGCTGCCCCAAGATCCCAAAGAATCAACATGGAATCCAGCATACTCTTTCAAAGAACTGGCGAAAGTTAGAAAGACTAGGATTCCTCTGGGCAGTAATCAATCGGAGTACTCACTAGTTTCTGAGAAAGCTGAAATTTTCCATCAATGAAACAATCACTGGTGTAAAACTGGTAGACGTCCAAACAGCTACTTAATACTCCAGGGCATAAGTTAGAGATGTGGGTGGAGTTCCTAGCTTGCCCAGTCCTTTATCCTCCAGTCTGCTTGCTATTTCTTATCAAGCTAAACTCCTCTATTCCCCTCTCTCTCTCAATTCTTTCAGTTCTAGACATGGGACCCCAATTTAATCAATCCCTACATTTTCAAACAGTTCCCAAAGACTCTGCCTTCTGTCTTAGTGGGAACTAAGAGAATCTACCTTTAATGTCTATAAACTATGTTTCAATGCATCAATGAAATGTTTGAAAGGATAGAAGTTTTCTTCTTGATCTTTTGAAATATGTCTTTGTAATTAAAGAGAGAGAGAACAAAAGAAAGAGAGAGAGAGAAGGAGAGAGAGAAATTATAAGTTACAGGATTATATGGATATTTTCTCACTCTAAATCCCTAGGTTTCTGGGTGCTGTAGGAATTCCTACCATCAGTAGTCCTACCTGCCCACTTGGGCATGGCCTCCTATACTGTTTATGCCAATGTAAAACACGCATCTTGCCTCTTTTCTGGCTGCAAGATTCAATTGCTATTTTCTGTTCCAGCAGAGGATTATGATTTGTGAGTCTATCCCTAAATAAATAACCCTTTATCATTCTCAATTCTGAGCTAGTGTGGGACTTATTTTAAGTGTCCTTCTTCATCTTTCACCCAACGTGGGGTCTGAACCCACAACCCTGAGATTAAGAGTCTCATGTTCTACTGACTGGGCTAGCCGGGTGGCAGGGAACCAACAAGTAGCCCACCTTACTACACAGCTAGGTGTATAGAATCAGTAACATACAGCATGGCTAAAACCATAGGACACCTTTCAGGTAGATGGAGAATTAGAGGCAGACTCTGTGAGAGCTGCCAAAGTAAAGAAGCAGAATAAGAGAAGTTCTAGACTTTATTCAAAAAGAGAAATAGAGGGAAAGCTTTGGAAATCCATAAAAGAAATAAAAAGATATGAAATATTACTAAAAAACAGTATGTGCCCAGACGAGTAAGCCAAACACAGTCATGTAGTTCCATTGTGTGAAGGAGAACATTCAGAACCTACGGATCAAAGGTAAGTCACACAAAACCAGGCAGTACTACCCTCGCAAAACACAGTCCCCTTGAGTCTCCTACAGTGTATTGGTAAACAATGATTCCATTGACTAATTACACAGAAGTGGAGAGAAATCCCATTTGTCATAGTAGCTGACTCGGGGCAGCAACCAAGAAGCAGAGAATTTATGCTAAATACTGATCTGCTCTGTGGAACAAGGAAATATCCCCAAAATGGCAGCCTCACATTGGCCATAACCCTTGTGTAAGGAAAGGCCCAGAAAGAAAGTCATTGAGAGCACCAGGGCCAGACATTTATGGAAAGAAGGATGCAGTCTGAAAGAGGCTGATGCAGGCTAAGAAGTACATAATGAGGCCGTGCCTCTCGCTGCTATGAACAGACTTCATCAACTAAGGCTAGAGAACCAATCAAATTCTGGGCCCATCTATCTGTTGATGACTGCTGTAGAGCAGAGTTTTCTCAAGTTTCAGAGGTGCACATGACACCCACAGCAACATCCCTTTACCAGCACGTTTAATACTCAGGAGGCCTCCTGGAAAGCACCAAAGTAGGTCATTTCCCTGGGTCAGTCTCAGTGCTGGCTGCTTCCCACACTCTCAGTGCCCCTGAGAAACATCAGGCAGTACACTCCGGGGAGTCTTAGCAGGGGAAAGAAATATACCCAGCCCACAGTATACAAAGCTATGTCCAGGCTCTCCTGGACTAAAAAGAAGAAACCAGCTACCATGAGGAGTGGGGTGACTGACACAAGACAAGCCTGCACCTCAAATGACCTTCCCCCTCCATGCCTGGAGCTAGACAGCTCCACTTCCTGAGCACTCCCAGGAAGCTCCTGCAACTCTTGGGATTTCTTTTTAATCTTTATTCCTGTGAGGTTCTTTTCTTTCCTCCACACTTACTGGTGGATTTGTTTCGTTTATCATTCTCTTTTACACATTCATCTAACTCTGCTTATGCTATTTTTTTCTAGTTTTGGAAAATTAGTAGTACTTTGACCTTGGCTTGGTGGATCTATTTTCAGATGTTCATATGTTTTTATTTTTTTGTTCACCTTCTTACATTTATCTAATTTTGTTTTTGAGCATTGTTATCATTAGGAAACTCTCTGCTGTTTTTCTTTATTGTTTCTATTTTATATTTTTCTAATCTTTGGGTGTCTTCTTGTCCCTTTCATGAGACTTTTCCACTTGGTTTTTTCTTTCCTCCTGTATCTACTTAACATTGCTCCCCACCTTCTCCCTTTGGCCTCTTTCTTTATTTTACTCATTTATTCCACACTACTCCAAAGAACCTTTACATTCATAAAACATTTTATGGTAGCTTTTCCATTTTAATTCATGATGTTTTAATTGCCCATAACTGATTTTAAGTATATTTCTTGTAAGGCTTGCTGTCATGGCTGCTACAACAACCAACGTGTTTCTTCTCTACCAACTGGTACTGAGAACTAAGCCAATAAGAACAGGCAAAAAAAAAATCCCAGCCAAGCAAATATCCAGAAGATATAACTAAACTAAAATATGTACAATAAAGAAATTATTTTTAAAACTGTGGGGAGCAGATGAAGCCCTGAGTGAATGTGTATTATTGACATTAATAATACACATTATTAATGATGTTAAGGACCCCGATGCCTCAGAATTATCGGAATGGTAAAACTTTCCCAGAGTCAGGCTCAGAGGAATGGCAAAGCCTTTCCCTCCCCAGTCCAGTACAGATGTTTAGAAAGGATTGACCTATTACTATCAACCATAGCTTTTTCCTCCATCTTGGATGACTACAGCCTGAGACTGCTCTACTACAGAAACATCCTACAGCAGTGTTTCTCAACCTGTGTGTTGCGATCCCCATAGGGGTCACATATCAGATATCCTATATATCAGACATTTACATTAGGAGGCATAACAGTAGCATCATTACAGTTACGAAGTAGCAACGACAATAATTTTATGACCTGGGATCATGAAAGCATGAAGAACTGTATTGAAAGGCTACATGCAGCATTAGGAAGGTGGAGAATTAGTCCTGCAGAGATTAGTTAGAAGCCACCTCCTCATTCATACTGTGCATAACAAAGGCAACCAGCTGAATTTCTGGGATGCTATTGTTAGCTCTCCATCAGAGCACACAGCACAGAGACCAGCTTTCCTGTGTCTCTCTCTGTCTATATGTGACCATTCTTCCCCCCCCCCATCAGCCAAGTCAGGTCAGTCCCAAAGATGTGGGGGTGACAACAGAACCCAAAAATTAAGACAGCACAACTCCTATAAACAATAGTCATACATTAACGACTGAACTCCAAGATATTGAAGTAAGTAAAATGCCAGATGAAGATTTCAAAAGTTTTCTGGTATAAATTCATCAAAGAGAAAAAAAAGATGGGGAAAGACATATAAAATGACACCTAAGTCCTACACAGGGAAGTAAGCAACACAGAAGGAACATCAGCACGACGGATGAGAAAAGCAGCTCCCTAAAAGTCAGTAGCAGAGAGGAAAAACCTCTACAAGCAAACTGAGAGCTTCTGAAAACTATAAAACTGTTGGAAATGAAAAGTCAGAAATTAACTAAAAAATGGGTAAGGACATCATCTGTAGATGCTGTAAGCATAAGAAAGAATGTCAGGGATGGAGGACAAGGACAGTGAGATGCTATGTGCAAGCATCAATAATGAAAAATAATGAACATGATCAAAATGTGATTTAAAAAAAAAAAAACAAAAATTAAGAATCCAAGAATCCAGGGGGTAGAATAAGGAGATGAGATAAATACCAATAATGTAAAGAATTTATTCAGTGGAAATAAACCAGAAAATTTAACAAACTACAGGAGGAAAAAATCAGACACAAGTGGCATTTAGAACACCAAGTAGATGTGATCAAAGAATGACTCTTCCATGACTACAATATTGTAGACAAGATGTCAAAAATACAAAGTGAAGAAGTATTTTAAAGTTGTAAGAGGAAAACACCAATTTGCCTTCAAAAGGAAAAAAAAAGAAAGAAAGCAAAAAATCAAAATAACATGAGATCTCTCCACAGCACCCCTCAAAGCCAGGAGTGGATGACATATTTCAAGCCTGCAAAATAAATAACTCCAAAGAAATAATAATAATAATAATACATCCAACAAAGTACCTTTTAAAACAATTGGTGAAGGAAAAAAGATAAGTATAAACTAAGGTATTTCATGAGAAGAAAGCCACCATTGTGTAAGATACTTAAAGGAACATTACACACAAAGGAACAAGACGGTCTCAATCAGGAGGATAGGGGACAGTAGCAATTTCACAAGAAGAATGGCTGACCAAAGAAGTGAATGTTGGGAGACAGCACATCAAGGCCAGCATCGTAAAGCAGAAACCTCCTAACACTTAGAGGAGATAGAGCAAAGAAGAAAGACGATTCCTGGAAAGCACTGAAAAGGACAATACTGCTTCCAGAATTACTGAGCATCTCACCACTATAAACGTATGTGTCATCAGAGAGGACTTGCAAACTAGCTGACTGGATTTAAAAACAAGGTTCAACGCCTGTTGTCTCCAGGAAACATAACTTACTAGTAAATATACCCAAAGACAGGGTATTATGGAAAATACCCAAGTACACAGAAACTAAAAACAAGTAGCACAGTGTGATATCTGACAAGGTAGACTTCCAAACAAAACCAGTCAGAATATATAAAGAAACCAACTACAAATTAATAAAGAGAATAATCATCAAGAAGATACAATGACTATTTGTATACAAAGTTTATATATGTGTATATAATATATGTTTTATATATAACATGTTATATATTTATATAAGTTTATATATACATGTATATATATACACATAAAGTTGGGACTCTTAATTTATTAAAACAAACATTAATAGTCATAAAAGGTCAGATTGGTTCTGATACGATAATACGAGATGATTTCTATTCCCCACTCTTATCTCTAGATATGTCACTCCAAAAAAAAAAACTCAATTAAAAAAAAGTTAAGGTTAAACTATACCACAGATCAAATGGACTTAGCAGATTGATACATAATGTCCAATCCAACAGAAATAGAATACACTTTTTCCCCAGGAACCCATGTGCTCCTCTCTAAAAAGTGATAGCATTCTTGATCACAAATCAAGTCGTACCTATTACAGAAGGATTGAAATAATATTCTCTCTACCCTATCAGATCATGGAGGAATAAAACTGGAATAATCATTCGACTAATCACTGAAGGAATCAAGTTCTTCCTAAATCAGCACCCTGCGGGGACAAAGTCATAATCAGCTCAAGTGCCAAGATCATGAAGCCAAACAGAAGTCAAAGAAGTTGGAGTCAAATATCTTCCAGGTGCTTTTCTAACTGGAGATTCACTTGGACCTCAAAAAACTGCTGAACAACACAGCAGTCAAAGATATTAAACTTAGTGGTGGTCAGAAAATATCATAATTTTTGTTACAGTTCCTGTGATAAAACCTCTCTAGAAAAAAATCTAGTTAGTGTGTGAGTTTGAGAAAACTTTCAGTGGGAAGTATATGTCTATTATTAAGAAGAGACATTTGTCAAAGCTAACTCAAAAGGGCCCTAAGGAAACTAAAGAAAGGCATCCCAGATACCACCTCCTGACTCCCTGCACCAGGTCATCCTTGTGAACTGGCTTTTCCCCAGTAAAAAGGTGGGCAAAAGGATCCATGTGAAACTGCCAGTTCATAAGATTTAATTAGACAGAGTACAGCAAACGATACAGAACACAGGCCTAAAACGTTTTTCTGAAGTGTCTAAGAAACTGGTGAACAAGGATGTTAACTTGGAATCCCCATCATGCCAATTGCAAAAAGAAATAACTAATTAAAATATTATTCACAGTGAAAGAAAAGGAGAGCAAGGTGGTGAACAGAATAAATAAATAAATTGGGGAGGGATTTTAAAGTCAGTAGAATCAAAGGGAAATGAGCAATGACACACATGTACAAAGTTGCCATGATGAAGTCTATTACTTTTTGCTTGTCTTAAAATATTAATTTTAGCAGCTCATATTACAATGCCTAAAATAATTCCCTATTGATAAACATATGAAATGTCCCTATCTTGTAATTAAAGGAATCAGTAATGGTTTACTTTATGCATTGATGAAGTAGCAGGATGCCTCAAAGATTATAGGGAGGCATCTAAAGCCTTTGATTTTGCTTTCATCTTTGAAAAGGAGCATAGAAACCCCAGTCTTCCTAAGTTGAAGGATACATACATAAGTGGAAACATGAAGCCAACAAATATAAAGATAGGCCTTGAATTTGTACACATCCTTTAAAAAGAACTTTTGACTTGGAAGTACTGGAACATTATGAAGTTTGTCAAGCCAGAATCTGAGATTTATCCTTGACCCTTCACTATTCACCATGCAATTATCCAAGCTAGACCCCTAGGAAGCCCTGAACCCTCCTCCTCTAACTACACAACTTTCTGCTGTTGAAGCCAGTCACATCTGCTATATTTCTTTAAAATTATTATATTATTTTCTGTGTTTCTTGATGTGGGACTCCCTTCTGTGTGCTGTGATCACTGTTAATGAATAAACCAACTGCCTTGGCCTGTTGAGATGGCAGAATTCAGGTAGGCAGGGAAGACAGAACTGAATGTTGGGAGGAAGGAGAGCAGAGTCAGAAAGATACCATGGTTCTGCAGCCAGAGGTAGACATGTTGAAACTTTGCTGGTAGTCCACAACCTCATGGTGATATACAGATTAATAGAAATGGGTTAAATTAATATGTAAGAGTCAGCCAATAAAAAGTTAGAGCTAATGGGCCAAGCAGTGATTTAATTAATACAGTTGCTGTGTGATTACTTCGGGTGTAAGCTAACCAGGTGGCTAGGAAAAACAAGCAGCTCCCTCTCTCCTCCTACCATTGCTATAGCTGCTCTACACTGCCTGTGATTTTCCATTAAGAAAAGGTGATTCTTATAATGCAAAACAGGAATGAGAGGGAGAGAGCCTGTATTCGGCCCAGTTCTGAAAGGACAAGCACCTGGAAATGCTGAGAAATCTGTGGCGGAGGATAGCTTAGATGAAGGTTGGAGGAAGACATAAGCAAACTTTTGTCTATGGAAGCCTCTGGTTCCTGGGAGTGACCTGTACTGTAATCACAAGTAAGATGACATAGTGCAGGGGAACCTTGGGAGCCAAAATTTGTTTCATTTTGTTTTTGTTTTATACCTAATGCCAGATCACTTAAACCTGTCTCCTAGATGGACAGAGAAGGTACTGGTTTCTTAGTTTTCTTTCAGTTTGGGAGTCATGGGAGGCAAAAGTGTCTCAGGAGAGGGATAAGTTTGGGAAATATGTTCCGGGGTAAGAAAGGTCAGATCAAAGCCTTCAACTCTCCCTGAGATGAAGAAACAAGAGATGGAGCCAACAGTCTCCCCGTATGATGAATAAAGCCATGGAATCCAGAGACCCTACGACAGTCACTCCCTGTACCAGAATCATTTCTAGCTGCATTCAAAACACTTATTCTCATAACTATAGATAAGTGCAGCTCATCAAAAAAATCTTCTTTTGCAGCAGATGGAAATTGAAAGAAAAACATAACTGGTTGAAACCCAGAGAACAACTAACCATGGGATAACAAGCCTCCTTTGGTACATCTACAGAACAACTCCTACACCCAAGGCTCAGGGAAGAACATAGAAGAGGCTGTCGGAAGATTATAAGAGCCAGAGGGCCAAGAAGCCTGCTGTAGGATTCTATCTTCTATACAAGACTGGGAAGCTGTATCCTTGAAACTGAAAAATATATAATCACCTAAACAAGATCTGTACAGTGACAACACCATTTGGCATACTAATGTTAATAGCAGATATCTCATAAAATACAGCCCCTTGATGACTAACTGCAGAAAATTATCGTCTGAGGAGAGAGTGGAGTCAGTCCTTCCAGGGATGAACTCCTTAATTGCTAACCCAATACTAAATGGTCAGCCTTAAATACATATGAGCAACCTTAAATGGACTCAGGAGGTTATTTATGTATTTATATGCATACATACATGTAACGATAATAAGTAAAAGGAAAATAGAAATAGCACATTAAAGTTGAAAGATTGCTTAACATACACATGCATGAAATGTCACAGTGAAACTGATCATTTTGTAAATTAATAAATCCTAACAAAGTGGCAGGAGAAACTTCTGTGGAAGCTGATGACAGATAAACCCCTACAAGAGCCTCCCATTCTCAGAACCATGTGTTATTATGGTCTTGGAGAGGGAAAAAGGGAGACTCTATTATGCATAAGATAAGCAGTGTGCAGAGAGGATGGCAGCTTTACAGGAGTCCTGGGAAGACTGGAAGTGGTCATGAAACACTTCTGGCAGGAGTTAGGAGTATGAAGTACAGGGCAACAGTTGGGGGAACGAGAGCCTCCTTTTCTGGTGATCCTTGGCTAGACTCTGAATATAGATCTCTTTTGCAGGTAGCCGGCTTTATTGCATCTGCTTGGGAATGACAGACAGGAGCAAAACTGGCCATGCCTCAGCCCTCGTGGTGCACAGACCCCCGCGGAAGCAACGGACAATGAGCAAACAAGTATGGATTATGTCATATGGCGATAAGTGTCATGAAGAAAAATGAGGGAGGGAGCAGGGATGGCAGCAGCTGGGAGGAGAGCTTGGTGACATTTTATGAAAAGAGGCAGGGGAATCTCTCTAAGAAAATGACATTTGAGAAGCGATCAGAAGGGCGGGTGGGTGATCTATGCAGATGCCTGTGAAAAGATTGCCCAGGCATAGAGAACAAGGGGAAAAAAAGCTTGAGCCTGCAGTGAGCTTGGCTTACTGACAATTACAATGAAGCTCCATTTGACTTAATGAGTCACTATGATCTGTGCTGGTATATATTGGTATAGAACCTAGTTTTGCACCGAGACAGTCATTAACTTCATCAGAAGCCAAGCACAGCTGAAATTAGTTTTTCCATACATCTACATCTAAATGCCAAGCCCACCTGTTCAGTGTCTTAAAGTTTTCCCCCCATGTAAGGTACTCCATGTTTTTCCCTTTCACAGTGCTCTACTTCAGCTATATTCATTAGTTACCTTAACCTCTTCTGAACATCCCTACCCATTCCTACTTATCTTTCTAACAGCCATCCTCACTCTCCTGCCACATTGAATAGAAGCTGGGACACCCAAGGACCATACTTTCCAAACTCCCTTCCTTCTGCATTCTTCATAAAATATTCACAAGGAGAACCACGTTCTAAGTTAGAGGAGAGAAATGGCACCATTGAGGCCTCTGCAAGCGCTGGCGGGCCAACAATTTGCTTGTCTCCACGGCGCGACTCTCATGAAGGTCCTTTGCAATTACTCTCAGCCTGAAGTTTGACCTAGCAACATCCAGAGGTTTTGTGATTTGCCTTCAATACTCTGAGTGGGCCCTGCTCCAGATCAATTAAATCAAGTCTCTAGGGTGCTGACCAAGTCTTTGTGCTGTTATACAGCACTCTAGGTGATTGCTGAATACTGACACCATTGCAAAGCATTACTCCGCTGCCCAGCTGGTCTCTAACTTCTCGGAACAACAGACAAATTCATGGTAGCAAAGGCAGCTCCAGACTGAGTCGCGTTCTTGAGTTTGGGTGAGGCACGGTGGTTCTTGAGTAGGTAGTGACTGTAGCTGTAGCTGCGCCTTGGCCAGCCACCATGACAGTGTGACTTAATACAACTGCCAGATCTGCAGAGTCAGCCCTCAGCCAGCTAGCTCCCTGCCCTTCCAAAACCTCACTAAGCTGCTTAAAATCTGTACTAAATCCTTTTCTGCTAAAAGAGGTCATGCATTGTTCTTCTGTCTGTCACTGAGCCCTGACAAATATTTAAGTATGACCATATTACATCTTTAGTTAAATATTTCCCTCCCTAAGTCGGAAATGCCTTCGTATGATTTACAAGGTCTTTTGTGACCTGTTGCCTATCTTAGGGAAAGCTTTGATAGTACTTCAGGATAGACATAAAGTTATACACCTCTAATCCTAAGACTCAGAAGGCTGAGGCAGGTGGATCACAATTTGAAGTTCAGGTAGAACTAAATATCAAGTCCATTTAACAGCAGAAGCAAATTGTCATAATCCCAGAACTATGAAACTGAATCAGAATGATGGTGAATTCAAGGCCTTCCTGGCTACACAGAAAGGTCAATAGCACCTTAGACTACCAAAAATAAAAATAAGTAAATATGTCAGCAATCAAGAACTTAATTAAGAAATTGCATGTGTAAGAAGGAAAAAAAACAAGAACATATTAGGTCAAACTGTATGTATGAGAATACATGTCACTAAATCTTTTTTTTAACATAAACAACCTTGAGAGACCAGATACTGGTCTTATAAAAGGTTATAATATTTTTATTATTTGCTACTCTCATTTCTCAAATTTTTCAAAGAACATGTAACAAATCTATCCAAAACAAACAAAAGAACCAACAGTTTAAAGCATTTTCACTTTAAAAAAAAAAGAATATGATATTTCTATTAGACAACCCAAACCAAATTATCAGTCCCCCTGGAAGAACCAAGACCTTAAAAAGAAGGGGGGGTCCTTTCTGTGGGTGATGCAGCTCAGAGGCCCTTTCTTTAAGGCCCATTTCCTTTCATACAAGCCATCTTGAACGCTGCAATGTCCTTTCTGGTGGAGAAAGAGGTGACAGGAAATGTTATAAAGGCAGAGAGGAACTCAGTATCTTGAACGTCGTATCTATTTGCTGGCTTGCAGGACAAAAGTGAGAAAGAGCCCTCAACAAAGAACTGAGATCAAAGCAGGCCGCAGGGAATTAGGAGACATTTTCAATATTCTCTGGTATCTCCCGCTTCCTGTGCTCCTCCCTGAGCAGCATGCGTTGTGCAGGAAGAGAAAGTCATTTGATATTGACTGAGACACACACAGATAAGAAATCATCAAAACATGTTCCCAGTACCTCGAATCACCAGGAGCTTTAGAGAACAGATAGATGTCACTATTATCTCAAGAGTATCTTACCTGGTCCCTTCAATAACTCCGCATGATGGCGATTTCTGCATCATTATTTTAGGTGGGGAAATTGAAGCTCCGGGAAATTAAATCCCTTGCTCAGATCAGCACAATTTATAAGTGGCAGGCCGGGTTTCACAGTCAGCTTTCTCTACAGATTGTCAAATGGAAAATTTACAGAAACAGCTCAGCTTTCCACCAGGTCTACAAATGAGAGAAGGAATGGGAAGAGAATCGCTGAGGGAACACAATAGCAAGCAGGGAAGTCCATTGAAAAGCAAACAGAACCTACTAATACCCCTTTTGTCAAAGTCAATTTGAAAAGAAACATTCCTTTTAGAGACAAATAGGAGATTAACTCAGGAGACTTTGTGTGGGCACAGGCTCCGTGCTGCTGAGAGGGACCCAGAATCTCTGTCCTGTGCTCTTGACCATTTTTGCACCCCAAGTGGTCAGCAAGAACCAGAGTGTTTCTCTCTGAAAATGGTTAGCTTTCCGTACTGCTGATTTTAACATCAAAAATGCATAGGAGATTTCTTCTTTAAATAAATACTGTCTACTTTGCTGAAATGTGCACTAACTGGAACAAAAGACATTGCCTCCAATGTCTTTCCCACTCTTCCACCTGTATATTTTATGTATATATTTAAGGTGACTCTTGAGAACATTAATATTGATCCTGACAGTGAAAAGACACATGCCCAGAACATAGTTTTCTTCTATTTGCAACAATTCTCTTTCAAAATATTCACAACTATACACTGTACACCATGTTTATTGATACTCACTGTAGCAGTACTGATAATAATGAGGAAAAACACAGAGTGCTGGTCAATAGATGTATTATCAGATAAACTGTACCAGAACCCCATCTCAAAACAAAATATACAAAAGAAAAATAAGCGAGATATAAATAGAAATATGTAAATTTCTGCCTACCAATCCTTCCTCCTAAGGGATTTCATGTCTGTCTGGGAGGGGGGTAAAGTTCAGAGAGCTCTAGGAAAAGCCTTTTTACTCTTCACCCCTAAATCACTAATGAACTGAGATCCAGATGATTAAAGGGAAGTGCAAACGGCATAATTAAGTTGCACCCGACAATGGTCAAAGTAAATGAACTTCGTGGATTGAAAGAAGCCAACACAACAAAACCAAGCTAGTAAGGTATGGGAGCTATTTTTCCTACTACCTCTGACTCCACCGAGGCATCCAAAATTTTCACACTCTCTCTAGCTTCTTGCTATCAGCTCACGGACTGATCTGGAATCATTCATTTACAGCGTACTGGGGATACCTTTCAGAGCCAAGGTAGACCTGGCTGAACAGCTCAAGAGCCTATTCCCAGAAGTTAGTGGGCTGGAGAAACATATGCAGATAAAACACTCTGTATCTTGTACAGTAGAATTTCTTTCTATTTCCCCCATTAAAAAAAAATGTTTTCATTCTAAATGTGTAGTTTTCAGCTATAAAGGGCCAAATGTGCATTTGTGGACTAGCAAGAAGGATGCCTTTTTTAATACTGTTGAAGAGAGAGGTGTGACCTAAATTCCAACACAATTGATATCCTCACATTTAGAAAGCATTGTTTCTACTCCAAACGACTCAGGTACTAATTAGAAATTGAGGTTTCTAAGCAGCACAGATGGCTCCTGAAGGAGCATTTGCCTTGAGAGCAGAGTTCCGAATATCCTTCCTGAAGGTGATAGGAAGCCACTGGGGTTATGAGCAAGAGTGACAAAAGAAAAGTGACACTTTCAGAAATCAATTTGTAACTGATGTGGAGAATGTGCCAGAAAGGGCAGAGTTGAAGGCAAGAGAGTTCGCAAGCTTCTGCTTTGTGTCTGCCACGAAATAGTGTCTCTCACATCGAACTTCACGTACTCATTGGAGTAACGATACAATGCTAGGATTTGTGTAGTCATTTGGCAGGTTGAATGCCTCATTGAGACACCATGGTTGTGACAGAATCACGCTGCTGTTAAACATCTCTACTCATGTGAGAGAAGAAAGCATACAGTAATAACTTAGGAGACATTTGACAGGTAGGGACCTTAGATCACCTACTGTGGTGATGAGCACTCTCCAAAATGATTCCAGTTTGGTTCTTCACCAAACCATCTGAACTGATACTTAGAGGTTTTAGTCCTTCACTCCAAGTTAGAATGTATCTGATGGCTAGACAGGCTGGGAAATCGCTGCCACAATCCAGGAGATTTTTGAGTCATCTGGTAACAGAAAAAAACTGACTTCGGGGGATTACTGATTCCAATTAGAACTTGTCAACGGGGGACAATGGCAAACAATGTGAGAAAAATCAACAAATAATTTAATTAAGGCTGGAGATATAGCTCATAGCTTAGTCAGGAAAGTGCTTGCAAGCATAACAACATGAATTTGGTTCTCTAGAACCCAAGTTAAAAACAATAAAAGACGTGAAAGTCAAGCAAGCAAAATTTAGGAAATCCCAGTGCTTGGAAGGTGAAAGTAGGTAGAAAACTAAACACCTCCCTCCCCTTTCAGCTATCCACTGTTGCCTGCTAAGTGGGTGCTAAAATGGAGGCAGATCATGTCACCAAAAAGAAATGTAGATAAGGAATGGTAATTGAAGTTTTTTCCTAACCACCACATACATGCACACAAGCTTATACATGTGTGCACATACACAAAACAACAACCACACAATAATAAATAGCAATAATAATAAATAGATTATGTTATTGTTGAAAATAAATGTCAAAATAAAAAGGATGTATTGTGACATCTTCTCCATGGATATGATAGCATCTGAGAGCCCTTCCCAGAAGAAAGGAAGAAGAAACTGAGAACAGAGAGTAAACACATAACCCAGGGAATTATTTTAGCAAGAAGAGAAGGCTATAAATGACTGAGCAGTATTTGAACAGAATTAAACAGACACAAAACTAGGAGGATTCGGTGCCACTATAAAAAATAAAAGAAAAATGGAACCTAACCCTATAACTATTAAAAGTAACAAGCATCGCCATTGGGGTACTGGGCTACCACTAGGTGAGAAAATATAATGACTTAACTCTGAATGAAATGAATGAATGAATGAATGAATGAATGAATGAAATTTATGTCCTGGCAATGCTGAAGCATGCATGGGCAGCCCAAATATGGCAGTTCTGCTGAACTTGTCCATATTGGGTTTCGTGGTCTAAGTTGAGAAGGATGACTGACCAAGTTGAGGAAGAGAGAACTCTGGAAGAACTCACAGCAAACCAAGTAAAGCCCACCACACTTTTCTCTGAACAACTGGGAGGCAGACTGTACATGTAGCAAGAAAATATGGCCCGGGAGACAACTACAGGGGTTTGATCTTATCAGTTAGGCCTATCCAGTCTGACTGACAGGGCTCCACCTCCTGAAGGAAGCACCTGATGTATGGGGCTGCCTTGGACCAGAAGATCTTGAGTTTTTTTTGTGATTCATCACGTAAGCCAGACAGGTCTTTGTCTGCATGATGAAGCTGGACCAACTTGTCTAAGACACTAAGGCTGCAATGCTGCATCATATAGCTCTATTTTGGAATGAGGAAAGATCTAAAGTTCAAGTTTGTTTTTAGTTTATTTTGATGATGGCATTGGGCAAGCAGGATCTTGGGCCTCAGGGTAATATGTTAGATCACAAACTATCAGAACTCTTTCTGATTAAGTGGGGGGTTGCTTATTTTTCTTTTCCTATTGAATGACTTGAACCTTGCTCAGGATTAAGGTTCATGTAGTTCTGGGTCTCCTAACGATCTGGCCACCCCAAGTTCATCCTGACTTCTTTCAAGGCTGCATTTGGTCTCAGGTAAGCAGTCTTCAGGGGTTAGAGCAAAAAGAACTAAGCAAGCCAAACTTAAAGGTAAGGCTATGGTTCAAGTAACATATAGAACCATGTACACCATCAACAGATTCCATTCCAACTTGACTGAACTGTCTCCACTCCTATTTCCTGAAGGAAAAAAGAGGTACCACTCAGGAGTGTGCTCTCCTCTGTCACCTGCATTCCAGCCCTTATCAAAAAGAAGGATCCCTTTTCCTATGGTACATTAATACCTTTACACATGCATTGTATTTCATCCCTCTTGCCTACCTAGGACCCTTCCTTTTTTTCTAAACTGCTGTTTTTACCTTGTCTTTCGCATACCTTTATCTCTTCCCTCTCAAACAGATCCTTTTCATCTTTAGTAACACCCAGGGCTCTCCTTCAATTTAAGAAGCTTTGCACAGTTGCATCTCTCTGTGTCCATACTATTATGGATCCCTCAGCATCCCTTCAATGTTATATTTTTCGGGAAAGCGGTTCGACCTCATCATGTCCATTTTGCCATCAGCTTCTCTAACCCTTTACCAATACACCTTTTACCCACCAAACTACTAAAGTGCTTCTCAGTTCTCCTTGTGGTCGCTCACCTTAGGCCAGAGTCAATGGGCGTTTTCAGTTTTCACCTTATTGAACTGTTAAGAATTACTTTTAAGAGTGATCATGACTTCATTTCAGAAACTCTTTCCCAGGCTCCAGTAAGAAAGACAACATCCCTTTATCTATATCTCTATAAAATTTGTTTTTTTTTTTTTTTCTGTGTCTTCCTTCCTGATCCAGCCTGCTCTACTTGGCTGATGTTTGGCTAATTTTATTATCATTCCCTAGCCATTTTCTGTTAATATTTTTCTTCTAGTGATGATTTCCATCTATATAATCTAAACATCTATACAATAATGAATTCTAGTGTATATATTCACTCTGCTCCTCTCCTCTGAACTCTAGAATACAAATTCAGCTTCCTACTTTAATATATTCATTCGTATAAAAGCTCTTGAACTTCATAATGTCCCAGAATGAACTCGAGTTCCCCTCTCAACTTCTGATTTTCCCGTATTACCCCTTCTCTCAGTAATGTAAGTGTGTAAATTTCAGAACTGTATGAGTAATCTCTTATACATCCATTTTGAAACCAACCCTAATCCTTGAGACTCTTAACTCTTGAGTATCCCTGGCCTTCATTCAGTTGTCATCACCCCTGGAGCTCCAACACTAGACCAAACCCCTCTTGTTCTCCCTGTATCTCAATACTTAGTTCCTAACTGGTTTTCCTGTATTTATTCTTGACTCCTTCCAGATGGTTCTCTATGCTGTGTGCATTTTATCATATTCCAAACCTGAAACTATCATCCTCAGTTTTAAGTCTCTTTCTGTTACCTTCCCCAGATTTACTATGATCCCACAAGCCCTTCACAATCTCATGTTTACCAGACTTTCCATTCTGTATCTTAACTCACACATTTTTTTCATGATTTTTCAGGGTAAACTACACAGACTGCTCTGAACTACTGCCCCTTCTCTCTCTCCAACTCACTATATGTGTGTGTGTACGTGTGCACATGCATGCATGTGTGTATACTTCACATTCATGTACTTCTCTTAGTTCACTCAAACACTGTCGTTTTAAAATATACATGAAAAAAATCCCTGAGACATTCACATCCTGACATCATAGTCTTTTCCTTCACCAAAACAGAAAATATAAGTCTTTTTTTCTTTGCCCATTACCCAGACACTAGTACTTTAACATTATAAAACAAAGTATAGTTAATAATTATTACTTATTAAAAATTAAATGACCCCCTCCCACTATACTACAATCTCTCCAAAGTGGTATTCCTTATATAAAATAATTTTAGCCCACAGTAACCTCAAATATTCACTGATTTTTTTCTGTTAAATTAGGTAAGAGGTCAGAAACAGGAGTCAACTTAAAGTTAGTAATAATAATAATAATAATAATGATAATAATAATAATAATAATCCCCAAATCTCAAAATCAAGTTAGAGTCAAGCTAGCAGAAAGGTAGTCTCATGTCCTTTTACTCATATTTACTGTCATGAATGTAAGAAGTTCATCAAGCAGCCTTAAAGAGGACCAACCAAGGTAGAGTTATCCTCTTACAGGATTGCTCTATAAAGTAAAAAGAATGTATTTTTTCTACATTGATTTGTGTGGGAATATTGTTCATGCAAAGTTCAGAGGAGAACAGGTAGAGTTGGTTCTCTCCTTCCACCATGTGGGTTAGTTCCAGGGCTTGAAACATGTCATCATGTTGGGTAGCCAGTGACATTGCCCACTGCTTCATCTCAACAACCCTGTAAAAAAAAATGTCTTAAGTAAAACAGCTATAGATTGATGGGTAGATTTGGTTTAAGCTCATATAATGCAGCATCAGACAGATAGCAGGAGTCGTTAGTCCCAGGTACCCCAGTACCCAGAAACATGCCTGGCACATAAACAATTCCATTAGTGGCTTGTTGTGACTGAATAAGTGGTCCACCCTCTTATTTCCTTAACAGGAAGATTCCTTGACTATATCTGTTGAATAATTAAACTCTTCTCTTTGAAGAGTCAGGCTGTCCTTAGAGGGATTAAAATCAAAGCTTCTAAAAAAATAACATAGACTCATATATGATATGGATTCTGAAAGTGGTGGGCTACTCAAAATAATCCCGTTCAGATAATTCTGAGTCCTATTTATTTTGTTAATTGCTATTAATTCTTGACAATCAACTAAAGTACGATGTCCTTCTGAAAGCCTTCTTGATTCCCAGTGTTTAATATTCAACATCCCCACATAATACTCCCAAAAGAGTGTAGCACTATGGGAATATCTTTTTCATAACACGGTTCCCATTTAAAAAAAAATTCACTGATCTTCTCCCTGAGTCTCTAACTTCATTTGGGAAAGTAACATTGTCTTATTCTTCTAATAATTCTTAATTCCTAATATAGTATCTGGCACCTAGTAGATGCTAAATACATTTCTGTTAAAGTGAACTCAATTCTTGAAGATTTACATAGATGCTATCAATTTTATAACCTGATTCACTCATGCATTAGCTTCCAGCCAGTTTTTTCAACTAATCCCTGTTCATACCTGGGAGGAATGATAACGTATCATTTCATAAAGACTTTCTGGACTACTTTCAAGGTGCAGAATGTCATCTTGAAAGAATTCTAATCAATAATGGTTTAAATTAGATATCAGAGAATCCAATGCATACATAAGTGCTTGCAGTATTTATATAAAGCTAAACTCAACAGCTTTTCCCATTTCTTTCCTTCATTTAGCAGGACATTTTAGCTGATATTTCTGAACTGCTTGGTAGAGCTAATGCATTTTTATTAAAGCCTCGTTGTCTCTGCGGCATTCTACCATGATTCTCATGAGTCTTCATTTTATGTATACTTTTCCTTTGTTTGCTTTATTGTCAGAAGAAAAGAATTTACTTTGATTCTAGTTAAATAAATAAGGCTCATCTGAGTTGCATGTAAAACTTAAAAATGCAGGGCTGAAGAGATGTCTTAGCATGTGAAGTGACTTGTCACCAAGTCAGACAATGTGAGTTCAATCCACACGTGATAGAAGGAGAGAGCCAAGTTGTCCTCTGATTTCTCTATATGTGCACTATGGCACACACACACACACACGTAAACACACACGTAAACACACACACACACATGCAAAATAAATGTGGTTTTTAAAAGTTAATTCTAATGTAGGGATCAGCTCTTCCCTCAGCGTTGTATAACATGTGGTCAATAGAGATCTTTCCATGGGTTTCTTTTCTCTCCAAATCACTTTTCTGGGAGATTCTGGAGTTAAAGAGACTGCAACAAGATCCAGGGCACAGTGGAAATACCTCACCCTTAGGAAATGGAGTTCACGTAACTTCCAAAGTCTAGGCCACCATGAGTCCATACACTCCATACAATAACTCTCCTCAGGAAATGTGTTTCCCATGTGCATACCAACAGATAGTGTTAAAGCATCACAATGCACAGAAACATTTCCTTTCAAGTTAAACTGTGAGAAAAGTGCATAATTGCTTAAGCGAATTTTCTTTTTAAATGATAAATGGAAACAATGTATTGCAATGTCTTCCTGTGGTGGGGTTTATCTTCAGAAAAAGGAATAAAGGTTAAGGCAGGGGGGGTATTTTTCCATGTTCTTAACAGCTCTTCCATTTCCAAAAGGATTTGTGATTATCAACATTTTGCAGCATGTTTTTTTTATATTTTTTCATATCAGTTAAGTTTTTTTATTTTTCTTTTTTATTTATTTATTGAAGATTTCTGTCTCTTCCCCGCCCCTGCCTCCCATTTCCCTCCTCCTCCCCCAAAAAAGTCCCCCTCCCTCGTCTGCCCAAAGATCAATCAGGGTCCACCAGACAGAAATCTCAAGGTCCAAATCAGGAGCAGAAGGAGAGAGAGCACAAGCAAGGAACTCAAGACCGTGAGGGGTGCACCCACACACTGAGAGAATGGGGATGTTCTATTGGGAACTCACCAAGCTGGCCTGGGTCTGAAAAAGCCTGGGATAAAACCAGACTCGCTGAACATAGCGGACAATGAGGACTACTGAGAACTCAAGAACAATGGCAATTTGATTCTACTGCACGTACTGGCTTTGTGGGAGCCTAGGCAGTTTGGATGCTCACCTTACTAGACCTGGATGGAGGTGGGTGGTCCTTGGACTTCCCACAGGGCAGAGACCCTGATTGATCTTTGCAGCATGTTTTTCTCTTGTTCTCTTGCACTTTCTCTTTCTTGATGCTATACACACACGCGTGCACACACATACGTGCACACACAAACACACAATCTGCATTTGTATCTCCACACAAAGCTCTAGCAAGATGCTTAAAGCTTATTGTATTTCTCTGACTGATTTCCGTTGCAGTCATTTCATTATCGCCAGTCATTTCCCGTTTCTCAAATGTCTTGCCTCAACACATCTGACATTCTTCCAGGTTCTACTTTGGATCAACAGCCTAACTATTGTTGCTCTGCAGCGGCCCCTGCTGGCCACAGACACTCTCCAAAGTACCTGGCCTTTCTCAGTTGGGCTTGTCAAGGCTGGGGCTTAATCCTGGGGGAGCCATGCCTCAGTCTAGCCGAAGTAGCCATAGTCTGTCTCACCAGGAGTGATTTAACAATCAGCAAATCCTGGACCAGGGCTGCCTGCCATCTGCAGAGTACCAGCTGGTCATTGTTACCAGGGTGGAAGGAGAATGCCAGGCGAATGCAAGAGTTTAGCGCGACTTTTTCTTTGTTTCTAGACACATTAAGTAAGAGGGGAGAGATATTCGAAGCTGTGACTAAAATAATAAAAGGAAATCAATGCAGAAAAAAACAGTCCACCTGAAAATCTTCAGCTGAAGCACAAGTTGTGACGTGATGTCAAAGAGGCATTCTTTTCAGAGAGAAAGCAAATTAAATTATGCTCACACCGACTGCTCTTCCAATGACTCTTGATAAATGCTTAGGAGAGGAAAAGCTCCCTTTCTGCTTGACCTTAAGAGCTGTCTTGCCCCAGGCCTTAAATGTTCAAATGTGAACATAAAACATTGCTTCGTTCATCTCATAAAAGTATTTTCAACCTGTTCCCTTTAGTCGTTGCTTATCATTGGCTCATGCATACAGACAAGGTACGGGTGCATATATAGATGGAGGTATGGATATATTAATTCTGAGCTGAAGAATAAATGCATTCATCATTCAGGATGACAGAAGCGCAGTGGAATATACTCAGATGATTGCAAATTGTTTTGCCATGCAGCCATGAAAACTCCCTGCAATGGAAAGAAAATGGAGCAGGCCAGGTTATGATAATAGAAAATAGCTGTTTTTCTCACATTTATAATTATACTTAAGCCAGTCTTCCTAAAGAGAATGGCATGTATACATTTGTAATAAATACACTATTCCTCTAAGACTGAGCTGAATAAAAATACAAGACTGGAGAACTAATCTACATGAGCTTGAATAATGCAGTGGAAAAAACAGGATGTTGGTTGGGAGAAATGAAGGATACAAGAACAATACGAGACAGGAAACAGGACGCAGAAGACACTGGCTTCAAGATTTGTAGTATGTGTCTATTTTGGGACAAGGAAATTTATACTTAAGAGGAAGGGTGAATAAGCATAAAACAATGGAAGAAACGCAACATTTTTGTACATAATCTTTACAGGAAGAACATCCTTCTAGTGTGACCTCAGTGTCCCTTCCAACTCCCATTTGATGAATGGTGTCATTTAACTTCATGTTAAATATGGAAAATCAAGTGTGTCTGTTCCTAAAAAACCATCAAGCAGGCAGGGAGTCCTGTAGGTCAGCCTGTGGTTTTTTGAAGACCTTTTGCGTAGCAGTGAAACATGATGGACAAGGCAGAGTAGCAGTGTCCACCAAGGCACAGATGACGAGAGAGTTTACAAAACTAAATCTCCACAGTGCCTCTTTGTTTTCCCTATTTGAAAATAAATTTTTCCTGAAGAGCCATATAACGTCACAATTCAGACTGATAAAACTAAACACTCTCTTAGGCAAAGTGAACAAACTCAGAGTTGTTAAGAAAAGCCAAAGAAGTCAACACAAAGTGCTGTATGTCCCCTCGATGCACAAAATAAACTTTCAATTAGTGACAGAGGCCTTTGACTTATGGTAAAACTTAGCTTTACATGTCAGTGTACATGTTGAGAAACAGTCAAATCATCTGACCTTCATATGTACTCAAATTGGTAGACACTTTAAAACATACTACCCCAAGCCGGGTGGTGGTGGCACACACTCAGGAGGCAGAGGCAGGCGGATCTCTGTGAGTTCAAGGCCAGCCTGGTCTACAAGAGCTAGTTCCAGGACAGGCTCCAAAGCTACAGAGAAACTCTGGCTTGAAAAACCAAACCAAACCAAACCAAAAAAAAAAAAAAAAAGCTACCCCAAAATATCACTTCCATAGAACCATGCAAAATCTCACATGTATTACCATCTCAGCAAGAGGAATGCCCTAGAATTTATTCACTGATAATGAATTAACAATAGAAGGAGTATATTCATATGCTATTGTGTGGTAAAAAAAAATATTAAGTAATGTCTCATTATGCCAATGGGTACATGCTCCTTTGACAGCCTCCTTGGCAGCGATTTAAAAATTTGAATCTTGGGGGCAGGGGAAAATGTCAGGAGAGCCCAGCTTATTAAATTTTGTAAATCATAAGGCTTGTCTGCAAATGCTGAGCCCTGCTGCTGATTTAGATGTTGGCCTAGAAACTCTGCTGTGGGGACCGTTAAACGGGTCCAGAGTTTAAGATGCACAGTAAATTATACTCCAAAGAAAGAGACTTCACATCCTGTTTCTGTCGGTGCTGCAGCAGCTCTAGGAGACTGGTCCAGTTTTCCCAGGGATGTGCCAGGGTAGCTCCTCTGGATGGAGCTGAGTCCACCTGGGGCTCCTGTCGAGTTCTGTGACTTCTTATATCAAAATGGAGAACTAAATTAAACTACGTTTTGTTTTTTTTTGTTTGTTTGTTTGTTTTTTTAATTCTATTTGAGCAATCTTCTCAACTGGAGTGGAGAGAACCAAAATTCTTTTTTAGGTGATAGCAGCTTGTACAGTCACTTTCAACAAGTAGCTATCGTTAAAAATAGCAAGGACAACCTGCTTGGTAGTTGAAAAATAAAGGGTTGTCATTTTGAATCTTTTCCCTTAAAAGGAATAATGAATTGTCTATAGCTACTCTGACTAAAACACCCAGTTAGAGTCCACAAATAAATGAGGCCATAAAGAAAGCAAAGTCATATGTCAAAGAAACCTGATGCAATTAATCATTCTTTGTAGTAATTCTGTGATGGATCTTTCTAATGCTTTTTGTTTCTGAAGTATAAACTGCTAGTTGGTGCTTAAGAGTTTATTAAGTTATCTAAAGTTAGAAAAATGCTCAAACACATTTCCCTTAAAAACTAAAGATTTGAAAGTTTCTAATACTCAACCATTTCTTTTAAATTAGCTAAGAAATAATTTTAAACACAAAATAAAGAGAAATTGTTTACATTTATAAGTTTATCTTGTTTATATCTTGAAAATATTCTATTTTGTAGCTATTAAATAACCTTAACATTTTACTGACTGAAAGCATATATTTAACTTGCCCCTGAGGTTACTTTTTTTTAATTAGAAATTTCCGCCTCCTCCCCGCCTCCCATTTCCCTTCCCCTCTCTCACTCCTCTCCCCCTCCCTCTCCTGTCCAAAGAGCAGTCAGGGTTCCCTGCCCTGTGGAAAGTCCAAGGTCCTCCCCCCTCCATCCAGGTCTAGGAAGGTGAACATCCAAACTGGCTAGGCTCCCACAAAGCCAGTAGATGCAGTAGGATCAAAACCCAGTGCCATTGCCCTTGGCTTGTCATCAGCCCTCATTGTCTACATATTCAGAGAGTCCGGTTTTATCCCATCCTTTTTCAGTCTGAGGTTACGTTTTTAAATCATCATAAGAAAAAAAAAACATCTTATTCAAAATCACTGAGGATGGAGCCCTCTCATAGCAGACATTTTTAAATGATGGTCCATGATAAGCACAATGCATCCTGTTCTATGGACCTCATAAGCATGGAAACTTCACATAGTTTTCATGGCAAATTAGTCTCAACCAATTGCTATACTAATTCAAATTTATGAAACCATTTTCAGAGAAAACGAAAATTAATGTCAATAATTTATTGAGCCCTCCCTACTGCCATTAAAGATTCTTAAAATCCAGTATCCTCACAGTGTAAGTTAAAGATACTTAGAATCCAGTACCCTCACAGTGTAATGGAACCCAATGCAGTTTTTCTTAGATTCTTAGTTTTTTAAAATTCCCCCTTTGATTGTTTTTTATGTTAGGACATTAGAATCAAGCCTGGTAGATATGATTAAAATGTGGTTTGCTATCAATAGGAGAAGGAAAGGGCAGAAATCAATACCGTGAAAGCTAATAAAGACAAATGTTCTGTGATTCACCAGGGAAGAAATAATGGATGAAAAATTGAATATGATTCAGCAGTGTAACACTGTCACCAAAAGGCAAATGCTCTATCGGATTGCATTAATAGACATATCATGTAAAACAAGAAAAGGGATTTTCCAATAGCAGCACTTCCCAGCACCATTGGCCCAAACTGGAAAGTTCCTACACTTTGGGACACAACCGTTACATAGGAGACTGTGTAGCATTCATAAGAGGACATTTTTTAAAGCATAAAAATAAATAAACAAATAAAATAGATGATAGACCATTAGAAAAAGAAATCCCATTAAGCACAAAGTTCTCGTCATGTCTGAAATTCTTCATGTCTGCCATTCAGAGATGAGGGGAACTGAATCTATGTTCAGTCCAAGAAAAGTTCCCTAAGAGAGGACATAAATATTGCAACATGACATGCATAAAGGGAGCAAGGCTTAAAAAAGAAGTTGGTATCCAGCCATAATGAATGATAGAGTTTGAAAAAAAATGCATTCCAGCTGGGTTTTTTTTCCAGACAATATTTACATTAAACAGAAAAAAAAATCACTTTCACATAGTCTCTAGGCCCTGTCCCTAGGTACACTCAAAATAACCAGGATAGTCAGCCTTTTCAAAGGAATTTTGAATTAATGAGTGTATGACAAGGGACATCTTCAAACATTTGTCATTATTTCTTGGTTCATATGACATGATCTTTAGTCAGATTAATTGAAAGAGCAAAATTAAAAACAGTATCTGGGAAAGTGCAGTCCAAAGTTACAAAGCAAAGGGGCCACTCGTTGCCATATTTCCATGAATTCCTTAGACTGAAAATACAGAGTGTAACACTGACTACATTGTTGAGAACCGAGAGTATTCTAAGCCAGGTCCTGTATTTCTTGTAATTAAAACTCAATTTAGCACTCAAACAGGTTAAAGAGCTATGCCCTATTAGCCTGCTGTTTCTGTTTTACAAATCTAAAGCTCACGATGAAGAAGGTCCAGTTGTTTTCACTGATGAGTTTTCAGACTCCAGATCAAAATCCTGAATACATTTAAGGTTATCTCTGATTCCCAGGAAGCTAGACTATCCCTCAGCCACCTCTGAGAATAATATAAAGTCTGAAAGGAGCTAGTGTCCCCAGCTTGGATGACTCCTTATGTACCAGTAGATAATGGCAGTCAGTGACCAACAACAGAAGAAGAAAAAAAAACACCTATGAAGCAGAGGAGAAAATTAGAATAGAGATAAGGAAATGTTATGGTCTATGGATGACATTAACATTCATGCAGATATAAAGTCCCCCAAAAAAAAGAGTCCGTCCTCAGACTTTCTAAAATCTGAGTAGTTTAGAGTTTTGCCTTTCTGTGATAATTTTAGGAAACTTTTTCTGAGTGTGGCATATTAAATTAAGTCCTACAAATTCTGAGAGTGTGTGATTTACATAAATCCCAACACTGCTTTGGAAACATCACACTGGGGGGGCTTCAAAGGAAGCATGCAATTTCTATCTAATATAGATTAATTTAATATTTAATTTCTGACTAATGTAGATTAATCTCATTAATAGGGGCAACTAACTACAAAAAATTCATAAATCCCAGGCTTGCAACTCTCATGCTAAGAACAGGCAATTGGAAGCGGAAACTGAAAAGCAATCCAGAATGTGGCCATGATCATGATAATTACCTAAATCGTCTCACTTACAGTATAAACGTAAGCGATTCAGAAACCTCAGTCAAAGACACACTCATGACATAGGAATAGCTAGCTACCAAATACGCTTTGCATTCATATTGCCTCATAAAAAAAATCAATGATTTAACTAAGTTCCTCTGGCCCTCAGAGCTTCCAGATATTTCCATGCGCCTTGATGTCTTTTTTTTTCACTTTGTTTCTCTCTATTCTCTGAGCTGGATTCACTGAAATCATACTCCACTTCCTCCATAATAATGGAAATAAATGGCAAAGGGATGATCTTGGAGTCGATGGCGGGCTCTTGTCTCCATCACCGCATGGCCATGAGAAGCAATAGTGCTACCGAGGGCAGAGCCCCAGGTACCTTGTTATTCTATTCCTCCCCACTGTCTAAGAACCTTGGAGATCAAGTTCTTTCATAGTGGTTCATTTACCTGCCTCTTGTAGATAAAAATTTCACCAATAAATAATTATACTCATTCTTCTCAAGGAAGTTTTTTTTTTTTCAAAACTCCTGTGTGAAAGAAAAAACTTTCTCTAATCCAACTTCAAGTTGTTGCATGTAATACTGGCAAATAGATGAATTTAATATTAGAGTCAGAAAGTTATTTCTCTGGATTCTCATTCCTGAGTTGTCCTCAAACTAAAACAACACAAAACCAGTTATATTATATTCAAAGCCAGCTCACTATTGTGCTTTATGGTATATCTAGGATTGACGAAAACATTGTCCAACCTAGACACACATCAAATATTGGTTCGGATACTTATATACTTTGCCAACTTGGTCCTATGTCCTTTCTATGTATCTAATAATTTTATTTCTGCAGCATGATTGTGAAGATTAGCCACAAAATCAAATTATTACAATGTTGTTCATTGCAGATTCCCAGTGAATGGTGTCTTTGAAGTACAGGTACAAGGGCTGGGGAAAGAGCTCATTCGGGAAAGCACTTACCTTGCTGACATGAAGACCTAAGTTTGCCACCCTGATAACACATGTAAAAGAACTCCGGCTTGATGTTACACACTTGTAATGCCAGTGCTGAAGTGGCAGAAACAGACAAATCCAGGGAGTTTACTGGCTGGCCAGCCTAGCCTACTTGGCTAGATCCAGGCCTGGGAGAGGCTCTATCTCAAAAACCATGGCTTATAAAGAATGTCACCATGGGTTGATGCCTGGACTCCCCTCATGACATGTACAGACATGTACAAAACATCCCCTTCACACATGTTCACATAAAAGGAGATGCACATGTTCATTTCATGTTGCGCATATTTAATAAAATGTTTAAAATGTTGTTGGAAAGACAAGAAAATATCAAAATAAAGCAGTGATTTTTACATAGCAAAATTTTTTTTAATTGGAATTGCAAGGAACTCTGCCGAGCTTCTATTCCCATAGACCTCGTTTGTGCCTCTAAGACATCTGCAGTGATAGGGAGCACTGAACAAGAGAGGGTCCAAAGCACCACACTTTCCAGCCTAGAATCTCAGCTTTTATTTATTTGGTGCATGAGGTTTCCAAATAAGACATTGTTTAACGGCAAGGGAGATGGCTAAGTGGTTAAAGAGAAATGATTAGATTTTGGATCCTCAGAACCCATGTTAGTGCAAAATGAATGTGATTGGTAATTTTAACTGTCAATTTGATACTATCTAGAATCACTGGAATTTTCTACATCAGGGTGGCCTGTAGGCATGTCTGTGGTGTTTCTCTTGACTACACAATTGATGGGTGGCACTGTTTCCCAGGTTTTGATCCTGGACTATATAAGGAGGAGGTGAGCTGAGTCGTGAGTATGCATACAGCAATCATTTTCTCTTAGCTCCTGACTGCGCATGTGACTAGCTGCTTCATGTTCTTGCCTTGACTTTCCTATAACCATAGACTGTAACTATAACTGAGAATTAAAAGTAGAAGGAACCATTTTACCCCAAGCTGTTTTTAACCCAGTGAATTTTGCCACAGCAGATAAAAAGAAAAAGAAAGAAAGAAAGAAAGAAAGAAAGAAAGAAAGAAAGAAAGAAAGAAAGAAAGAAAGAAAGAAAGAAACTAATACAGTAGGCATAGCAGCTGACCTGCAATTCAAGCCTTGGAAGGCAGAGACAGGGATCCCCCTGAGCAAGCTGGCCAACAAACCTAGGCTTATTGATGAGCTCTGGGTATGGGTAAGGCTGAATCTGTCCAAAAAAAAAAAAGGCTGAAAGAGAGAGAGAGAGAGAGAGAGAGAGAGAGAGAGAGAGAGAGAGAGAAATCAAGAGTGATGTGGGGAAGATTATTGACATAAACTTGGACATCTACATGCTCCAACACACATCTATGCACACACACATCTGTGTACACAACACACACCACCACAACCCTATCACATCCACTACCATACCACATATCTATAGGTATAAAAAGAAGAAAAAGACTTTCTTAGCTTAGAGTTCATTTTAGTTGATTAATGTTGGAAACTATGAGATATCTAGAACATAATCAAATGTATTTTTTAAATCTTTAAATGTTGAAAAATTAAAAGAGTATATGTAAAATGAAAATACGTAATCTACCCTAGTTCAAAAATTTATAAAGTTAAAAGAAGAAATTGGTCAAATGCCCTTAGAAATTGCTGAAGATTTTTATACCGAACAGTACTTCTATTTCGGTTGTACTAGGGCGTGAACCTAGGACATGACAACACAAGACACTCTACCACTGGGCTACAGCCCCTAGAATAGAACACTTTTAAAAACCAAAGCATTTTTTTTTTACTTTTTGAAAACAGATTTTTCTAGCTCCATTCATTTGCTTTCAAATTTCCTGGTATCCTTGTTTTTAACAGCTGAGTAATACTTCATTGTGTAAGTGTATTAATCCTGAATGAGGTAACCCAGACTGAGAAAGACAAACATGGTATATACTCACTCATAAGTAGCTATTAGCTGTAAAATAAGGATAACTATGTTCCAGTCCACAGACCCAGAGAGACAAGTTAACAAGGAGGGTTCATAAAGGGACACCTGGCTCTCCTTGGGAAGGGGAAATAGAAGGGATTTTGTGAGTGAACTGAGAGCAGGTGGGGGTGGGAACATGAACGATCAAGATCAGATGGGGCGGGGGCAGAGCCAACCCAGCCATATAACCATCCACCTGCAGTCTGTCCTGCCTATGGGATGTGCTGGGATTGGTGCCTAGCCCAACAGAGAGATTTCATCCAGTTTTCAATTTCATAAGGTCCCATTTATTAAATATTAATCTTAGTGCCTGT
This sequence comes from Alexandromys fortis, assembly GCF_014885135.2. Lineage (NCBI taxonomy): Eukaryota > Metazoa > Chordata > Mammalia > Rodentia > Cricetidae > Alexandromys > Alexandromys fortis. The sequence continues at coordinate 2,011,128 of NW_026067998.1, forward strand.
GTTAAGGATGTTCTGTTCAGGGAGACTTTTCCTGTGGCAATGAGTTCAAGGCTATTCCCTGCTTTCTTTTCTGTTGGGTTTCATGTATCTGATTTTATGTGGAAGTCTTTGGTCCATTTGGAGTTTAGTTTTATGCAAGGTAATAAGTATTTATATATCTGCATTCTTCTACATACACTCACCCAGTTTGACCAGCACTATTTGTTAAAGATGCTGTCATTTTTCCAGAGTGTATTTTTGACTTCTATATCAAAAATCAGGTGCCCCTAGGTTTGTGGATTTATGTCTGTGTCGTCATTTCAATTCCATTAATCAATGTGTCTCAAACTCAGAATCTAAAAAGACAAGATTTTAAGAAAAAAAACAAAAAAAAATGGAGTAGTAATCTTTAAAATAAATTTTGAAATGCTGTCTTAGACACATAAGCCTGTCCTAAAGCAATGCTGATAAATCTGCATTCAAAAGGTTGGGTCTGATAAAAACTGAAGAAGTTAAATGGCTTCTTTCTGGTCAATCCTTTCTCTGATAAACAGACAAGCCATTTATACTACCTAAAGTTTCAACATCGGATAGTTACTTGAATGAATCAAGCCCGGAAGTCTTGTGGTTTGATTGTGAGTTATTTTGGGATTTTGGCACTCTAAGACACGTGGTATGCTATTCAGGAAAGGATTTGGAGGGTGTCATTAAAGTACATTTTACCTTTCGGTGTCATGGTTTTACCTGCACAACCCTGATTGGCCAGTCTAATGAGTTTTTGAGTCACTTGATAGTTTACACCCATAGTGAGAAGGGACTTTTCCAGTATATACCAGTGAGTTATAGCCAAGACACCAACAGGCACAACCAGTGTACAAAACTAAGGGTTTACTATAATAAACCACTCTCATTTTTCTCTTACTCATTGTCACATCTGGAAAGAACTCACAGTATTAAGAAAAATTTGGGAAATTATGTAAGACTACTTTAATAAGCAGTAAAATTTTAATCAATTTTTAAAATATTGCGTGAAAGTACCACTGGCTCATATTTACTTTCAAGTCTGGAACAATGTTAACATAATCACTGTGTTATTCCTTTAAGAGTTTATTTTCATGGCTTAGGGGATTACAAACTTTTTGTGTCTCCCCTAAGTGGAATTAAAGTTAGTTGGTTGATTGGCCAATGGGAGGTAGAATAAGCTGGTATAAATTGATTGGTTAGTGGGAGGTGGAATAAGCTAGTATTAGTTGATTGGCTAACGGAAAGTGGGAAAAGCTGGTACCACAGCATTCAGTGCCTATGAAACACAGTACTGTGGAGGCAGAGACGGGAAGCCACTGGAGGTTGGTGGCTGACACCATAGCAACAGGGCTAGTGGGAGACCCTGTCCATCAGAGAAAGTAGCTAAAGTTCCACCCAACATTTCCAGAATAGCTTAATTTACTGGGAGAATTCCCATGGCCCTCTGAGCAAAGCACAGAAAAAAAGCCCCCTCCCGCCCCGCCAAAAAAAAAACTGATTACTTAACTATAAAGTATCCAACATGGGGCTTCATAAAACTTAATATGCTATCTAACAATGAACAATCTTAGTTCTCAGTTCTTGTCCAGTACATTTGGCTGCATCTTCAATCATACTATTAGTACATTTCCAAGCAAGCAAATTTAAATACAAATGCTTATTGTTATTTTATCCAGGTAAAAATATTCTCCTAGATTTCACAGATTCATTCCTATAGTAAATTGGAAAGTTCCTGGAATGCCTCAAAACAGATGTCCATAAGTACATCCACAAGGAGACTTTTAGTGTCTCTCTTTCCAGGATTTTCTGTATCTATAAACAAAATTGCTAGTGTAAATTTGGGTTTACATTTTGATTTCCTGTGTTTGTGATAATAGCATTTAAGACAAAAGCTAGTGTCTTCAACTTTTCTGTACCACAACGTTGCTAACCATAGGCATGCTGGCATGCAGCTGACCTGTAGAATTTACTCAGTTTGCACAACTGCAACTTAACAGCCACCGAATACGAGTTCTGCATCCGGGCCCACCTACAGCCCCTGACAACAGTCACTCTGCTCTCTGCCTCTATCTCTTTGATTTTAACTACTGATTCATCTATGTCAGTGTTCTTTTGTCTGGGTAATTTTATTTTGTGGGCATATTCCAAATCTGCAAAGATGTATGGGAAATAGTTTTTAATGATTGTGTATTACTTTATTTCATAAGCATAAATCTGCTGATTTGCAGTGTTTTCTATATTTAAATACATATATGTACTGCTTGACTGTTATATTACATAATTAAGCCCTAAAACATAAATATGCCAATCATATAAAACTGACTTGAAGGGCTACCAAGATTGCTCAGTGGATAAGAGTGCTAATTTCTCTCATAGAGGACCAGAGCTGAGTTCCAAACATCTATATGGAGTGGCTCACAACTGTCTCTAACTGAAACTCCAGCGGGGAGCTAACACCTTCTGGCCTCAAGGGGTACCCATATGCACATGTGCATGCACACATGCACAATTAGAAAGAAAGAAAGAGAGAGAGAGAGAGAGAGAGAGAGAGAGAGAGAGAAAGAGAGAGAGAGAGAGAGAGAGAGAGAGAAAGGAGGAAAAATTTTAACTGACTTAAATATATGAATTTTATCAAGTTCCTAAGAAATTAATTTTATTTCTTGTTTTTTCTAAAAATTTATCATATTCCCTTTCTCATTAGCAACAAAAACTTCATTTTCTATATTTTAAACATTTAATACAAATTCTTTGATTTTCCCTTTTCTCATAATTATTCAGTCAATAGGTTCATTTCCATTGAATCTAATCATTCTCCATTACTGGGATGCCAAATTTCCATTTTTATCACAATTATATTCACCTAAGACATTCATTTCCTAACATTTATATCCACATTTTCCTTTTCTCATTTCCCAACATACATCGCATGAACAGTGAAAAAGAGAATCCAGTAAAGCATTCAAATAATTACACAAACATTTTCATCAACACGAGTCTGTCATCACATCAAAACCGAAATGATAGAAGATGTATTATCATAGA
>NW_026067998.1:2015543-2025678 GCF_014885135.2 Alexandromys fortis
TTTTTTTCTTTTTTTTTTTTTTTGGTTTTTCAAGACAGGGTTTCTCTGTGACTTTGGAGTCTGTACTGGAACTAGCTCTTGTAGACCAGTTTGGCCTCGAACTCACAGAGATCTGCCTGCCTCTGCCTCCTGAGCGCTGGGATTAAAGGTGTGTACCACCACTGCCCGGCTTGATTTTGGTTTTTCAAGACAGGATTTCTCTGTGTAGCCCTAGCTATCCTGGAACTCATTCTATAGACGATGCTGGCCTTGCATGCATTCAGATATCTGCCTGCTTCTTCCTCCAGACTGCAGGAAGTAAAGGCATATGTCATTACTACCCAGCACAATGGAATACTTCTGAACCTTGAAAATAATAAAGGAAATCATATCATTTGAGAGACCATGGGTAAAACAGAACATTATACTAAGTAAAACAAGACAAAAAAAAGACAGTTATCATGATCTCACTTGTATATAAAAAGCTACCAAAAATTTGAACTAAACCATCAAAGAATAATAATAAAAATACTGGAAACTCAGTAGCAAAAGCAAGACAGATTTATGTTCGGTTCTGAAGAAGCTGAATATCAGCCTGGACTAAGGCAAAAACAGCTGGCATGCCAATTTGGCACAAAAACAGTAGCATTATATTCTTGAGAACATGCTCCTGCCCCAGATAGTCTCCTTTGCTGGAGAACTCTGCATTTAAGGCTGCAGATCACCACATCCGGATAGCTCTCTGAGCTCTGCACAAAGTGGGGGACTCCATTTTGTGCAGAGCTCCCCTTCTCTGCCCAATCAGATTTGGAGAATGTCGCTAAACTCGAATGCCTGGCCTTAATTGGAGGATGGCCCTGCACAGAGCTCCCTGAACACGCTGACTCAGCACCTAAGTCCTGACCTTTCCTCCAGCCCATAATTAGGTGCTGTGTCGTGACCAATCACCCCTTCCCACCTGTAACCTTAAGAACCCTTATATACCTTATCCCTGGAACCAGAAAATGGGCTGTCTCTGTGAAGCTGATTCCCTAGTGGTGTAGGAAGTCTTTCTGTCTTTGTGTTGCTTTTACTGGTCAATAAAGAAACTGCTTTAGGCCCTTGATAGGGCAAAACTTAGGAAGGCAGAATCAGAGAGATTTTACCTGTTAAGCCACTGCCATGTGGCGATACACAGGTTAATAGAAATGGGTTAAATTAAGATGTAAGAATTAGCCAATAAAAAACTAGAGCTAATAGGCCAAGCAGTGATTTAATTAATACAGTTTCTGTGTGGTTATTTCAAGGATAAGCTAGCCGGGCAGTCAGATAGAACAAGCAGCCTGGACCCTCCTTGCAACACCTGAGAGTTCTTTCTGTCTTGCTCACAGCTGTCCAAACCCTGCTCACTGCCTCTGCTCCCTTTACACTCATGGGTCAATGACCCCCAAAGAAAAGAAAGTCTCCATGAGGAAAAGGGAGACCCACATCATCTGAGTTCTTCAGGGAGGTAGATCCTTCCCAGTTGTCTAGCATCGTCTCTGTCCCAAATCCTTCAGGGGCTCAAAGTCCTCTTCCCTTTTAGGATATGTGGAATTAGTTAAGGAGCAGATTGTAACTTTTCAACCTGAAGTTAAATTAAACGGTGCCCGGGCATGCAGGTGTCAGCTGCTAGCTGGGGAAGATAGGGGATTCATGCCTCTTACATTTTCTGAGTTTCATTCACAAACTCGAAATGTACCTCATACTGAAGACAGGCCATAACGATTTGCTTCATACAATCAATTCATACAAGTGGTTCCCAGGATGAGCAGAGAGGAAAGTCAAAGAGTTTCAGAAATACGCTGTGCAACATGATAACTGTAATTAACACTAATAGCACAGATCTTTCGATTAAACTGTAAGCTAGAAGCTGGAGAGATGGCTCAGCAGTTAAGAGCACTTCCTGACGTTGCAGAGGACCTGAGTTCAGTTCTCCACGCCCACACAGTAGCTAAAAACCGCTGTAACTCAAATTCTAGGAGATCTAAAGCCCTCTTTAACCCCGTCAAACAACAGGCACACATAGGGTGAGTGAACACACATATAAACACTCACACATAAACTGAAAATAAGTCTTTTTAATAAAATGAAATCTAATCATGTATTCATAAAGGATATCGATTTTAAAAATAAAACCTACCTAAGACATTGCCAAGTAGAAAGGAAGTGAGGAACTTTCCATGAAAGAACAGCAGCTTTAACCAAGGCGCCACACTCCATTGGTTTCCTACATATGGAAGATAAGGCTGTGATTTCTTTAATGACCAAAGAACAAGCCTGCAGACATCCTTACAATGGCTTGATTCCAGTGCCAGTCTGCATGAGACAGTAGTAAAACAGTGCTCATAAGGACCTAAAAAGTGTGTGGGGAAAAAAGCTGTTCATAATAAGAATTTCCAGATCAAAATGAACAAAGGAAAAATCTGACCATAAAACTGTTTTCAGCATTATAGGAAACAGGATATGAGGTAATTTGAGCCTTCCTGTTCATTACATATCTTATGAACAGAAGTGAAAGCTATGCAGTAGCATTTGTTTCAAGGTCTAGTTCAATGCCTTCCATGGGTGGGCAGTCAAAAACATTTTATTTGGAGATAATATTTATGCAGTGATAATCAGTCTCCTTCAGTGTTGCAATTTTGGGGAAGAATATTGTCTGTGCTGAGGTTAAGCTTTGTGAGGTAAAAATAAATAAAAGAAAGGGCAAAGACCAGATGTGGAAAGTATTCAGATGAGAAATTAAGGTTTATGAAAAATTTACATAAACATTGGCAATTACAATTAGGAAAAGTAAACGCATTTACAGAAAAGTTTGAAACACGCTTTGGTCAACGCAGAGAATGCATGACAATTATGAGTGTTTTTCATCCCTTCCTAATTCATCAACTCATGCATGCTTACTCATTCAAGGAGTGAAGGTGAGGACACAGAAGGATTCTGACCCTTGTTTCAGGGCAAGGGAGATCAATTACTTATAATTGAGTCCTTTTGCCTTTGTTTCTTGAGGTCCCAGGATACTAAATTAACAAATATAAGCAAGCTCCCTAGAGTTTTGTCATAAGAGAAATTGAACTGCATCATTTTGTACAGTGTTTTAATGTCGTGGCTCAACTTTATCCATGATTCAAAGGTCACAAAGTGGAGGGGGTTTTTGAGTTAAGAATCTTTATTTTCCTAACAGCATGAATTCAAATCTTCTATCTTATTCGTACACACACACATACGCACACACACACACACACACACACACACACACACACACACGAGAGGGAAGAGAAGGAGGGAAGGAGGAAGGTGGGGAAAGAGGGAGAGAGATAGAGAGGGGGAGTGGGGAGGAAAGGGTGGGAGAGAGAGGGAGAAAGGGGGTAGTCTCAGAGATAATGAAAGAATATGGTTTATATACAGAAATCGTTTTAACCTGTACTAGCAGCTAATCTAGAAAACTATATTATGAAATAGAGGCATTCAAGGCTGCCCTTGCTACAGAGTGTCCTTAAGTCTAACTTGGGCTACCTGAGACCCCATCTGAAAACACCAAATATATATAAAATAAAAATAAGATAATAGAAAAACGCAAACTTTTCCTTCATGAGTGGTTCGTATTTCATATAAATTTGCACAGAATTTTAAAGTAACAGAACTTAAAATATTCTTTTGGGAGCTTGAAGATGTGGTTCGGCAGTGAAGAGCACTTATTGCTGTTGCAGAGGACCCAGCTTCAATTCCCAGTAGGCTCATGGTGGCTCATAGTTCCAGAGACTAGACACCCTCTTCTGATCTCCAAGGAAGTAGGCCCTCAGGTGGTGCCCCCAGACACAAGCAGGAAAAATACTGAGACATATAAAGTAAAAGACATACATCTTTTAAAATGTGTTTCTTTTTCTATCTAGAAGAATACTGATTTTAAGGGACAGTTTATGGAAAGGCCTAAAACACAAAGCGTAGGAGCAGCAGGTCCCACCTCTTGCCTGCTTCCCAGCAGGTAGTAGGATGTCATTCCCTGCTTTGTCCACTACAAAGATGTCTCTTTTAGAAGCTGGAAAGGAATCTGGACTCAAAACCAATATTCCAAAGTTAAAGAAGCAAATGCCTAGCGTCCAATCTGTCTCACTCAATACACGTATTAGTGGTGAGAAGAAAGCCACACAACACATAGGACACTGTTAGCAATACATGGGAACTCGAGTTTCATGCAAATGTCAGGTAAGTGAATGACTGAAAATCATTTCCATAGAAATGTCCTGTTTCGGTTTCTTAGAATTCACCATATCTGCTTTTTTTTTTCCTAGTTTGAAACTGGACAACACTTGACTTGAAGATTCCAGGACTGTGTTAGCAAAGGGAACTTTTACCTAATGTCTCATGGTATTGGAAAACAGATCTTGGTTAGCAGAGAAAATCAAAGTTAAAGTTGAAGTTGTTTTCCTTCCTAGCTGGAGGGGATGCCTAGAAGGGTCAGGTTTCCAAGTGTGGGAAGCAACACAGTCCCCTGGAGCCGCAGTTACACAAACATCCAGAAGAGAGAGCCTAAAATTAAGAGTGCCTTCCTCTTCCTGGGCTTTCTCCTTTCACACAGATTGTGCTTGGTGTGCACACCCCAGCTTCATCTTTGACTTCCTTTTGCAGGAAAGTCTGTTTTTACAATTTAAACAGACCAGGGGTACGATAAATCTTTGCTAGCAGACACTGAAGCCTTGGAAAGAAGTCACTCTGAAAACTTGGAAAGGACCAAATTTTATTGTGTGTGAGAAGCTCAAAAGTATTTATTTTGGTAGGAAGATACTGGGACTCCATCCAAACACACACACACACACACACACACACACACACACAGAGACAAATGGAAATTTATCATAAAATCCAGATAACCTGCAGAAATGATAAGCAACATTGTTCTCATTCTTTGCAACATTTATAAACTTAGAAATTACTAAATGAGAATATTTCTACCAATAAGACGTTTTTCACAATAAACTTCTGGGAGAAGTCTTTCATAACAGGATGTGTATCTAGTTGAGTCGTAGGTGAGCAAATTATAAGCATGAATTGAATAGCAGTCCTGTGAAAGAAGTTAATCCAAGATCAAACAGAAGGAAAGCCAGAATAGCATATACTATTTCCAGCAGGAAACAATAAACATTTACTCCCTATTTACTAAATTTGGAATATTTAGTGAGTACTCATAATACTCGAAGTCAAAATTTTGTTTCAGCAAGTTTGCAGAGAATCCTCATAGAGTAGTCCAAAGGTGATGTATCTGGGAGTTTGACAACAGAAAACAAAAAAATTAAGAGAACAAAGAAAAGGATCAGAAGCCACGACAGAGCTGGAAACTGATGGAAATGCACGAGACTGCATCCTGGATCTGTCTAGCTTGGTATAGTGGTGTTCCATATCAGTTCCGCAAAGTTCTCATAACAGCAAAAGGGAAGTTGAGGATAAAATGTATATTTTCTCTTGGTCCCCATATCACACCGCCATGATTCCCGTCTTCTCAATTTTCTGCTCAAATTCCCTTAGTACAGAAAAACTTCCTAAAGCTTCCCTCCATTCAATTTGGAGCGTAGTCTGTTCTCACTCACCTCCCCACCCACGACTTGCTCTTTCAAGCTTAGTGTACTTATATCGGTATCTTTATTAGCGAGTTCTCACAAAATGTAGGCATTGTGCCCAGTGCTCAGCGGGACTAAGGAGGTGGCTCATTCAGTAAAATGCTTGCCACATAAGTGTGAAGACTTGAGTTCAGTCCCCAGTACCTACATAAAACGATGGGCATGACAATACATAACTGTAACCCCAACTTTGGTGGAGGCAGAAAGATCCCTGGGAAGGAAGACAGAAGAAGATATCTAACATCAGCCTCTGGCCTTCACAAGCACAAGTATACATGTGCACACACACCCACCCACATACATGCACACACACAATCACACATTCACACACATAAAAGAACTAATACTTTGCCTAATGATTTGCAGCCGTCAGCAACTGTGTTGATAGCAAAAATATTGAAATGTCCCTTCGAAGTCCATATGATCCTATAGTGTTCCACCTCCTGCTTTATTGAGCTCACACTTCAAACAAATGTCCACCTACTGCATGATTTGTTCTGATGCCATTCCCGATTGATGCTGAACTGTCTGGCTTTTGCAACACTTATCACAGCCAATCACGGCACTTGATTTAGTGGCTTGTCTTTCCTTCAGAACAACCCACAAGGCCACTTATACTCCAGTATTCAGGCCAATGCCTGTCATCGCAAAGGTGTTCCATGAAATGCCATTCAGTAATCATAAATAAAGGTGGCTTTAAAGTCACAAGAAGTAAAAGGGACTAAAAGCAAAGGCAATTCTGACTTCAAAGACATTCTTCTTCCAAAATACCACCCTAGTCCCAAGGAAATCATGGATAAAATTTCTTTCCTGGTGATAAAGAAGAAATAAGTCACTATACCCTGTCCTCCTTAGTAAGTATTAAGAGAAAAACAAAAATAGATCCAGTCTCTCTTGTCTCTAAATTGTTACATAGTAGAAGCTCAATAAATCTTTGTTGGATAGCCAACCATGATCCTGGCATGTAGATATCTGTTTAATATGTTCCTCACTATCTACACAAATTAGTGAGCACTGTATGCTTTGGAATTTTGCTCTCCACACAGTTGTCCAGAAACCAGGAGCATAGGCATCACAGAAAACCCACTATAAATTTAGAATCCCAGGCCCCTTCCTAATCCTATTAAACTGGGATCTGCTTGAAACTTGAGAACCAAGTACCTAATATACACAGTAAAGTTTGAGAAGCCCTAGTTGAGAAGAGTAGGTAGGTATGAAGATGGGATTCCCACCCCAAAGGAACTGCAATTGAAGATAGAAATAAAAATCTCCCAGTTGTAAAGTACAATAGATAAACATTGTGAAATGAAGACCAGAGGGAAAGGGGGCGGCACTACTCACTGTAACATAAATGCACATAGCAAATAAAATACAGATTCTAGGGAGCGCTTACACACATCTGGAAAGCACAGAGCTGTCAAAAATGGGTGCTGTCTTCCAAAAGCAAGTTGCAGTTTTACAAAGAAGACCCTGGGCTTAAATTGGATAAATGCAAACAACAACCAAATTCACAAGCTAGGACCTTCTTTGCAGCTAAAGAGGAGTTTTTCGTGCAGTAAAAGATTCTTGGGAACTTCAACAGTCTAAAGCCTTGCATGGGTTGTTATAGCTCAGTTACTATAGGTGAAGTACCGTGAGAAAGCACTTCATTTGCAGTGTTGCCTTAGGGGTGAGCTGCAACAATGTTTGGAAGAATACCTATGCAAACACTCAATGAACATACCAATTACCACATCATAATCTTGTGGAAAAACAGGCAGTTGCGTATTGTGGGATGGTTTCCCACTCCTGACAGGCATTAGCTGCCCCACTGTCTTCCCGGTTCCTTCTGAAGCCATGACTCTGATGATAATTAAGGGGACAGGCGATCATAACCCTCTTCACCTTGTATAAGGACATACAGGTTTACTCTTACATATCCTAGGAAGTCCTCAGCTCTTTAACTTTTCAAATCCATACTCTTGATGGCTAGAATGGGATAGCAAAAAGGAAGTGCCACAGTAGGTCAAATTCTGTTCTGCCTTCCGGAGTTGTGTGACATACCTAAACATGCCTCATCTTCCAAGTGGTGGCAAGAACATGGCCACCATCAATGGGTTTACTGGGTAGGCTTTTGTACCAGTCAGATGAGATGCTATCTGAAATGGTACTCCATAGTCGTGTAATGCTTCCAGATTTTAGTACAATTATCAATGAAGAGGTTTGTAAACATCTTCTCCTACAAGTGGCTCAGTAGGACACACTCCAAAGAATCTATGGCCCTTACCAGAGCTGCAGGAGTGAGGAGACAGCCAGGAGGTTGACAATACCATCACCTAAGCCCCGACATATGAAGACTGGGGTGACTGAGGGGTATAACCAGTATAAACAGCAGCAGAGGGTAACTAGAAAGAAACTCTAATTCCACTGTGGCAATGGGAGTAGCTTCTGGGTTGGCTGGTAGGGCCGTGGGTACCTTTCCTAGGCTGATGTCTGAAAAAGATATGCCCAGGCACGTCTTCCAGCCAGCAGGGTTTTCGACTCGGGAAGAAAATTGAGAGGGCTACAAAATGCAGAAGCCAAGAGGTCCTGATTCTTCAGATCAAAGGGTCAAAACAACACAGTATAAAGACGGAGAGAAAGACAATGAAGTGCATGAATTCCAATGCCCAGCTTTGGAACTGGGCATCTCCCTGCTGTAAGCCAGTGTGCTGTCAGGTGAGGGTGGAGGAGGTGAAAATGAGACGAGGAGAGGGTGATTACAGTTCTGTATCTTTAATCTCCTCCTACATTTGTGCTTCAAAGGCTGGCCACGGCAGCTTGCTTGTCTCTCAGGAAAGACCATAGCCAGGAGACTGTACGTGAGAACTATCGGGCAACTCAGTTTTGGTTATGCCTGTGGGCTAAGAGCAACCCTGTGCTGGGACACAGAGAAGGGAAAGACCGCTTCAGAGGTTTGAAAGATGTGCTGGTGTCTTCCCCAGGCTCCCGAGCAATTCTTTCCAATCCACCGCCAGTCTTTCCAGCGTGTATCCCCTTCAAATCTAAAGGAGAAAAATCTAGTCTCTTACTCTGTCTCCCTTTTATCGCTTTCACATCAGAAACAAGGAAATTAAATCAGTACCTGGAAAAAATGACATAGAAAGCTATTTAAGACTTCAAATTCTTGACGATATGGAAAAATAGAATACTGTTGGGTGTTTCCTGTCTCCGCTTAAGATGGAATTATGACATGCATTAGTCCGTGACTGGATGTAACTGATTGCCTCCATCCTTACATTTGTTCACGTTTTCTTCTCTTTGAGCTTTACTGCTTGAATGGTGCCTGTAATGAGGGGGAACATATTTGTCTCCTGGAGCTGTCAGCGATGACACAGGGAAGCAAAATGAATGTGGGAGGTGCTGTTTGTTTCTAATTAGCAAGGGTTTTGAGTATTTATGTAAAGAAAAGAAGTCAACATTCACAGGGTTGGAATCTTTTGCCCTTTTCAATGTTTTCCTTTTAAAAGAAAAAAAAAGATAAATTTTAATGTAAAGGAAATACTGTGTGTGCAATTCAATTGAAATGATAGGGACAGCTAAGAAAGAAACATGAAAAAAAAATAAATCCTGCAGGTACCAAAAAGCAATGCATAGTTGAAGGCACCTTATTACTTTATATTATACTTTCTCCTTCTGAATAACTACTGTTATATAATATGAATCATTGATGTTTAATAATAGAAATAACCACAGTCAGATGCCAAATCAGGAAGAAAAGATCTGCACTTTGAAAAAAAAAAACTAAGAACTCTCTTAATGTACACGCCACGTAAGTGTTGAAGGCTTGAGGTTTGAAAGGGATCCTGCAGTGGGGAGCTATTGAGAAAAGCAGTTCTGCGCAAGGGAGGGGGGCAGCTAGTTCCAAGTCTGCAACTCGACCAGCTGAAGGAAGTGACACTACGAAAGTCTGTCTAGGCCCAGCTCTGCATGTGTGAACACCACCGCACACTGACACCCTCTCTGGTTGCCTAGTAGCAGCTGGCAGAATTCACTGTGTGGTGTGTCCATCCATCGAAATACCTACTGAAGTGTCTAATGAGAAGAGAGCTCTGTATTACACATTTCAAGGGAAGCCAAAAAAAAACAGACTCCATGACTCGTGACTCACTATTCCTCTGAGGAGACAAAAGGCGAAACAAAAAATGAAGAATCTCTCTACTGCATAGCATAACAACAGATACGGTGTTAATATGGGCAGAGTTTATTAATAGCACAAGATCACAAAGTAAAAACTCCTAAGTAGCAGTGTTTAATTAAAAGAAAGAGAACCTACTTGGAATGACAACCTGGCTTTAATAATGTGTGCTTGCCTAAAAGAAAGAAAAAGGAAAAGAAAGAAAGAGAAAGGAAGGAGGGAAGGAAGGGAGAGACAGAGGGAGGGAGGAAGGGAGGAAGAGAGGAAGGGAGGAAAGAAGGAAGGAAGGAAGGAGGGAGGGAGGGAGGGAGGGAGGGAAGGAAGGAAGGAAGGAAGGAAGGAAGGAAGGAAGGAAGGAAGGAAGGAA
>NW_026067998.1:2029523-2151667 GCF_014885135.2 Alexandromys fortis
GATTTCTCTGTGCTGTCTTCAGACCAAAGGTATAAACTTTTTGTCCTTTAAAACTAACTGCTGGATGTTTCTTTGAAGAGCTCCCCACAAAAAGGACTTTAGCTTTATAAACAACCATTAGGTTGATAGAAATGAACTTACCTATCTACCTTTACTTCTGGAACTAGGGAGGGATGGCAGCTTCAGGCAGGTAGAGGTGGAATAACGAAGCAAAGCCAACACAAATCTGAGGCCATTTCTGGACAACTAATTCAATGTTTGGAGAACAAGTCTGAAAGGAGCCCTCTTGGGGTGGGGCAGAGGATTAACCAATGTGCATTGGTTTGGGATTGAGCAGCAGCCCCACCTTCACTAAGGAGAAATAAAAGTGTTTACCTTTCTTAATCACAATAAAGGAGGGGGGAGGGATAATACAATTAACCCGAAACCAAACTGAGATCCTCTGTCACAGTATCTGTCAACCGGCCAGGTTCCCTGTAGACAGGGGTACACATTCACAATGACATCACAGTCAGGATCAGTGCCTTTTTGAAAACTATTAGTAAAGAGTATTTAAAATATTTGATAATCAATAATTCTGATTGTGGAGGGTCATACAAGGATGTTCTAAATGCCCAAAGTTTCCTTAACCTCCAATATTGTATTCTTCATCATAGATATTATTACTTTAGATATGTGGTCCTGAAAAGAAGTTGAAATGAGATATCGCATCACTGAGACTAAAACGATCCTCTTGTTTTGAACGCTGGGAAAGGGAAATGATAAAATCAGAAAGCCTGTAATGATGGTTAAAAAGCAATTCCCAATATTCATCTGTTAGTGAACATTGCAAAAACACAACAATATTATTCTACCTTGGAGGTCCTGCACTTGTCCTTTTTCCAGACTTCTTCCATTAAAATAAGATTAAATGAGAATACAGGAAGGTTTGGGGGGTTGCTTTGAAAAAGTTATTTTAGCACCAGTACAGTTTCAGCCCGATTTCCCAATTTACTACATTTACTTCTTCAATATTTACCATAATTGGTGTTTAAAATGTTTAACTCTAGGCACTATAAAAATCTGAAGTCAATTTGTGTTTAATATACCTTGTTTATTAAAGCATAAAATTAGAAAATACATTTTCAAAAGATTATTCAAAAGGCCGGATTGCAGCAAAGAGACAGAGGTCGGGATGATGGATAAGTAATCAGATGGCTTCTGTTTAGCCATGCTAGAAAACTGAGCTGCGACCAAAATTGTAGAATTCTCTTCTTTTGCTCTTTTTCACCAAGCATTCAAAATGTGTTCTCATCAACAGTCCCACCTCTTTGTGTGTGTGTGTGTGTGTGTGCGCGTGCATGTGTATGTGTGTGTGCGTGCGTGCATGTGTGTGTATGTGTGTGTGTGTGCCTGCGTGCATGTGTGTATGCACGTGTGCGTGTGTGCGTGCGTGCATGTGTGCATGCACGTGTGCGTGTGTGCGTGCGTGTGTGTGTGCGTGTGTGTGTGTGTGTGTGTGTGGTTGCAGGAAGTAAAGACTAATGGAAAGAATATGTCACGTATCCATGCATGGAGTTCTTCACAAGCAGATTTGCATCGTCTCCATCAGTGGGTACTTGCCTTAGTTACTTTTCTAATGTTGCAATAAGATACCATGACCAAGAAAACTTATAAAGAAAGCATTTATTTGGGGACTACAGTTTTAGAGGTTAGAATCTATACCCATCAGGCAGGGATTGTGGCAGGAGGCCGTCGGGCATGGCACTGGAGCAGTAGCTTAAAGCTCACATCTTGACCCATAAGAAGGCAGAGAAAGCACATAAGAAATAGCATGGGCTTTGGAAACCTTGAAATCTGAAGCCTGCCCCTCCCCCCGTGGCACACCTACTTCAACAAGGCCACACCTTCCAACCCTTCCCAAACAGTTATACCAACTGGCGACCAACTATTCAAACACGTGGTCCTCTAAAGGCCATTCGCTTCTAAAACACCATAGGACCCAAGTCACTTTTTAAATAACCTAGGTGCTTGCTGCAAAGTCTTTGTGATTACGACTGTGATGTGAGGAACACCACAAGCCTGTGTTACCTTTGCCTCCCAACCACTCTCGGAAGTGTGTACTCCTATACAAGGCTTCTTCTATCTACGTCATGTTTCCTGAAAGTATCTTTCGAGTTTCTGCTCTAGGATACTCATCTGCACCCTCACCGTGTCAGCCGGATTTCTATCAGTCTGATACACTGCCTGAAAAAAAAAAAAAAACTGACTGAAGTGCAATAAGGTTTCAGGTCAGTTTGGCCCATGATCACTTGGTTCCATTCGTGTAGGCTGTAGAAAAGGAGGACATTATGATCGATTTGTGGCAAAGGAAATCACTTCATGACCAATGAGAGGCAAAAGAGAAAAGCAGGGCCAGGTTTCTACTATCCCCTTCGAGAGAGTGCATTCAGGCACCTAATAGCCTTCCAATGGGTCTCATCTGCTAAAGGTCTCACCACTTCCTAATAGTACCACCCACTGTCAACCAAACCTTTAGCACATGTGCCTTTGGAGGACAGTTAACAATGACACGCGTTCATTTCATTCTGCTGAACCCGATGCTTTGGACTCTCCTTAGCTTCCTGACACTGAACTTATCTGCAGAGAGATTCAAGTTTCCTGTAAATCCAATTTTCTGTTGGGTACAGACAGTTCCATTCTTCTTCAGCCCGTCTCCTATCAAAAGTGTGTGACATTCTCATGCTGAAACCAGCAGAGCACTGTTAGCGTAAGAAAGCTGGCGTCTGGAATCGGCAGACTTGAGTGTGCACCTTGTTGCTGCTGGTTCCCGTTTGGGAATGGGGAGTGTCAATTAGGCCTGGAACTTTGTCACCTCACCTGTAAAATGACCAAAATAATCCTTGCCTCTTTCTAGCGTTAGTTTGGGATTCAGAATGACAGTGTCTGTGAAAATATTCTGCAACCTATGGTTTCCTACAGGAATATTAGACTTTTAGGTAAAATTTTAAATATTTTTGCCAAAAGAAATGCTGTTATGATATGTATTGGAATTATGATGTACAGGGCTACCCCATGTGAGTTCAATGTCAGGGACTCCCTCCTGGATGTTTACTGGGTGCAGCTGGCCAACAGAAGCAACAGCAGGAGAGAGAAGACAGGAGAAGATTCAGGGATTTCTTTCTAACTCTGCTTGGATGCCCCCTTGGCAACAAGAGTATCTGTGCAGACTACCCCACCTTGTTTCCCCAGTTGTTGTAACAACTCTTTAGCATCAACCCTGAGCAAGGCAGCTTACCTCCCGATGTGCATTTCCCTGTTTGTAAGTACTTTTATGTACTTCTATTAAAGTCTTATTTGAGCCATCTGGACTGGATTCTATTTCCTGCCAGACTCTGATTGATACACTAATATTGAGTCCAATAACAGGCATGCAATGCCTGGAACACAGGGTGGGAATTTGAGCTCCCTTTTATGATCAGGGTTCTGTATTATTGTGGATTACTTTCCACTCTCCTCTTCTTTGTCAAAAGCAGGCATTACGGCTAATATTGCCTGGGGATACATAGTGGAAAAGATGGCTCTCCTGAAGCTAAAGAGAGACAAACAAAATCTCTCCGAAGTTTCTCGTTATCAGAAATTATTATAGCTTTCGGGTGTTTTCCTTTCCTTTCTTCCTCTGTTGAAATGACGTATAGCAAGTGTTTCCGGTTAAGACTAGAATTGTTCTTATTATAGAGGGGGCTGTGAAACAATTTCACTTTTTAAATGTGTTTATAAGTTTTTAATGTGAATTAAACTCCCTCCATATTTTTATGGAGATAAAATTAATGAAGAAGTTATTAACATTGGAAAATAGGCTATCTCAATTACACAGTAACTTTTTCCCAATGGTTTTCTTAATATTTATATATTATCATCATAAAGGCTCAATACAATTTATATAATATGGAGCCATTATTGTGAAAAAGATCCATTAAAATAATATCTCCATCCTACAGACAGACTTAAAACCCCATAATGGCTCAGAGGGAGCCAAATGCAGGATTACATGATAGGCCAGAAGCTGTGTCATGGTCTACCAGGCCAGGTAAGTAATACACATTTCACAGAAAGCCAAGTAAATAGTTACAGAAACAGAAAAGTCTCTGTAGGGTACATGTGCAGTCAGGCAATTATTAAAATATGGATTATGGAAGATTCTCTTTTCTCCTCTTTTCTAGGCTTACCATTTTAATAAGAACAAAAGTAAATCAAAATGTGTGTGCACAAAGACACGGAATACATGCTAATAACTTCAGGGACTCTGCTTTAATCGACTAAAGGGATATATTTCAGAGTCAAGAAATGACATCTTGAGACCCCTTCATTCCCTCTGGGTGTTACAGCTGATATGGAGCTGTGTCAGGCGAGCTAAGAACAATGCGTGAGAGTCTGATGCCTGGATATTATAGGTGCAGCAATAACTAGCTTGCAGAGCTGCAAAGAGCAGAACCGATTTCCACCTTAATAACCCCTGTGGCATTTTTCAATTTTCCAGGCTGCCAGTCAAATGAATGCATGTCTGGGAAGGAAAGAAGACAAGAAAGGGAAAAAGATTAACCTCTGAGATTCATGATATAAATTCCATTGGCTAAAGCTAGTCATATGTTAGAAAACAAACTTGGGCAGTGATAGTCCTATCTAAACACTGAGCCTAAGCGTTAGAGAAAAGATTCTAAGAGAAAAATCGGAATCTTCAGGGTCATCAGATTGAAATAGGCTTGGAGTACTTGTCAATCACACTGATTTTCTCTTTCTCTCTGTTGGATGCAACCCTGTGGCTTCCACCTGATCTCCCCACTTAGTAGCCAAGGGATGCTTCTTAAAACACAGACATGATAGCTAAGGAATGAGAATATGAGCAAAAAGTTCAAGACCATGATGGGTTCACCCACTGAAACAGTTTGCCTGAGCTAATGGGAGCTCACCAACTCCAGCTGGACTGGGAAGGAACAAATGTAGGACCAAACTAGTTCCTCTGAATGTGGTTGACAATTGCATGGCTGGGGCAGACTGAGAGGTCACTGGCAGTGGCACCAGAATTTATCCCCACTGCATGTACTGGCTTTTTGGGATTCTATTCTCTTTGGATGGATACCTTGCTCAGCCTAGATATAGTAGGGAGGGCCTTGGACCTTCCACAAGGCAATGTGCCTTACCCTCTCTGAGGATTGGATGGTGGGGTGGGAGGGTGTGTGGAGGGAATGGGAGGAGAGGGGGGAGTGGGAACTTGGATTGGTATTTTCTTAATCTACCAAAATTTTTTAAAAATTAATTTTTTAAATTTAAAAATATAAACTAAAAATTTATAATTTAAAGAAAAAGACTGACATGTTCTATTCAGATGATGGAAGCCTGCAGAAAACACAGGTCTGCTCCAACCTGCATTTCTGTTTCTCTAACACAGTACATAAACAGGATTCAGGATATTGCCCATTCCTCAACATCCACTCTGCAGCCTGTTCTTAGACTCACCTTGTCCACTGGGAAATTAGATACCCTCCTCTCATTAGAGAGGCTTCCATCAGCAGTTGATGGGAGCAGGTACAGGGATCCACAGCCAATCAATAGGTGAAGAGAGAGCCCAAATTGGAGATCTCCATTGGGTCCCTTCCCTTAGAGCTCAGGTAACTCTGAGGAAGAGGAGAAGAAACAATTGTAGAAGCCAGAGGGGTCAAGGAGATCAGGAGAATGTGGCCCACAGCATCAACTAAGCAAGGCTCACGGGACTCACTGAGACTGAAGGAGGAATCACAGGGTCTTCATGGGTTTGCACTAAGTCCTCTGCATAAATGTGGTGGTTGTGTAGCTTGTTGTTTTGTGGGAGTACTAATGGTGGAAATGGGGCTGTCTCTGACTCTTTCATCTGCTCTTGAGACTCTTTTCCTCCTACTGCATTTCCTGATCTAGCCCTGATATGAGGGTTTGTGCCTGGTCTTGTTGGAACTTCGTATTCCATGTTTGGTTGGTAGCCCTGGGCAGGCTAATATTTTCTGAGAAGCAGAAGAGGAGTAAATCTGGAGGAGAGAGGAGGTAGAGGGGGGGAAATGGGAAAGGAAAGGGAGCTACCATCAGGATGTACTAAAAATTTTTAAAAATTAATTAAAAAAAAACTTTTATTTGGAATAATTTTAGATTTACAGAAATGTTGCCCAGATAGTACTGAGTTCACATAAGCCACTACTCAGTTTCAATTTCTCCTAGGGTTATCATCTTCTATTTCTGTTTCTCTGCCAAAGCTGTGAAACCAGCATTGATTCATTATAGTAAGTAAATGCCATACATTATTTATTTAGAGTTCAGCAATTTTTCCTTTGGTATCCTATTTTCATTGTTCATAAGTCTAGTCACCATGGCCCTTTTTTCTAGTCTTTATCATACCCCCTCACTGGGTATTCCATTGCAATGCTTAAAGCTCCCCCATTCTCTTTCAGTCCTCCCCAGACCTCTTTGATGTGTGGTCTCTGCTCATTGTTCAGATCTTGGCACCAATGCCACTCCCTCAGCAGACCTTCTATGGAGTCTGAATCTAGAGATGGCTCCTATGTTGTCTGCCTTTATATTAGGTGCCTCTTTCATATAGCTTTTCTTAATCTGTGGCAATATTTCCTTCATGGTGATTTGGTAATCCCCTCTGTATACTGTGAATATCATTGGTTAATAAAGAAACTGTTTTGAGGCCCTGATAGGGCAGAACTCAGGTAGGTTGAAAAACTAAAATGAATGCTGGGAGAAAGGAGGCAGAGTCAGAGGGAAGCCATATAACCCCACCAGAAACGGATGCTGGGACTTTAGCCAGTAAGCCACATGACGATGTACAGATTAACAGAAATGGGTTAAACTAAAATGTAAGAGTTAGCCAGTAAGAAGCTAGAGCTAATGGG
This sequence comes from Alexandromys fortis, assembly GCF_014885135.2. Taxonomy (NCBI): domain Eukaryota; kingdom Metazoa; phylum Chordata; class Mammalia; order Rodentia; family Cricetidae; genus Alexandromys; species Alexandromys fortis. The sequence goes on from NW_026067998.1 coordinate 2,036,429, forward strand.
CCAAGTGGTGATTTAAATAATACAGTTTTTGTGTGGTTATTTTGGGAGTCTGGGCAGCCGGGAACAAGCAAATGGCCTTCTTCCAACATCATGACTCTATTTAAACTTTCATTTCTGTGCCTAGACAATGAAGGCTATAAAAGCATAAACTCATCTGTTTTTGCTAATCATTACATTCACAAGACAGTAGAGTGCAAGGTGTGCAGAGAAGTTATTTTGATTTTGTTTTATTTTAAGAAAGGTGCTGAATAGACAAATGAAGGATTAGAAGCAAGTTATAGAACATCAAAATGAATTATACAGTTAATGTCATGGACTTCCAAAGAGGGAAAGATAGAAATATAGGGATAATGACTAGAAGACTTCATGGAAATAAATAGTTTGGCATTATCTGAATCTTTTATGGATATAATTAATAATTACTGAAAACCTATGAAATGCCAAGCACAGCACCTATGGCAGCACTGTATTTTAACCAAAGAGATATGATCAATGTGATGTTAAAGAAACAACAGAGTAATATGGGGGATGGATTGAAACACTAAAAACCTAGACACTGAAGAAACAATTAAGATAATAATTCATCTATGAAATACTCAGTAGTGGTCAAGCATTGTGGCATACCACTTTAACCTCAGCACTGGGATAACAGGCAAATGTAGCTCTATCAATTTGAGGTCATCCTCCTCTATAGAGAGGATTCCAGACCAGCCAGAGTCTTAAAGTATGGCTATACCCCAACCCAACCTTCCAAAATTCTCAACCCTGAACTAAAGATCTGGTTTAGAAAAGAAAATACTGGGGTCATGGACTCAACAAGAACTTGCAGGCACTAAGCAATAGGATATGCCATTCCCGTTAGAGGAAACTGTAAAGAGAATAAGTTCAAACTTTCAGGTTGAGTTAAAGGGTTCATGATGGAAGCGATGGATTAGAGCCCTGAGTAGATGAATTCTGGTTTTGAAAAGTCAAGGAGATTGGACTTCATTAGTAATGAGTCGTTAAGCAACAATGACAGGATGAAAGTGAGATGCCTATCAAAAGAGGAGAAGCTGCACAAAGGGAAGATATGTTGGGAAACAGCAGCAGAAATTTGAGCACTTCTTTTTGAATGCTAATGTTAGAATCATAATGAAAATGATGTACCTATGACACTTTCCTGAAAGAAGATTGACTTAAAAGTCCCTGAATTAGCACCCATTGCAGTGGCCAGCAAGGGCAATTTATCTTCAATACTTACAATGGACCTAGTTATTTTTTAATGGAAAAAAAAACATAAGGGAGGTCTAATAGATTCTCATTATTTGTAGGTGTTTATTATTGGCATTCCTTATAGCAGTGACATGAGACATTTTAAAATAAAAAGTATACATGGCATTTCTTATAACTGTCTTCTTACTTATTATACAGTTAAGAGTAAAATCAATATTTGGGATGTGTTTCTGTGATTATGTTCTCCAGATGTGCCCTTGTGAACTCCAACTCCGGGATTGACACAACATTTGGTCCCTTCTCACACTATCCCAGGGTTGGTGGACAAGACCTAAAGCAAACATCAAAGTCTGTCTGTCTGTCTTTACTATACAGGTCATGAAAGACTGCAGCTTCCATGATGACTCCTTCAGATCATTTTTACTCTGAGAAGCCAGTTGTTATAGCATGAGAACATTCAGGAAATCTACAGAGAGACAAGGTGAATACGATAGGTAAAAGGTTTGGGGAAGTGAACCGCATCCACCAAGGGCTTAGGCTCATCAACGACCAGATGAGTCTTTGGAAATGGAGTCTCCAGACCAAGTCAGGACTCGATGAAGCTATCACTGCTGCCAACAGCTCAATTGCTACCTCACCGAAGCACCTGATCCAGGGCCACTTCACCAAGCTGCTCCCCACTTTCTGCCCTCACGAATGATGTGAGATTATAAATGTTGTTTCAAGGTGTTAGATATGGTGCTGATTTGTTACACAGCAACACAAAATTTAAACAACTTTGTACCATTGAACATGGCGTGTTAGTTAGAAAATTTTTGTTTTACCTTTGTCTAGGGTGCCATTGTGTTCAAATTGTCGGATTTTCTTCCCTAGTTCCTATTTTATTTTTCAGTTCCCATGATCAAGCTTCTGTCTGTAGACTTTTAGCTTCATTTTCCCAATTTATTTGCCAAAAACTCTTTGAGACCTTTATGTGCAACAAAGCAACAATATTAAAATGGTAAATATTAAATAATATTCTAATATGTATCATAGAGATCACAACTACTTCAGAGTAAAATTATAGGGCAGGGTCTCTTGCTGGCAATTATTCCTAGAAGTAAAAAAAAAAAAGTGAATACCAGAAAAGTTGTGGTTTTAGATCAAGTTCCTCAGAAGTAGATCTTGAGATAACATTGTATTAGAAAGTTCTCTTAAATCGTACAGGGAATGAGACGAGCAGGATAGGAAAGGGAAGAAGCTTAGCTCTGTTAATACTTCAAAGTTTCCAGATGGCTATTTAGTTACTTTTCGATTGCTGTGATAAGACACCAAGACAAGGTAACTTATCAAGGAAATAGTTTATTACAGTTTAGAGGATTAGAGACCATGACCATCATGGCTGGGAGCAAGGCATCAGGAACAGCTAAGAGCTCACATCTTGATCTGCAAGGCAGAGAGAGACACACTGGTAATAGTGTGAGTTTTTGAAACCTCAAGCCCACCACATCCCCTACCCCCACCCCTGCACCCAGTGACAAACCTCCTCCACCAAGGTCAATCTTATAACCCTTACCAAACATTAACACAAACTAGGGACTAAGCACTCAAAACTTTGAGATTCTGTAGGTCATTTGCATTCAAACCACCACAATAGGGAATCTACAATATACATCACTGCTTCAAATAGTGACACGAGGCACAAGAAATGATCTTCCAAACTTCCATGCAAACCACCCACTGGCTGGAATACTAGGAAGGCATGACTGAAGGTACTGTGTGGCAGGGATGTATACACACACACACACTCACACACACACACCACCACCACCACCACCACCATATTGTATAACATAATACGCACATACAAACACACACATGAGAAAAGGGGTGTGTGTGTGTGTGTGTGTGTGTGTTAAGGTATGGTAAAGGAACTGACAGGTTCTGGGTAGTGATCTAAGACCTGCCCTGGTATGGAAAGATCCCTGTGCTGAGCCTTGTACAATAGGTAGAACTGATGCATACGTGGAGGAGAAAATCTTTTACAAAATACACAATTGCAAGGCTTCATAATTAACTAATAAAACTTCTTCCCAATTCAACCTAAACTTTTAACTCTTCCTAATCCCAAGGAGAACCTTTTTTGAAAATAATTTCCTTTATTTTTCCCAAGCATTACCTTTTTAAAACCTATTCATAAAAAATAGTCTTTTCAAGTTTTAAATTCCAATCCCAGTTCTCACTCCCTCCCCTCCTCCTGTTCCCTCCATCTCCCCCCCACACACACACACACACTCTACCCCTCTCCACTTCTCAGAGAGGGTAAGGCTTCCCATGGTGAGTCAACAAAGTATAGTTCATCACTTTGAGGCAGTACCAAGACCCTCCCCACTATATCTAGTCTGAGCAAGGTATCCCTTCAAAGAGAATGGACTCCAAAAAGCCAGTTCAAGCACTAGGGATAAATCCTGGTCCCACTGCCAGTGGCCCCACAGACTTCCCCAGCCAAACACTGTCACCCACATACAGAGGGCCTAGTTTGGTCCTATGCAGGTTCCCCTGCTGTCAGTCCAGAGTCAGAGAGTTCACTTTAACTCAGGTCAGCTGTTTCAGTGGGTATCCCCATCATGGTCTTGGTCCCTTTGCTCATATTATTCCTCCTCCCTCTCTTTGAAAATGAATTTGAGAGTTCAGCACAGTGCTTCACTGTGGGTATCTGGCTCTGCTTCCATCAGTTGCTGGATGAAGGTTCTATGATGACAATTAAGGTAATCCTCAATCTGATTACAGGGAAAGGGCAGTTCAGGAACCCTCACCACTATTGCTTAAGATCTTAACTGGGGTCATCCTTGTAGATTCCCAGGAACTTCCCTAGTTCCAGGTTTCTTGCTATACGCATAATGGCTTCCACAATCAAGATAACTCTTTCCTTGCTCTCCCTCTCTGTCCTTCCCCCATCTCGACCACCCCATTCTCGTATTTCCTCATCTCCACCCCTCCCCTTATTGGTTATCCTGGGTTTTTTGTTTTTCCATGTGAAGGTGAATATGGTTCTTTCAAGGTCTGTGAAGAATTGTGTTGGGATTTTGATGGGGAATGCATAGAATTTGAAGATTGCTTGTGGTAGGATTGCCATTTTAATTATGCTGATGCCACCTATCCAAGAACATCGGATCTTTCCCTCTCATATCTTCTCCAATTTCTTTCCTCAAAGGCTTAAAGTTCATGCTGTATGGGTCATTCACTTCTTTGGTTACTGCTACCCCAAGATATTTGATGTTATTTTTGTCTATTGTAAATAGTGATGTTTCTCTGATTTCTTTCTCAATCTCCTTATCATTTGTATATAGGAGGGCTCCTTTTTTTTAGTTTATACAAGATAAACATCTTGTATCCTGTTGCATTACTGAAGGTGTTCATCTGCTGTAAGAATTCCCTCATAGAATTTTTGGTGTCACTTATGTATACTATATCGTCTACAAATAGTGAAAGTTAGACTTTTTTTCTTTCCAATTTGTATCCCTTTGATTTCCTTTTGTTGTCTTATTGCTCTAGCTAGAAGGAGAAGCTTTTGAGCCCTTCTCTTACACAAGTTATTAAGGCACAGTCATTTGTCTTTAGGAAATAGCATTTAAAAACAAATGCTGTTTTTAACAGGTCTGGATCAAGACTGCAAATACTGTAAAAGCATCAACGTCAACCTGGAGTAAAGAGAAAGCTCAAAGGGAAGAGAATGAGCCCCATCCAAGTATCTTCCTTTTGTATTATTATCCCTGAACTGCTGAAATTTGGGGACTATTTTACATACAAGCTATTTAATAACAAGTCTCTTTTCTTTTCTTCTTTGGTGGAATTCATCAGTGACAAGCAAAGTGTAGCAATAGCTTTCCTTGTGCGCACACTTGAGGATGTAGTCTAACTTTATCTGTTGTTGGGAATAAAGACATAAATTATTAAGCCCTGCTTGCCTGATCAAGAGCCTATCTTTCAGAAAAATCAGGCTTCTGGGAACTGCCACTCACAGGAGCTCTATTTTCTGGCTCTCCATCAGAGCTGCAGACACCTCTCCCCAAAGATTCATCAACCGCCAAACAAAGAAGAAGGCAGGTCAATGACACCCAAATCTGCAGTTTCAGCAGCTTCGGAAGTTTCATGACCAAAAAGAAAAAAAACATGAGGGAGTTTTAAAAAAAAAAAGAATAAAGAAAAAAGCACACACAATCTCAAAGGCACATTAACAAAGAGTTTCAGAATCCATAGGCTACATTCTGGGAAGGAGGCTTTCAAAATCCTGTAACAAATAAGCTTCTGGTGAAACAATGATGGACTACCAAGCAGGACCTTGGTGGCTATGTGTCTTCTTTGTATGGTTAGCTAATGTATAGGTTCACACACTATTATTTTTAGAAGCATCATTTTACTGAACGATTGCTTCATGATGCTGTATATGTTATTTTGACGACATACATGTGAATAAAAACATATTAAATGACTCAAATATACAGAATATAGACAATACTTTACAGGCAAAAAAAAATATTCAATGTATCCTCAGGTATTCTTATAGTTTGGCCATAAGTTATAGAAGATGATCAAGGGACGGGAACCACTGTATGTGTGGCTTTGCTCACTTTTTACGTGCGGAACTTGAGACTCTGAGAGGTTAAATAGAATCACTGAAAGACACATACAACCTACTGATGAAGGTCGGTCACCCATCTCATTCTCTAAAGCTTTTCTACTGATATCATAGTTCAACTGAAAAGGTTATAGACAAATTTAAACTCTAAAGGGGTGGTGTAGAGGATATGAAGACTCTTTTGAAGATGAGACACAACACAATGAAACTCTAATAGATGAAAGGCAGGACCCTTTATTACTTACAGCTCCAGAAGACAGAAGGCTGTTCGGCAGTGACACATAGGAGACTCTACCAAGGAAGCAGAAACAAGCTGGAGGTGGAAGAAATGGCTTACTAATCAAGTGGCGGGGGGGGGGGGGGGGGAGCTAGGCCTTCCATGTGTTAGCTAATTGAATAACTACAAGGGCTTAGAGACAGAAGTGGTACCCTAGGGATTCAGATGGGTGACTAGTGTATTTTGACTGCAACAGCCCCATAAGGGAAATGGCCAAGGTACGGATATAACCATGTGTAGGATGGGCAGCTAGCAGATATTAGGCATGTTATTACAACTGGAAAAAGACAGCTAACTTACACTTTTGTGCATTATGTTTGCATAGCTGTGACCATAATGTTGACAAAAGCAACTCAGAAGAGAGATGAGTCCTTTTAGGACATAGATTCAAAGGTCCACTGTTGGGAGGGAAGCAATGTGGAACAGCTCAGAACATTGCAGTGGTGGTGGAAAAGTGTAGCCAGGACCATTTATATGACAGCAAACAAGAAAGCAGTGATAACCAGGGTCAAGATAGAAGCTTCAGAGACTCACCACTAAAGGCATACTTCTACCAGATAGAGCCCACCTCCCAAAGTAATGCCACTGGCTGAAAAACATGTATTCTGAACAAAAGCCTAATAGAAGATTTTTAAACCTTGTCTTAGTTACCTTTTCTATTTCTGTAAAAAGACACTGACCAGGCAACTAATAAAAGTAGGCATTTATTTGGAGCTTACAGTTCCCGAGAGTGAGTACATGACTATTAAGGCAAAGAGCATGGCAGCAAGCTATCAGGCATGGCACTGGAGCAGTGACTTAGAGCTCACTCAAGTAGGAGGCAGATAGCGCTGAGAATAGTGTGGGCTTTTAAAAGCTGGAAGCCCACCCTCCTTGACACACATGCTACAACAAAGTCATATCTCCTAAACCTTCCCACCTAGGGACCAAGTATTCAAATATATAAGCCATTGGAGGCCATTCTTGTTCAAAAATCTCATCACGGGTATATGAGTAGCTGATCCTATGCCAAACCACATGCAGAGAAGTAGCTGTGAAAAACAGCAGACAATAAATACAGTTCATCAAAAGACAAGGGACCGAGGTCTTCTCTTACTCTTCTAATGTGTGATTTTGTTTTCTGAGGGAATATTGAGACAGGTTCTTATAGGAATATCAAGCTGGCCTCAAACTCAGGACCTCAGCCTCCCCAGAGCTCGAATTACAAGCAGGCTATACGATTTCATTTGTCCATCAGTTCATCATCTGTAAACTGAGAATTCACATAATTTACCTCCCAGAACTCTTGTGGAGATTCACTATAATAATGCATACCAAACACACATAACCTATGTGTTTGTATGATATATAACGTGGTAGCCATAATACATTAATCTCAGATACTATCTGAATTAAATAGAATATTTTTTTAAAGATCACATTCTTATCATTACAGTTAGCAATAAGCTTTCTAGTTCTCAAGAACGATCGTTTTGCCACCACAGAGAAAGGTATAAATTGTGGGTTCTTGCTACAATAGCTCACAATAGCTCCTTCCAACATGTTAAGTTCTATTGCCTCACAATAATAAACTGCTAAGACAATATCATGCATCATGTTAGTGGTGGAATAGTCAGTGGAACTCCCAAAGCAAGAAGCTTGAAGCTCACAGGCAGATGCTAAGTTTCATTCTTTGTTACCTCATCCTTCTTTGTAAAGCCCTGATTTTACAGAGCAAGAACCACCTTAATATAATAATCAGAAAAAAAATATACGAATCATGAAAACTCTAAATTCTTAGCGAACACAAAACTTTAAAATTGTCAGGGGCAAAAGCGAGATGAAAATAAATCAATTCAGACTTCGAAAGACTACTTTTGGGGAAAAGATTTATAAGGAGGATCAAGGCGTGGAAGCCTGAATATAAAACATTCAGAACTCTTTCCCAGACTTTCAGAAGTCCTCATTTCTCACTTCATGTGTCTCAGGAAGCTCAGTTCTTTGATGTGAAGAAAGGAGACTCAAATTGGACTTGGCCTTGACTCTTTCTTCTTAAAGTTTCCTCCCTGGTCAGAAATGGGTGGTCTAGTGCAAACTCCACAAGTAAGGAGGAGACCTGCCTGTTAGAGACCTAACTTAGGTTAGTGCTCATGTCCGAAGAGCTTTCCAGGAGAACTCAACAGTTTCGAGCAGGTAGCTAGTTCTCCTCCTGTGCTCTTTCACCACAGAAACAAGGCACAGGTGAAATATTCGACCCCATATATTTTCAGACATCATAGTGCATACGTCCTGAAAGTGCTGTGTCCTAACCATTAGATTCTCAGAGAAATAGTGGCGCACACTTTAAAGGTTCTTAGTATATTTCTTTGATTTGGTTTGGGCTTGGGTTCAGGTTTTTCATTTTGTTTGTTTGTTTGTTTGTTTTGTTTGTTTGTTTGTTTGTTTGTTTGTTTGTTTGTTTGAGACAGGAGCTCACTACATAGCTCAGGCTATGAACTGATGATACTTTCATAAGCCTCCCAACTGTTGGTGTTTCAGGCATGCACCGCCACGCGAGATTAAAACACTTAATCACTCTTAAAATGCAATAACCTGCATAGTCTACTTTTAGAAAAAGCGTCATAAAACAGGAAGCCCAATCTAAACAGAAATCTCCCATGATTACTCACCCATGACTCCAAATAGTTGGACCCACTTACAAGTGCACAGATAGCAGCGTGTACTTTCCTGCACAGTCTGTTATCTTAAGATTTTTCTTATTATGTTACTCCAAATTATCCAATCTCTACCATTAACCCACCTTTAGAACTGTCCCTTCTTTCTCCGGGCATAGCACTAGATCACTGATCCGCCATAGGCCAGGCACTTGAGGAGAAACAGACCACTACACTAGGCTTAGAAGGGTTAGGATATATTGTCCCAACAAGTGGAAGGGAGGACACTGGCTATGCAAAGAATTCTGACACTTCACCGAGCAGGAGCTGAGTTGGACCTTTTAGCGCTATCAGCTCTAGAGTGTGTGTCTTAGCATTTGAAATACATCATCTCAATCCTGAAACACTGTGAGGGTCATCAGTAGTCTTATTTCACACGTGAACAAAATGATTGTATGAAGGACCAGTAACATGACCAACGGATCAGTAATGTGTCCAACATCATAGTCCTTTTCATGATGGTGCCTGAAACGCAAAATTTACCAATCCCGAAACCTTTGCATTTGCCTTGTGTGCCGCAATTTGAAGTAAAGACTTCCGCAGCTATTGTTTCTGTTGGCTTGTCATGGGTGTTTCTGTATCATTTGGTTAGTTTTCTTTGGAAAACCCTGGTGAAGAACAGACCAGAGATGCTGTGCAGAGTGCTGGTTTGTTTATTCCAAAGCCACCTAAATCAAATTTACCTATGTGGGGATTATTCAGCAAAATGGCCACACAGAAAAACAAAGAGAGAACTAGAGGCTTGCCAGGAAGTGCCGAGAACAATAGAGTTATTAGGAGAAGATACCAAAATAACATTGATGTGCAGGAGAAAATGTCCCTGTTGTGATCCTCGCACACTGATACCACAGATGGCCCCAGCTTAGCTGAGGCATGCTCTGTGCTTCAGCTGTTTACTTAAGCAGCACCGGGGTTCTCAGAAATAGTTGCTATGCCAACCAGCCCCGGGACTATATATACATTCATGACCAGGGCTTATTCCTAGGGCTTTGTTACCTCTCTTTCAAAAGTTTGAATCTCTCACTGCTAAACTGCTTACATTCATGCATTACTGCCTCTGATAGTCAGCAGCCTTTTCCCCAGCAGGTGAAAGAAAAAATAAAATAAAATAAACCAAGTGGAGCTCTACAAGCTAGGCAGAGCAACGTCACACTTTTTATACTCAGGAATCAGACTATTCTCTGGACCCAAGTCTCTAAAGACAGGATGGCTCAGTGGATAAAGGGCAGGGCTTTGCCATCTCTTAGTATCTGTCACACGGGAGTGTCAGCATACACATTTTCAGAGGACAAAGCAGAACATGTTTTTGAGATGCCAGGATGACAGCGCATTTTGAAATGTCTTTACCACGGTTTTAATGGGCCACATTTAAGAAATAACCACCAGCCAACATATAGGGCCAATCAATCTACCTCTGGTCTCCTGTTAGAGCCACAGTTAAACAAAACAGTAATGTCGAAAGCTGAAGCGCGAATGCTCTTTAATTACCTTTCTCCCAGTTTATGTTATTTTGATGGCTTTTGTTCAATTGAATCTGAATTTTCAGCCTGTTTATTTTATAATTATTGGATGACTACATGCAGTACTGCCACTTCAATTAGGTTTTGATGGCTGATAAAACCATCGTTGACAGGGAATGCACAAATGAATTCGGGGAAACCAGATTAGTGATATTTGCATTGTTGCAGTTAAATAAAATAAAGTGTTCTGGCAGCAAATCTCGGGGAAAAATAGGAAGAAAGAGAAATCCGATCTATGAGAAATGGGGCTTGCGGAGAAGCCGCTTCCTGTTGAGAGATCATTTAAACCTCAAGCACACTGCCACTTCTACTTCAGACAGATTATGAAACTGAAAAACAATCATATAATCTCTTCTAACAAGAGGTTTTTCCAACAGACAGATTGCTCGAAAGGAGAAAGAAGCAGAAAGCAAAAGTAAGATCTAAATACTCATAACACATGCTAAGTCCATTTGAATTGATAAGGTAGAAACGCTCGGCAATAAAGCGGAAGGGGTTAAGGCTTTGTGTTCACCCAGAAAAATCGAGATCCGGGGAAGAGAACTTGGGAACAACTCCATCTCTAATTAACAGCTGAAACGCGGCAGATGAGGCTGAGTGAAAGCACACAACTTCCTAGGAACAGACCCTGCTCAAGCAGGGCTGGGCTTGCTTTGTCACAGCTGTAACAGCCATGTGAATGACAATCTCCGAAAGCGAAAATATTGTCAAAGAGGAAAGGAAATCTGCTTCTTCTTCCAAGTCAGCTAGAGAGCTGATGCACAGCAGACAACAGGGACATGTATAGCTGGTCATATTGGGCAAAAATCAATCTCAACCCAGCGTGACCACCTGGGCTGTGCACTGAGTTTAGTGTGTTCATGAAGACCTCATATCGCAGCGCCAACCATATAGGCTCCCAGGCTCATGTTGTAACTTGCGATACTGGCCAAGGCAGACTTGGATCAGAACCCATAACTAACATGATGTCAGTGCCCTTGACCGTTTGGTTATGACAGGAATCCACTGCATTTGTCATCTTGGCTAGCATTCACATACTAAATCCATCTCCCATTTATGTCCCTGACCTTCACATTCAGCTGAATTACAGGTCTTCACCAGAAAAAAAAAAAATCAGTTGTGTTGGAAGAGGTAATGCCCACTTAGGAGACTCTAAATAGCCTGACACTAAGCATTCTGGAAAGCAAACCCCAAATACCTGGTAGCTCATCTCATTTTTAATTTCACCGTTTGTTGATAGCACCAGTAAAGAACTAAATAGTATTGCCTGTGTGACAGGTTCTTTTCTAAGCACTATGTGGATAATTGATTTAATTGTTAAAACATTCTGCAATGTTGCATACCTTAGTTTCTTCCAGCCCCATCTTACAACCAGGGAACAAGAGGAGAAGAGGTTCGCTCAGCAACTAAGTAGAAGAGACAGGCTAGACCAGGCAAGCTTATTCTACAGTCCACATTGCTTGGCAAATATTTTCTAAGTCTTTGAAGATCTGGGTGTGTGGGAGGGGGAGTAAAAATAATTGTAAATTGTGCACATTTAAGTGTTCCCATTGCACATCCCTTGCCTATGAAACAATTAAATTAATCATCAACTGCCTATTTTTATGATATACTATCCTTTGATATCCTCTAGACTTTGATTCTGTGACAATTGAATATACTAAAACCCAAGGACATCCAAGACTGCTGTATAAAATGGCACTGTGGTTGTATATAAATAATAACTCCCTCCTACATACTCAATTATTCTAGAATACTCAGAATACTTGATCCAAAGTAAATACCAAGTAAGTAATTGTTATTATAGATTTGGAGATTCATGGCAGGGAAAACTTCTGTACATAGTTGAAACAGAAACCATTGGTTTTTTTTTTTAACACATTCCTTCTACAGTTGTTTGAATCCTCAAGCAGAATCTGCAGCTGTAGCCAAAAGTAGTGCTACAATAGTTGGACAGTTAGAAACGTGTTTCTGGTTGTTCCTAAGTGTTAAAGAATTATCAGCATTTCAATATGAAAACTTTATGGCTAATATTCAAATTTTATTTATAATGTACTTGATATACAAGTTAACTGCTTCTATTCTTTCCTTTCACACTTAGTAATTAGCTCTGTAAATATCATATCTATTTGTAAAATGTTCCCTACCTACTCTCCAGCTGTGTACAGTTCTTCAATTGGTCCTCGTACAAGTCAATGAATTCATGTAAGTGTTGTATTCTCAAAATGATAGAGAGAATCATCAGACACGGGAACATTAAAGACAGAACTCGAAAGGATCAGCCTTAAGAAGGACACTTGGAAGAAAGAAAATGACAAAGCCAATGCCTACAGAAAGTCAAAGGGCTCATCCATATCTAACTAGTGACTACGTCAGACACACAGCACAGGAACCCAGAAGGCTGAACAGAAGTTGTTGGCCAAGAAAGCCTAATTTGTGGGTTACAGACACCACTGAATAGGCTGTGAGGAGTTTTCTGAATGAAAGAAACCAAATTTTCTATCTTACAGAATGTGGTATTTGGGAGTTGAAGATATGCCTCTGTGATTTATAAGCTATTGCTCTTTTTGCAGAGGACCTCAGTTAAGTTCCTAGCATCCAGATGGTGGCTAACAACCATTCATATTCCCAGTCCCAGTGGCCAAAGGCCCTTTACTGATTTCCAATAAACACCAAGCATGCATATGACATATAGAAATATGTGCAAGCAAAAACACGTACACACATAAAATAACACAAATCAATAATTTTTAGGAGTTTACTATTTGAAGAGATAAATACACATCACTGTGCATAAATATATACAAAATTTCCCATAGACTTGTCTTGTCTCTTGGGAAAAAAATGCTTTAAAACGTGATGATGTTCTCACTGTTTTGTGCCCAGTTCCAGCAGATGACCAGGATGTGACTCAGTGAAGAAATTGTTTAAGTTTTTCTTGAGAAAAAATAAGTGCAGTGGAGTCGTTGAGTAGGATTCTTCCCATGGATCAAACAAACAGACCATGTTCAAGTTTACAGATCTGTCAAAACACAGATTCTACAAGCAGTTCAAACTTTTTCCAGTGTTAATTCAGGCCCAAGTTCTCAAATTAGCTTTGGTTATGGATTTTGAGAGCAGTCATGTTCATACTCAGAAGGCATAAGTGAGTAGCAACAAGAATTTTTGGAATGCTCAAGGCATAGCTGAACAAAATAAAAGTTTTATAATGATTTAAAAATTGTAGTTAGTTGCATGCTTGTATGCTGGAAACAGCCAGGAATTATTTATCTCCTCTCCTGCTTGCCCCCTTCTCTGCCCTTACCTCAAGTAAACACCACACATCTACATTAACGGAGCAAAAGAAATGAATATTTTTTGGGCTGGGACATATTGTGAGGGCTGCTGGGGCAGACCAAGGGTGTTGACTTTTGCCCACCCTCCATGCAGACATACCATCCAAGTGCCCAGAAGCTGGGCCAATAGGTTATTTCAGGGGTCAGGCTAAAGTAACAGCCTTTCTGCTTTTCATCTCAGTTATATATAATCTACCTCAACATAGCCTGTAGATAAATCACGTGGCAGAGCCTGGGAAATACAGCTGCATATCAGACCTAAATGTTTTGTCCAGGTGAACCTGAATGTATATGACCAGAATCGATAGATGGATTTATTTCTTCATCTACAGGGGAGGAAGTTGGGTGCAAAGGGTATTAACTCCATGGCAATAAACAGAAACTGCTATTCTAGAAACTGTAGCATGCATTGTGGCCTGTGGCATGCATTGTGGCCTGTGGCATTATGTTTATGTGACTCCTTCAGAGTTGACTTTCATCGCATCAGAAATAAGTCTACCTAGTAAACAACACGCTGGTTAATAAATGCTGACATTGCTGCTGTTGCTAACATTTTATCTATTTTTAAGTGTGTTTTCTCCTCGGCAGACATAATAATTTCTTCTTAATGAATTTTGGGGAAAAAAAAACTGAGAAGTTTCACAAGGAGGAAAGACAACTGATGTCCCTTTTCAAGTGAGTTTCCCTTTGAATCCTGCATTCATTGGGTTTGATATATCCATAAGGAAGCTACAAAACAGCCAGGAAAAGAATAAGCAAACTGCCCTCTTTCATCTTCTCTCTGTCCTCTGGAGAGGAATGAATCCAGGGAAGAGGAAAGGGGGCAGAAGGGTAAAGGAAAGGTTAGGGAACTCTTTCCCAATACCAAGCTACACCATGAAAATGAAACCTTACAAACTCCCTTCTCTGTAAGCTGGGTGAGTTTCTGGCCCTTCCGGAGCTTGTTCCCTGTTCTGTCCTCCTCCACACTACTAGGTGAAGGATTTCACCTGTGATCCCCTAAGCTCTCTAGCTCCACTTCCTTGCTCTCTGCTTGCCAGCCTCTCAGCTGTGATTGCCCTTCCTCCAGAGGCCTTTGCTTCTGCTTATCCCTTTCTTCTAGCTCCCTGACCCCTCCCACGTCTCCAGCTGCTCTCCAGGACCTTCTGCTCACCCTGGCCTCAGCATTTTCCCCTACGATCCCTCTCCTAGGTTTTTCTCTGCGCTTTCTCTGCCCTCCGTGGCATTCTCAGCTTTCATTAGAAGTCAGAAAATCTCAAAAGGTTCCGAGATTAATCTCGGTTTGGGTAAGCACCCAAACCTGTGGGTGCTTACACCAATTTTTCTGAAACTCTTTGGAGTGGAAAAATCTCACTGGGAAAGTCGACCTTACGAAAGTTCAACTACTTGCAGTTTTATGAGGAGAATAACTTCCCCTCACAGACAGACCTTTCTGCTTCTTTTTTTCAGCTAGGTGAAAAGATGGCCATTGTTTACTGTGAATCATTTATCTTCTCTCACTTGACTGTGCTATGCAAGACTAAGAAACCTGGCGATCATTCATTCACTCATTCATTCAGTAAACACTACCCAACACCTACTATGTGCAAAAAGTACAGGAAGCTGAACTTTACTTTTATCATCAGGGAATAGTTACAGTTTATGGTAAATACCATTTTAGACAATATTTACTGCATGTGACTAAAGCTAGACAGGAAATGTTAAAAATTTTACTGCATGTGTAAGTCCCGCTAAGACCCTTCTTCCTCTGTGTAGAATTTAATGAAGATATTCGACATTGTTCTTTACCTCCTACAGACTTACAGCACACATTAAGTAGGAAGTTATTGACTTCTATAACCTTAAAATATTTTTATTCATATGATAGAACAGTCCATGGGCTTTTAGATTCAAAGTTTGTATTGATCCTTCATTTCTAGGTCATTCCACCATGATTTTATAACCAGAAGGAATAGATAGCAGGACGACACCAAATAGAGTTTCTTTTCTTAATTTCTCTATCCAACATTTAGCACATATGTAACTTTTCTTTTCTTTCTTTTTTTATTCTGTCCTGTTTGATTTTATTATTCTTACATTCTTTGGGGAAATTTCAAGTGAGCATTTGTAGTCACAAACACAATTCTTTAGTCTGAAGACGCTTGAGACATTGAAGAAGGGGTTAAGCCACATGTTCTGTCCCACTAATGTCCAGTCACTTGCTCAATTCTCCCTTCAGCATATGAGACCTGAACTGGTGAGACATAGAAGTACCAAAGCAGTGTTATATTGGCCTGAATAGTCTTCCTTCAAAACTGGCTGCGAATGCTTCTCGGTAACCAGGAAAAGTAGCCTTGACTGCAATCTCCAGCAGTTTCTTTTGTCTGATACTTGCTATATCTAATTCCATGGCACTTTGGCTTCTGATTCCTAAATTGCTCATACTTCACTCGAGTGGGAGGTAAGTTATGGGAGGAGATGATGGTTTGGGATTTGGGCTTTGCTTGGAATTTTGTTTTTCTTTTGTAGTATTAAGGATTAATCCAGAAGCTTCCATATGCTACTAGCCATACCAGCTATACTCATGGCTCTTTTTTCACTTTTTATTTGCAACAACGCCCCTCTCAACTAACTAAGCTGGTCTTGAACCCACTCTGTAGGTCAAGACAACCTCAAACTTGTGTTTCCCCTGCCTCAGCCTCTGGAGGAGGTCTAGCCACCAGGACTGGCTTCTGATGATAATTAAACAGTCTTACTCTGCTGAAAATACAGTAAGAAAACCAAATTTTCATTATGGCACACTTTCCTGCACATTCATAGCAAGACATCTTGAATAGGTAAATTAAGGAAGGGCCTTCTGCACAGTGGGGTAAGGGAATCCATGAACTTAGAAGAATTTTTCTCTTTTGAGAGCCACTGGAAACTCGTGATTTTCCAGTACTAAATTTGATTCAAGTATCAGTCAAATAATATTTATAGATAACCCCTTAAACTAAAATACATAGACTACTACATCGCCTTCTGTGGCGTGGTTGGGTTGTGACAGTTCACAAAAGGACAGTAAGGGTAGAAGAATTTCTTGAGTTCATTAAATCTGAAGGAGCAGACCTACATATAGAGAGCATCAGCACAATACCAAATTCATTCCAGCAAACAGGAGGCCAGGAATAAGTCTTCCAGACCAGATCGTTGACTCCCTGTGTAGTGTGTAGTTTGTGTATCCACACCGTTTAAGTTCTGTGCCAGGAGGTTAAATGACAAATCCGTGTCTGAGGAGGGCCGAGTGGTATGCACTAAAATATTCAACTGACGCAGATTAAGGCCTGTGTTTTCATTCAGTTCCTAGTTGGTAATCTCTAGGACCGTGGAATACCCTGCCTGATATCACTGAATCTATATCTGGGGGACTTGGGCTTGACGGAGTATAGAAACTAATGATATGCCCTAAGGTAAGGAGATGTTTTCCTGTCAGCTTAGCAGTTGTGCATGAATCTATTGATATTTAAATTGCCATCTGTCACCCCATGGCCCCTCAGTCAGCACACCCACAGCCAGCCACTCAGGCTGTGGCCTGGTAGGGCTTTCGGTCCTGCCGCCTCTGTGTGTAGTTTTAAATTAAGTCTCTATCATTCTATTTATCAAGAAGACTCAGACGTCAAAGGATGGGATGAAACCTGCTAGCTCAGAGAGGCTGAATAGCAAAGAGCTGACCTGGCTGTTTGGCCAGAGTGCTGCAAGAGACATGTCTCTTCCCTCATACCAGAACCAAGAGCCCTCAAACTCTAGTCCCTACACTTTCCTTCCTGTGTGTCTTCTCTATCGAAATTGCTGGCTTCTCTATGGCCAGTCGCTGTCAGCTGGTCATTGGTTCTGCCCCCTGATTCAAGGTATAACTTTATTGGGGAGTCTTGGGAGTGTCACAGTGTGATCAAAATATCCAACAATGGTGAGGAACCATGATTCATGTAAGATCTCCTCAACCTCTGGAGGGACAGAAAATAAAGCCAGACATGGGATGTCCAACCCTGTGTATATGTCTGTCTGGTCCTAATAAAACTGAGACACCACAGATTGGTATGAACTTCCACAGTTGCGAAGACTACATCAGGCATCACTGTTGAGAGAAATGGATGCTATGCATTCAGCACAGGACACAGGACCACCAGGAACTATACCACTCACCTACCAGGCTTATCTTGGTTGATTTGAATATGCATTCTTATGCTGAAATAAATAGCTTCTCCTATCTCTGAATCATTCAAGAGAACTGAACAACAGAGATTTCTCAACAAGAGCCTCAAAAGCCTCCCTAGGAGTCCTGAAGGACTTGCTGTTGGTTGTCATAAGCTATCAAAACTGCAAATGGAGCTATATGGGGGGATGAGGGAGAATCTGAAATCGAGACATTCTAATGTTTCTTCCCAGGGATTCTATCTATAACAATGCCGGCTATCATAAAAAAAAAAAAAAACCTGTCTCCTTGAACTCCAATTCTACTCCTTTATGGAATCTCAGAAAGTGGTCTGTGACACGTGGGTAACGTCCAGGAAACGGGATTCCCAAGGATTCCCCACCTCTCTTCTCCACAAAGAGAAAGAAAGGGAGGCCAGACAGTTCACCTTCCTTCCATTCTCAGCATAGCATTTGTTCAGTACATTTTTCCAAAGCTGTTTCTCAATATCATCTCATTAAGGAAAGAGATAATTATGATATTAACATCTTGCTTCCAAGCACTTAGTGAAGTCACAAGCATTTAGCATCACCCTTAAGAGGAATGGGTACCAACGTGTCTGACACTGATTATTCAAATCCAAGTCTCACAGTGATGCTGAACACTGACTGGATTTCTTTTCATTTCCTGCTACGAAGAGCAGATGTCTTTTTCGACTCCAATTTCCTGTGGGACTAGAAGGAAAATACAGGTATGTGTACAGATTCACCTTAGAAAGCAACACTGTGTGAATAATTTCCAAATACATATATACACACACTTAGGTTAATTTTACCTATGATACTAATAGCACGCTGCCAAACAGAAAGGCTTTCCCAGCACCAAAAATTTGCATTCCTATTAAAGATCTCTAGCCCAAGAGTAGAAATGTAGGTTGCATGATGGCACTTGCCCAGGGTTTCTCCTATCCCAAGACACCTCTCCTGTAATAACAGCACTCAGCAAATGGAAGCAATGTATAGACACCATGTCACTACAGTTTCTGTGGTTTAGGAAACATTCCCCAGTACTGAACTGGGCTCATTCTCAAGCACACATCACTCCTTTCATCCACACAAGAGCCCTGGAGAGAGAAGGAGTCATCGTTCCCATTTACAGAAATGATGGAGCCAAAGCTCACATGGGTTTCAGAACCTGCCCAAGCTAGCAACAGCCGAGCCAGCCTTCCAACCCAGTTCCGCCCTCCCCAAAACATTTTTGTATTACTATGCATTGAGTGTTCTGGTTAATTATATACCCTGATTATAGATAGCAATTTATCCTATATATCATTAACTAATTGCTCATTTTCAAAGGATTAAAGTCCAGTAAAAATACTTCTGAGACTAGCACCACTAAAATTCTACAGAATATCATCGGATTTTTCTCGAACGTTTCAAATGACACTTTAAGCCCTTGTGATGTCTCAGGTGCATCATTCAGGAGAAGAGTGATCGCACTAATGAAGTATGGGTCAGAAGAATAACAGATAAATCAGCCTCCACTTACATATAATCGCTCCACTAATTCTCATAAATACTATTGCAGGGTTCATGATGTGGTGATCTACTAACTTCCTTTCAGCTCAAGTTAACAAATCTTTATCTAGCCTCCTGTGTGCCAAGCCCCGTGGTAAGCTCTGGGCAGCAACAGTAAGTGTAATATAATGCCTGTTCTCAAAGAGACACATTTGGGCTCTGGAGTACTCCATTATCGCCCTTATGATAGAATTACCTTGTCAATATTTAATTGCCTGGAAGAGGAATATTAACAGCTTCAGACCTACATTTTTTTTAAATTGCATGTGTTATGTCACTGATGCTGTAAAGGACTAAATACAATTTTTCTCTTCTTTATACCAGGTTTTCAAATAAGCTATCTATTGCTACCTTTCATTTCTTCTAAGCTTTCTTATTGAAACCTTTTCCAAGCACATACACATAAACATGTATGCACTTATATGTGCATGTACACACATACATGCACACACACGCACGCACAAACATATACACACACATACACATATGCACACACATGCACACGCACACAAACGTGCACATACACGTGTACACGTACACCTATGCACATACATAAATGTGCACACAGTACACATATGCACACACATGCACACACACAGAGACACACAAACACCTATCTTAGTTATTAAATCATTTGTTGTTGTTGTTGTTGTTTGCAGTGTTACCTGGCATCAATCACTACCCGTAGTCACAGGAACCTTGAAGAAGAATCCCTGTTCTGAGTCTTGGGAGGGGAGGAAAGCAAGGAACAAAGGTGGAAGGACCTGAGGAAAGGGGGCTTAGCTTCCCTTTGGCTGGTGTCTGGGAAAGGGAGAGTCTTTAGGAGCTCACTGGATCAAAGGCAAGTAAGAAGTTTCCGGGCTGCCAGTCACAAAGCCACCAAAACCTCACTTTTAATGAAAAAGAAACTGTTAACTCCTGCACTGTTGTAAAATACTTACCAAAGACACCTTCCCTGCTAAGTGCCATTCATTTCAAGAGTGAAATGCTATAACAGAGAAAAGCGCCCAGGGCAGCTGGGAAGGAGAGAAGGATGGAAGTGTGTGGTTCAACTGTCCCTGTAGGGGAGGGAAAGCGTCTCTTTCCTTGACAGCTACCCTACTTAACTACTGTGCAGTCAGCCCTATTCGGTACCAATGAAAATTCAGCCTGCCAGCAGATCCCCTGCCATCCGCCTTATGACTACCAGCCTGTAGTCACACACCTTGAATGCTTAAAGTCCACGGTGCTCCCAGGGGCTGCCTTTTGGGGGGCAATTAGACGATCCATGGAAAGAAACTCTGCCACTTGGCTGAGGTTTCAGAATGTAATTGGAATTCTGGTAGAGTATTCAGAGAGATAATATTTCCCGACTTCTCTTCTTTACCTCTGTGCTGGTTTAATACCCATAGCCAGCAGCCATGGAAGCCCAGGGACTGACAAATGGCCGCCAGGAAGGTCTGGGCCTCCAAAACATCAGCAGAGATGTTATACCACTGGCAAGGAAGGAAGAGGAAGAAATAAAAACAGAAAGTGAGCCCGGCTTTTGGCCTCAGGGCTTCAAGCAGGCACCTGCCAATTTCTTCACCCTGAAATATGAAGAGATTCCACATGGAAACATTTTCATTGTTGGGTTGTTGCTGATTTTTTTTAATCCCTTTATTTGGATTTGAATGGTTAGTACTTGAAAGTCTCCTTATATGGGGCAAAAAGGAAGCTGAGACAGTTGTTCAAAATTTGGAGAGGAATTGCAAGTTTCAACTTTAGCTTTAAATTATTTGTACTAAATAGAATATATATACATATATATGTATACACACACACACACACATATATATATATATATTCAGGAAAACCAAGATCTTTCTCTACCAAAATGTATCTATGTCAAGAAGAAAGAAAAAAGAAAAAGGTAGGAAATTTGGAACTTTTGCCCCTACAAATGCATGACTAGGACAGAGTACCAGCAAAGATGCCTCCCTCAACCTTTACAGTCCTAGCTGTGGCCAAAGCTACAGGACTGAGTCAATGGTCAACTCACAACCTCTGAATCCTGAAAAATCAGATTATCTCTTCATATAATTATAACTAGGAAATCTTATCATATGGTGGTACATGCAGCTTAGAAATCGGTTTCTTATTTGTTTTGGATTTTCAGAGACAAGGTCTCACGAAGGAGCTTAGGCTGGCCTCGCGCTCATGATCTTTTCCCTTCAGCTCTCTAATTGCCGGGACCACATGCACGTACTACCAGGTCCAGAATGAAATAGTTTGGATTGGGAGGAAATGGGGAAGAGCAAGCAGATGAGGGCAGGTCTCACTGTAGTCCAGGTTGCCAAGAATTCACTGTATAGCCCATGTTACCTTCAAATTCATTGCCTTCTTAATACATTAGCTCCCCCATGCTAGGTTAGATAGCTTAGACACAATCTACCTGGCATATTTTTCCAACAGCTTCTTTTTTCTTCACTACTCCCTGATAATTTCTGTTGAATAATTCCTCTAACTTTCAATTAATAAATGTAAGATCCCTCAATTCAGAGCTCATTAGTTAAATTTATAACCCTTCCTATTTCTTAGACATATACTTAAAGAGGTAGATGGCTCAGATATAAACAATGCCTCTGCATGACATTTTAATTTCTCACATAGTATTTTCAAATACCCTAACCTCAAAACAAAAGAGAACAGCAAGTGGCCTACTTTCCACCCCCGAAAAATCCATGCCATTCTACACCTAGCTTCCAAAGCCAATATAATGTAAAATTCTTAAGAGACTTTAATATAAGTTAACAGGGACATTAGTCGCTTTTATTAAGAATTAAACTTGGATTGACTTTATAGTCAGCTTTTATTCATCTTCCCTTTTTCTATGATTGCTAGAGACAAAAGAATTCTCTATGTTCCAACTAAGACTCCTGGGCACACGGAAGGTTTCTACTGCACCAGAATCCAGCTCACAAAGGACAAAAGTAATGATTTTTTTTCTTTAAGACAGAAACTGGCTGGGAGATTCCAAACACATAGTACTGGTGCATCTGAAGTTTCTGTTTAGGGGGCCAAACAAGTTAAATGGTTCTTCCCCAACTTCAACTTCTCCTCTGCATTTGCTGGGATCCTCTGGACAGCAACCCAGAAGCTGAGAACATGTTCCACAGAAAAAAAGGATGCTTTGAGCTCTAGGGGTTTCTGGAAGTCAAAATTGGTAGCACAATTGCACCTAGGCAGAATGTAAGGTGTGTTACTCCCATTTACTAAGCCCTGTCTTTATTCAGTCCTGGATTAAGACTTTATGAGTTGAGTCTGTGTCTGGGAGATTGAATGGCTCTTCCTCTGAGCTCTTTTGTATGTTGTTTTCTGAAGAAACACTGAGGGTTCTGCTTTATCTCACAAACCATAACATGTGCACTTTCCTGTGTTGCCTGGCTACAATTTATAATCCAATGGCACCTCTTGACAGCTCAGCTGTAGTGTCTCAGACAAGTGGCCAACCCTCACTGATCCTCAGTTGACTTACCCATGAAATGTAAACACTACCACTGATTTAAATAAAGTGACCAAGATAATGCCATCTTGTCCGGATCTTATTCCCACTCCATTTTGTGTCTGCTTTGGTGTTTTGCAGCCCCTAACCCCCTCTATAGTCACATCCACTTTAGCAACACATTTGGGACTTCCTACTATCCTGAATGTGGCCCGAATGTATACCCAAACAACTGATATATTCTGCCAAAACAAATGCTGTAAAGTTTTCCTGGCCTGTAACTGACAATGGTGTCACTGTGGCTTCTGCCTTTGTAAACATTGTACCCCTGAGCTTCAGTATTGAGAGTTCTTCAGGACAAAAGGCTGCTCTATGTCACTGGGTTAAATAAAGGACTCTTATTTGACCTTATATGCAAGCTGGTCTGTAACTTTGTCACCTAGACTATAACATGAACCTGTATTACTATTACTGTCACACTCCTGCTGACAAACCCTAATGAATTCCTCTGCTGCTTGATGCCTTGGTCCCCCTCCCCCAACCCGCCCCCGCCTCTCTCGCTCTCTCGCTCTTGCTCTCTCATTTGCTTTGTTTTGTTTTCCTTTTGAACCAACTGATTTCAGTTAGAGATGCTTACATGAGCACAGGTGAAAGTTCACTTACTGGAACACTGGTAATTTACCAGAGATTACACCACTGAAGAAAATATTGCCCCCTCCAAAACTGCCAGCAACTCCTCATAGAGGGATGGGGTTTGTGGTGAGACAACTTTCGTACTTGTCTTATTCAGGTAATCACAGTTCTGAGTCCTGAGTGGCCTCACACGAGGAACATGCCATGCCCAGAAGACAGTATCCCCCAACTCTCCCGTTTCTCCAGCTTTTATAGTCTTTCTGCCTCCTCTTCTGTGATGTTCTCCAAGCCAGAAATAGGTGATAGCAATGATCCACTTATTACTGAGCACTCAGCAAGTCCCTACACTCAACACTTTAATCAGTTACGACTCTGTAGTTACCACCACCCACTGCAAGAAGAGGCTTCTCTGACTAACCATGGCATGCTAGCTGCTACTTTCAGAACACTGGCTGATTTCTGGTTGCTGTTGTTCCAATATTGAAGACCAGCCACATTTTACCTCCCTCCAGAACCACCGTTAATAAACATATCCTCTGCCCTCAGCCTCAGGTCCCAGGCGTCTACTGACTGATCCACCTTTGCCTTCTCATGTCTTTGATTCTGAGATCTGCATTCTTCTTTTTAATTTCTTTCTATTAAAATAATAGATATGTATTTTACCACATGCTGGGCTCTCGCTGGAGAGGAGGGGCCCATCTTTCTTAGACTGTCCCCGTAGACTCCTCCTGGATGCCCCACACACCCCTCAGGTTAATCATGTCTAAGTTTAGCCAGCTGTTCACCATCTCATCAGATACAGGCATTTCTTAAATAGCTTTGACCTTCGTGATTGTTCAGGGTAACCCCAGTTCTCTATCAAAGAAACTCTAGTCACCGCATCTGATCTTTTTCCTTTATGTCTGCTAGTCTCTTAGAGAACAGACAGGTTTGCCATACCTGGCTTACACCAACCCCTTCCCTTCATGTCTTACCTCCCAGATAAAACAGATATAAAAGCTTCCCAACTCAAGCTAGTAATATAGTCAATTATTATAACCCAAAGAGGTGGGGAAAGGCAGATATTTTTATATTTACATCATTCTACTCTGTCCTTCACTTCTGCCATCTTCAGTCTGCCCTGTCGAACTCCTCAGGGGCTGGGGTATAGCTTAGTGGTAGAGCCCTTGTCAAGCACCACAAGGGCCAGAATTCAACCCCCAGTACCTGTTTCCTCCCAAAAAGAAGAGAATGAATTCCTGTTGCCTACCAGATAAGAGTTGATAACTTAGACTAGCCAGGTCTTGAGGAAGTACTCAACCTAAGAAGTGATTACATTTTATGATCTTTGACTGACATTCCTATTGTTTATGCCTGATTGTAGCAGAAATCAAAATGTTTCCAGTCTATGTTTGATTTATTTGTGTGGTTTTTGTGTGTGTGTGTGGTTTTTTTTTTTTTGATTGTTTAGGGTATTTGAGGTGTAACTGTTAATCTTGGTTGTCAACTTAACTTTATCTGGAATTAAGTAAAACCAATCTACTGGACCTTCCTATGAGGTTTTTTTCTTGATCATATTATTTGAAGTAAAATTACTCATTCTAAATGGTGGCCTGCACCTTCTGATGGCAGTCCTGGAGTAAAGACCAGCAGCTCTCCAGGAATCCTCTAGGCTAGTGGTTATCAACCTTTCAAATGCTGTAACCCTTTAATATAGTTCATTGTATTGTGGTGAACCCCAATTATAAAATTATTTTTGTTGCTATTTCATAACTGAATTTTCTACTGTTATGACTCATAGTGTAAATATCTGTGTTTTTTGATGGTCTGAGGCAATCCCTGTGAAAGAGTCATCCCACCCTGACCCTCAGGGGTCTCGACCCACCAGTTGAGAACCACTGCACCAGACTAGAACTACTAAAACATCCAGATCCATAGACTGAGCAACTACCTGATCAACCATTAACTATCAAAGCCATACATATCCTGCAAGTCAAAATAAAGCACAGGTGTGTATAATCATATGTATATACCTCTACACATATGAACACATGCAGATATGTATATATTAACCTTGTTATGTTCATTGTATCACTTATGTATCTGTAGAAAATCCAGACAATTTTTTTAGAAGAGATTAGTAATCATCTGTGGGAATAGATCTACCAAGGGAATGACATGTCTAGGGACCTGATCTGTGATTCAGCCAGTCTCACAGAAAACATATAAAAATAGTCGTACACTGGGGAATGGTGAACAAGGATCTAGGGTCTCCTTAAAGCTTGCAAAAGACAGAAGGGACTTTCTTCTAAAATAAAGTAAGCCTCCTAGACAGAAGTGAACTGCCCCCCCTTACATGCTGTCAAGAGCCACCAGAATCCTTGGGGAGATAGGACAGTCAGAAAATCATTCTTCAACCCCGAGGGTTACTGGGTTTCAGTGAGTGGAGGTCATTTATGTACAGAGAATTGTACTGTTTCCTGCATAGAAGGAGGTTGTGTCTTTCCTGGTCCCAGTGGGTATTGCCACCAGCCAAATATTTATCACCCTTCTGACAGCCACAAATAGTCATTAGATAAACTTCCCCAAATGGACTTCCTTTAAATTGCTTATTAAATAAGATAGTACTTTCCAATAAATGACTGCCATCCACTGCCAAGCAACAACACTCTTTTCTCAACTGCATGGTCACTTTTCTAGCTTGACTGCATCTTATCTCAAAGATAAATCATCTGAACCTAATTTATAAAATTTGAAGACATGTATCATACACACTTCTTTGTTGTTGCCCTAAATACCCAACTACGGAAAGAGAAAATTGAGCCGGATATCTGAACCTTGAGTCTGTATGATGTTGAGCATCTTATCTCTTAAAAAAAAGGTCTGGTCCTAAAGCAGCAACAATAACAAGAACAGCAAGATCTCCCCAGTGGTCTAATAGTGTCATTTATATATTAAGGGTAAACAACAGCTGCCTAATTAGGCTTAAAGTCCACTCAATAGGAGGAAATTCATAACTGGTACTGTAAACTTACCAAAACCCATGGTTGGTGATATGATGGTTCATACAGAAGAAGCTATTGCTTCCACTTTCCTAAAGAAGTACCATTTCTAACTATAGTCTAATACTCAGTCTTATTCCCACAGATATGCATAGCTCTCATCCTCATCAGAGAAGCTTCCTTTTGTAGCAAACAGAAGCCATTATCAAATGCTACAACTGGCAAAATGCAGTCTGTGTTCTATGGACTATGCGACCCCAGTTGGCACTTCTATAACACAAACTTACACCTGAGGCTTGGTAACATTGCAAAAGAGGGGGAGGCTAGATTGTAAGACTAAAAGACCAGGATGTCTACTGTAAGATAGTGTCTTCCACTTCTATAATGGGAAATCTGCATCCATAAAATCTCAACAACATGGTTGTTTAAACCACACCCACATAATAGCAATACCAGTTGACATGCCAATGTGGCCGGAGATATCATCACAATTTTCCACCCCGAGATGAAGAGCCATAGGTAATTAATATCTGTAAAGACTAAGTATTCTTGAGGCACAGAGCACTTGATTGGTATTAAAATCCAAAGTGGTTAGATCTAAACACATGCAGATGTGATCAGCATTAAATAAACTCAGCGGGTTGTATACGTGTGTGTGTGTGTGTGTGTGTGTGTGTGTGTGCATAGCAACAAAAACTAAAGAAGAAACAATCAGTCATTTGAGAGGGAAGAGGGGGTGACACAAGAGGAGGTGAGACGGAGCAGGGGGGAATAATAGGAATCAGTACTCATGTATGAAATTCTCAAAAACTTTAAAAGTTTTAATTGAAAGATGACTAGGTCAATGGTTTGCCTTTAGAGAACAGTGTGGAAAAATTAAGTAAACATATGTGCAACGTATTTTTATGTGTTTAGTGTTCCTACTGAAATTTTACTTTGCTAATTATAATTTTGCTTTAATTTTAAATATTATGTTTGGAAGTTTCTCCTCGAGATGATTTAAGACTAAATTATGCTTATTTTTGATGTGTCTATCATGACTTTTTAAATACATTTACTGTCATTCACTTCATTGCAATATTTCTTCCAAGTAACACGCTTGCCATTTACTCTATTTTAGCTCTTTCATGATGAGAACATGACATGTTACAATTTTTTCACTTTCCTTCCTTCTTAAAGATTTATATCCTCACAAGCATGATTTCTTGCTTAATGTTAACTTCTCTAATTTCAAAATCTAAAGAAAAATGTAAAATGAGATGTATAATCAAAAGAAAGTTTGTTGCCAGATTTTATAGAGAAGAGAAGGAGAAAGAGAGAAAAATGGACAGGATGAGGAGGGGTTCTGAGGATTTAAATCCATCAAGATTAGCACTGTGGAGATGCTCAGCGGTTAACAGCACTTGCTGCTCCAGAGGTTCCCAGCACCAATATCTGTTGGCTTACAGTTACCTCTAACCCTGGACCCAGAGAAGTCAACCCTTCTATTAGCCTCCACAGGTAACTGTAGACAGCACATGTGTGGGCAAATACACAGAAACGTACAGGTACACACACTAAATTGCTCATGCTCACACGTGCACACACAGACACAAATAAAACAGTAAGATAAATCTTCATTTCTCATTGGTATGTATTCTGACATTTATATGACGTATTAAAATATATTTTTAAATCTTCACTTTTCCCATGCAGCAAAATATGTTTTCTATATATAGGCCACAAAATAATTTGTTCAGACTTTAATGTGGGATATGTGTGTACAAGTTCCGGCCCAGAAGGATCAGAATCTCCTGGACCTGGAATAACAGGCAGTTATGAGCTGAACAACATGGGTACTGGCCAAGGCGAGTATGTGCCCTTAACCACTGAGCTACCTGTCCAGTCCTATTTCTCTTGATGAATTGTCTGGAGGCTGTAAATTAGCATAGCAAATATATTCATTTTGTATTAGTAATCTTTAATACACACTGCCTATCAAATATAACCATGCTCATTTTATTCTCTACTTGGAGAAAAATAATTTCTCTTAGTTCTTTGGTCACTTATAGACACATTAGTTACTTCTTCATTGATATAACAAAGTACAGACACAAACAACGGAAGGGGAGGATGGTTTTTAGCTCATCGTTTCAGAGGTCTCCATCAGTGATCACTTGGTCCTGCTTGTTGCAGACCAGTAGTAAACAAGAGCATTACTGCAATGGGAACAGATGACATATGAAGCAGAGCTGTTCACCTTATGGGTGTTAAAAAACAAAGAGAGGGAAACGCGAACAAGCCAGAGATAATAAACCCTGAAGGTCATGCTTCTTGTGACCAACCTGCTTCAGCTGCATCTTACCTCCTCATACGTCCTGAACCTCTCAAAATAGCAGTTCAGCTGGGATTCTAGTATGCAAACAAGAGCCTGTAAAGGGCATTTTATATTTAAACTATAGCAATATAAAACAAGCAAGCATACTCTTTGAGAAGAGGTACGCAAGCAAAATTTATTTCCTACATGTTTGTAAGCTGGGTAATTCCAGATCAAGGTGCCAACAAATACCCCTGTTCTGGCAAGAATTGGCTCTTGGTTTGCAGGGCAGTCACCTTCTCTCTGTATACTCACATGGTGAGAAATAAAGAAGCAAGCCCTTCTCATCATTTCTTGCAAAACCATAGTCTCATGTGACCTCTATTGTCATGACCAATTTCTTACCATAAGCCACAATCCCAACTACCATTCTGTTGAGAGGTAGAATTCCAAAATACAGATTTGAAAAATTGGAACACAAAAAGTCAGTCCATAGCATAATTATTGCCTGAAATATATAAAATAAATATCAATGTTTCCACATATATCTCCTTGGAAATTATTGTACCTCATAGATCAAAATTTAAATATGTTTCCTGGTGACTAAATATTTATTGCAAGTGTCAATAAGAACCTGCATCATCTGGTATACTCAGATGCATGTAACAGATATTCCAAACTCTTTTAACCTGATGGACAAGTGCCCTCTTGACCTGTCTTAGCCTTTGATCTCATCGTTTATTACTCCATTATTTAATATATTTAGTTATCTAGCTTTGGGATTACTTATTTTTACAAATTCAATGTTCTCCCAGTAGCTGAAATTTTATGTTCTTTTTACCTGAATCATTTTTGTAAAATGTTCAAGTCTTTAATGTCAACTACTTCTCATTATCTATTCCTTGCTTCAGATGCTACCTGTTTCTCCCCCTCATATGGGTTTACCCTAAACAGCCCAGCTCTCTGCTGTTCTATTTTTCTTGCTACTTATCTATATCATAAACACTTGGTTTGTTTGTTGATGCCAGTGTTACAGTGAATCCCTAGACAACACTTTTTCCTGGACTTCTCAACTCTTGATATCTAATGGCTGTAAGAGCTTCTCTAGGGTACAGGGTCTGGCTCTTGTCCCCAATTCTCCCAGGGTTGACATTACCTGTTTACTTTGGCTCTGATCTTCTTCTGTCGGCCCTATTACTGCTGCTCTGCTTCAAAACTAGACTCAGCTGTCTGTGCCCTATGCATTCCCTATTCCCTGAGAGGGGGCTCCCCTGAAACTTCTCATCTTTAAAAGTTTCTAATGGCTGTAGATATACTCAGTAGTGCAAAATACTTGAGTGAACATTGACGTCTTTAAAATAATGGGTATCAGCCTAACTGTTTAGTAAGTGTTTCATTTTTGTTGACTGATGGATAAGTGAATGAAATGCTCTTGATACCAGAAAGTACTAAGTTTCATGTGAAGTTTCACAGTTTCCACTTTGAATGCCAATTCTAAGTGTAAAGAAGCTTGTTGATTTGTACAGACATAGCCTGGATAATTTTTTAGTGTGTGATATTTTTATTTGTTTGCAAGTTTTTTACAATAAATTATTAAGATAAAAAGGACTTAAAATTTTTGAAGAAATGATATGAATACAAGAACTCTTTCACTACTGCTATTCTTTGAGCTATCAATTTGTTTAAACATCACAGCATTCCTGGTAATTTCATGTACATCATCTCCAGAAATAATTGAATTCTTATTAATCCTATCACAATACTAGAATTGATTCGGGTAGTTCAGGTAGATTACTGCAGGCAACACAAAGAAGGCAAAGTACTTAGTTTCATGAGTCTGGGATGAATCCTACCTATGCCACTTAGCAACCATAGGATGCTGGAGACATTCTCAAGGAGCCTTAGATTACTGCGTATACTGTGTCATAACTGCTGTTATGATGACTCACAGAGATCCTGAAAATGTTCAGTTGCTTGCCTGACACATCTACACACTGCTTACAGAAATACAGAATGATACAACTCTGTGGAGGGGAATTTTAAATTTGTACATGTGAACCACACATATATTCTGTCCCAACATGTTTTACAGTGATTCTTCAGAGGCCTGAGATTGAATGCCAAAGCTCACTTTGCATTGGTAAGTATTGAGTAAAGGCTGCCTACCCAGCTCAAACTTGGTGACACAAAACATCTCTATTCAGTTGTAAAAAGAATGAGTTTTTCTGTGACATGGCATAGAAATGTATTTTTAAAAAAGTAGATTCAAAAATATAAAAGTATATGTGTGTGTACATATATATTAGTTATTATTGTCACTGTTGTGAGAGCATACACAACAAAATCAAAAAAGAGGCTGGAGAGATGGCTTAGTGTTTAAGAGTACTTCCTATCTTCCTGTCCCAGCATCCATATCAGGCATCTTAACTCTCTGCAGATACATAGACACAAAATAAATAGCTTCATTTAGTAACTTTTAAAACAGGCTTGTTTTAACATGCACGTGTGTGTGTGTGTGTGAAAATGCATGTGAGTTCAGTGCCCTTGGAGGCCAGGAGAAAGCATCATCATTCCCCTGGAGAATGAATACAGGCAGGCATGAGCTACCTGATGTGGGTTCTAGGAACTGAACTTGGATCCTTTGCAAGAGGAGTATGTGTTCTTAAGCACTAAGCCATAAATTTATCCCCATGCTTTCTCTTATACAATCTGAGACCATAGCTCATGAAATGGTGCCAGTTACCTTCAAGTTGGGTCTTCCTTAATTAGCTAACCTCTCTGGAAATACCTTATTGACATACCCAAGGGCACATCTTTTAATCTGTTTTAAAAACTCATCAAGCAGGCAATCAAGGTTAACCATCACAAGTACAGTTCTTGTCAACTTGACAACCCAAAATATCGATTTTTGAAAAGACAAAATATATGATATGAAGAGAAACAAGAGCATCTTCACTTACAAGTCCTAACATCTACCACTCACCTCTAAGGCTTCGTGCTCACCCCATAATACAAAATGCTTTTACTCTGTCTCCAAAAGCATCTACAAGATCTTAACATTTCCAACATTATTCAAAAATACAAGTGCAGAGTATCTTCTAAGACTCAAACTCACAAAATTTAATGTCCTATAAAATCTAAAAGAAGTTGCATGTTTCCAATATAGAAAGGCATCCAATAAGTATCTCAATCCAAAAGGAGGAAGGGGGTAATAGCAAGGAAAGACCAAAAAAAAAAAAAAAAAAAAAAAANAAAAAAAAAAAAAAAAAAAGCAAGACTAACACCCATCTGATAAAACAAAAACCTGCAAGTGCCTAATACCTAGAACTTGTGGCAGCATCATCTTTGTTTCAAAGGATGTAACCAGTCCATTCCTTCCATCTATGTTGCCCATATCACACACGGCCTTTCTCTTGGACAACTTCTACTCCGTGAATATAGTTTTTCTCAGTTGGCTTCCCACATACCTGGCATCTCCAACATCCTGGGGCTTTTACTATAACGTGCACATCACCCTGCCATATTCATACAAAGGCCTCTTAGTATCTCCTTGTATGGAATCTAAACATGTACATACATGCACATTTCCTGGCCTCAGAGGCTTTGTGGAGACAGAATAAGGCTTCACAACCATAGTCTGTAATCTATAGTCAGGAAGCAGAGAGAGATGAATGCTAAGGCGCTAGTCACTTCCTTCTTTATTCAGTCTCAGACATCAGCCCATAAGATGATGCTCCCATTTAGGGCAGGTCATTTTCTTTCTGTTCATCTCTTGGAATGCCCTCACAAACACCTAGAAGCATGTCTGCTGGTTTAGCTACCACCAAACTGACAATCAAGATTTCCTTATCATAGCACAGAAAATAAATATGCGTGTAATAGCTATGCATATATACAGACATATATATTCCATAAAGCCAAATGTATTATACATATTTATTAAATATTATACTTGTTTATTTTTGGAAAGTGAAATAGAGATGCCATATATTATATTTATTGCATATCATGTTTGTTTATTTTTAAATGAAAATGTTATCCATTAGTGACAAGTAGAAACTGAGGGAAATAAAAAAAGAAGAGTTAAACTTTTAAGTCAATGGCTTTGCCTTTTGAACCATCGTGTTCTGTGTATTTAAATTTATACTTAAAAGGATTTACCTAAAACAAAAAGTGAAAATTGAAACCCAACAGAAACAAGTGAATCTACAAAGCACCTGGCAAGGGAACAGCCCACATAAAATGATCGCCTGAACTTTGAACAGTGGCTGACTGAACACTCTCCATGAATCATCTCAGATAAACTCAAATTGTGTGACTTT
Organism: Alexandromys fortis; assembly: GCF_014885135.2. Classification (NCBI taxonomy): domain Eukaryota; kingdom Metazoa; phylum Chordata; class Mammalia; order Rodentia; family Cricetidae; genus Alexandromys; species Alexandromys fortis. The sequence goes on from NW_026067998.1 coordinate 2,069,506, forward strand.
CTTTAAGACACACACCCTCAAATTTTGGTTAATTAATATAACAACAAAAACCTCTAACACTGTTCCAGCTGAGCAGAGACTAATGAAACCAGCAAAAGAATAACAACAGAAAACCTTGGGGGACATTTGGAGGGATTTTGAAAATGGACCATATGTTCCTACATGTTTTGTATCAGTGCTAGGACTTTTGAAATAGGATCATGAGAGGACCATGTCCCATACATGCATAGGAGGCCTATGGCAAAGCATTGTGGAAGCAGGCGTCACAACTGTGTATGAACTTAGCTTCAGACTTACAACAAAAAGAGAGAGGAGTCAGCACCACGTCCACTGTGTTGCTCTCAGGACTGTTCTGCACATTTGAAATTTTCTGAAATAAAAAGTTGAGGAACAAACTTCTAGAAACAAACCCACCCCACCAAAAAAAAAATCAAAGGCTGATCGTTATTACTGTCTCTCATTCCTCTGATTGAGGAGCCTGTGGAAAGGACATCTGATATACATATATATGGTTGGTAAATAAAGAAGAAATCATACCCCAAGATCTATTTCCAGCCTCCTGAAACGTGCTGGTGGATGCTTTACTTATTCATTTCCCATTGGGTTTACCCAAACAAATAAACTGCCTACAACTTTAAAATAGGAAGCGAGCAAGCTTCCCTGGATAGAGCAGCTAAATCCCAGCCTTAACGCAGAGCCTTCTTGTTTAGCAATGTGCCTTGGCACAGACTCAAAGGGAATATGGATCTCTCCAGACTCTGAAAATCAGGCAGACAGCGCAGCCTCCTGTGAATCAAGCGGCGGGTAGCCTGCTATGTCCAACCTGCTCTTCTCAGTTTATGAAGCATCAGACCAAAGGGGTTTCCCTGGGTGGTAGGCTCTGCATTAGTTCAGACTGTAAATGGGAGAGAAAGCTCTTCTCCCAACTCTGGGAATGAGAAGTATAACTTGCGATAAGTTAGACACACCTTATTAGGCACACTTTATGGGGGCAGGCTTTTTAAAAATCTATAGGCCTCTCCTTTTAAGATCCTGATACACAATCAAACTAACAAAACACTTTAGATCCTCCTAAAATACAGCCTCTTAGAAAATATTTTTCCATGATATATAATATTTGCCTCAAAAATGATGAAATGGGAATCCCCACCCAGTCTCCAATTTTCCTTCCTTCCAAGCTTTTTAAAAGCTTGTTTTATTTCTATGGCAAGACTGTGTGCGGGTAGAGGCAGACACCTTTGTAACTGGTTAAGAGCTGCAGGGGAGGGGGAGCCTCTATTGAAACACAGTGCTGCTCATATTCCGATCCATGCCAGGAGGAACACATTGCACAAAAGCAACCAAAGAAAACTGTTTTAAAGATACCACTGTGTTACATTAGCTGACAAGGGAGAGGTGATTACATTTATAGATTTTTTTTTCCTTTTATAGAGGCAGAATCTATATGCGGTTGAAAACGTGTGTATTATCACCACTGGAATTTGAATTCAGTTAATGAGTACTAACGGTACAAGGGGAGATGTCTTGCCAAGCTGCTTGTCTTGGCCTTACATGGGTCATACTCTAGGCTGCCATGATTCCTGTGTGGCCACAGCTCTGATCGGCAAATGGATTTCAAGGGTCCGTTTTGCTCTGCAGCAGCAGAAGTATTAAAATACGCATCTCATGAAGGCATGCATCCTCGGCTAATTATGCAACTAGAAGCTATTGATACCAAGCTACAGTTAGGAAATAATACTTCATGTTTGTGTACTATATGAATCTCTGCTCCCCGGTACAATCACATGTGCAATTTTGCTTCATCACCATCAGAAAGGTGAGTGGCGAACCCTTCTATACATAGTTGAAATAAATGAGCAAGACATGGGTACTTTCATTCTTGAAACAGAAACTCAATGCCCACCATTGATCAGAGCCCAGAGCCACTGCAAAAAGGTAGGAAGGAGATCTACTCAGTACGATTACTTATCTAATCAGTTATACGTCCCTGTATAAGCAATGGGGCTTTTCTGATTCTCAGAATACTTTTTTAAAAAACAAAAATCATTTATTTAACCAGTACATTAGTGTTTATGAGTGGTCAGCACAAGGGAAAATGCAGGCCTACAAGCAAAAGTCATGGAAGTGCTATTATGATTCAGTGGTGACCTTCACCAATCCCACAGTCTGGAAGCATGGAAGCCTTTTAAGAAAATTGTTTAAATGTAAAACGGTGTTAGATGGACTAGAGTCACCATGCACGACAGTGAAGGTTTTGTGCCACACAGTCCATAGGGCGACACTCATGTCACAGTGTGCGTAATGCCCTGAAGTTAACATAATGCACAACTTTAAATACCACACACAGTAGCAAGCAGTGCTTCTGATAGAGAAAGGCCTCACACGGGTGCTGTCTGACTTGCGTCATTGCCCAAAAGAGAAAAGGGGCCTGAGAGGGCACAAGAGCCGGTTTAGAATAACAAGACCTCCACTGCCATGGTAGATGCAGTAGGTGCGTGATGAGAAAATGGAGTTGAAAAAGGTCAAATGAAACCACTTAGAAAACAGCCTTTGAACTCACGCCCAACAATTTATTCTCAAAACAAGAGTCCTTCAGAGCTAAGCCATGGCTCTGTTTTGCCTTAGCCCTTCCTTCACCTTCCCATCAGCCTCCAGATTCCACTTGGAGTCTTGCAGGCTTCTAGGCATTCCTAAGGGAATGAAATCCAAAAATGTTATGAAGAAGGAAGGCCTATTTATACAGAAAGCATCGTGACTAAGAAGAAAGATGGACGTTACATAAAGCTGATGACTTAGCAGACAAGCTTGGGGACAAAAAGATCAGGCTCCTGTTGACTGCACTGAAGACCTGGATCAAGCTGTGCCTGATGTCCACTTACACTGGGGTCTTAGTAAGTGGAAGCTATGAGCTTTATTCCTTTACACATTCATTAGCAAAGCTTTGAGACCCAGAACTTCAAAAAATGTGTATATTTAGAGTCGGATTCTTTAAAAACATGGTGGAGTTAAAAATAATCAAAAATATGTCCTTTAGTGCAGATCCCAGTCCCATTATACTAGTGCCCGTGGGGATACAGTAAGAAGATCGTAAACGTCAGCCAGGGAGAGAGGTTGCAGAGGACACCAGGCTTGCCTACACCTAGACCCCAAGGCAGTGGTAGCTTTGAAACTCCTTCCTCCAGAACCATATGAAAACAGGTTTCTATTGTTGATACCATCCCATCTGTCATGTTCTGTACAGAACATTCACAAGCTACTGTGAGACAATCTAATTCTCTTTGCTAATGGAGCCAGCTTGCACTTTCCTTCCTGTCATGTGCAGCTTAAACACTTTTAGCTGATGAAGGTGCCAGTGACAGATTCTAAACAAAGACCTGGCCTACGTGTGTAAGTTTATAAAAACTTTGCTGGTAATGACAGAGAAAAGGACATACTGAATGGAACCAGAACTCAATAGAATAGCCTTTCACCAAACTCCAGGCAAGAAGAGAAATCAAAAGAATGAGATTCACGTCCTGACTTTAAGAAGAACTTAGGCATATTTCCTGAGTAAAGCCACCATAAAACAGTTTGTATTATATAATTCCATATTTCCATCTTTTTAAAAATCATCATAATTTATGTGCCTAATGCCATTTCCCATATATATATATATATATATATATATATATATATATATATATGTTTTAAATAAGAACAACATTATTTTTTGGGCCTTTAAAGAAGAAATTGAAACTAAGTGACCAAATGGCTTAACCCCATGGCTTTGAGTAGAAGAGTTAATCTGAAAGACATTTCGAAGCCTCTACCCAACGTTATTCCTTTAAGTCATGTTTCAACCCTGTGTAGGCTATGCCTATCCCAAATTCATCCCTCTGAACTCCTACATCCATGTCCCACATATACTCTCTTCCCACATCTGCTTGTGCTGAAGTCAGCTTTTCAGTAGTCCATCTCTTCCAGCTAATCGTTGTCTCTAGGGGGTCTACCTTATTCTTTTTTTGTTGATTCACTACACCCAATGCGATGCATTGTACTTATTAATTATCCTACTATTCCTTGGTTATCTGAGTTGTCCTTTCAGAAAAAAAAAAAAAAAGACTGTCTTCCATCCCCTACTTCCCCAGTTCAGATCACCCCACTCCCTTGTTCTCCCTTGTTAGGGAAAAGGCAGGCCTAGAAACTTGAAAGATACGGAAGCATTTCCAGCAGGCAGAGCTCATAGCCTCCAATTTCCATGTGAAGCTGTGTCTCTACATCACCAAGTGACTATGGGAGAGTCTAGACTTAGCTAGCTCTGTTTCTATTATTGTGACAGAGAAATATCTTGGAAGGTCAAAATCAGAAGTCCAGATAGTTAGAATCTGAGAGGTCCAAAGAACAAAAGCAGACTGGAACAGAGAGATATAACTGGAAAGGAAATAATATGTCAGAAAGAAAATAATAGTAGCTCTATAAACAATGAGCCCTTGATAAAGCTATCCATTCAATTCAATTCAATAGGACAGGATGACATAACTAATGTGGCTTCACCCCAGAAGCCTATGGCCTACCCAAATAATCTTTTCTCAAGTGGATAGCAAGTGCCACAAACACATTTGATCCTACAGCAATGTGTCTGTGTAGCTCAGTACATCTTCACTGTATCTGTGTTTCTAAATCACAAAAGAGGATATGAAGACAGTTATATGTCAAAAAATGGTATAACTTGCCTACATGAAGTTTATGCTCTAGTGAGGGGAAAGGAACTGGCAACCAATTCATTGTGTCCTAATTTACTTTTTCTATTGCTTTGATAAAACACCGTGACCAAAACCAACTTGAGAAAGAATGAGTGTATTTCATCTTACAAATTACATTCCATCATGAAAAGAAGTTCGGTCAGGAACTGAAGCAGAGGCCATAGAGAAATGCTGCTACTGTCTTGGTCCCCATGCCCTACTCACCCTTTATAATCTTCCCTTTATAAGCTAGGACTACCAGCCCACAGTGGCACTGCCCATAGTGGACTGATCCCTCCCACATTAACCATCAATCAAGCAAATCTAAGATGAGTAGCTTGTATCAAGTTGATAAAAAGAAAACCTAACCAGCACATGTTATGAAGGTGTTATTCCAGAGAGTACCATTCATAGTGTAGTCTATGTAACTAGAAGCCTAAAAGTGTATTTATATAACCTATAATGTGAGTGATACCCTGGGTGAAAAAATACGGCTGATATGAACTGAATTTTTGTGTCTCCCACTGAACTCCTATGTTCAGGTCCTGACACCTATTGTGATGGTGTTTGGATATAGAAACTGTGTGGAAGCAGTTAAGACTAGATGCTGTTATAAGGGTAGGATCATCCACATGATTCATGTCCACATAAAAAGAGACACCACAGAGATCATTCTCCCTCTATCATGAAGGGATGTAGCAATAAGGCATGCAACTATAAGACATGAGAGCCCTCACCAGAATCTGACAAAACTGAAACTTAATCTGATACAAACTTTTGGTATCTATGCAGGACTGATTCCAGAACCTTCTGCCTATGCCAGTCTCGTATATGTCCCAAGTCTTTCATCTCAAATGGCATAGCAGTTGTGCCTAAGCTATGTGTACATCCTGTCTTATACTTGAAGTCACATCTAGATGAGTCACAGTACCTAATACAATCCAAATGCTATGCGAATAGCTGATACGCTGTATTATTTAGGAAACAACGCAAGAGAACGGTCCACATATTCAGGACAAACACAATCTTTTAAAAATACTTTCCATTCATTGTTCAAATCCATAAATATTAAATCCAGACATGGGTGAGGCAGCAGTACATATACCCTCCAGACTCATAACAAAATATATCTCACTAGAACTAGGGGAGGTAGTTGGATGGACAAAATCAAACTATGTGATATAAACATATAAAAAGTTTAAAGAATAAATTGTGAATAATATTTTTAAAAGGAGCATTTTTAAAAAGAAAGGAAATGCCTTTCTGCTATTTAAGTTACCCATTCTACAGGATTTCATTACTGAAGCACAAGTAGACTGCTAGACAACCACAGGGAATTTTCATAGCACCTACTCCAAGTTAAGGGCTCACAGAAGACATTCGAAGAGAAAATGAAGGAAATATCAGACCTAAAAGATAGGTAAAAGTTATCAGTTCAAAGGAAATACTGTAAGGGGCATAGGAAAACCTTAAATGAAATGGTTTCCTATTGGTTAATAAAGGAACTGTCTTGGGCCTGTGCAGGGAATAGAGGCAGGCAGGGAAAACTAAACTGAATGCTGGGAGAAAGAAGGGTGGAATCAGAGAGAAGCCATGTAGCCCCACTGGAGCCAGACAGAATTTTACCCAGTAAGCCACAACCACGTGGCAATGCACAGATTACTAGAAATGGGTTAAATTAATATGTATGAGTTAACCAATAATAAGTTAGAGCTAATGAGCCAAGCAGTAATTTAAATAATACAGTTTCTATATGATTATTTCAGGTCTAACTGGCTTCCTCCAACAGTTTCCCAAACAAAAAGAACAGGTACAAAAAAAAAAAAGGAAGACAGTTATGATCCATACTGAATAGATGACGGGGTTGAGAGACACAGGCTGCGAGCAATATTAGAAAGGACAGAGTCACAAAAGCCATTAGTAAGGATCCATAAGACGCTTGTATTTTACTCTGCAATCAATAAAAATACTACAATATTCTTTCCTAATATATTCAAATTAATAACTGGAATTATTCATCCTATGCAAAGTAGTTTGCAAACAATCTGGAAGGAAATTTCCACTTCTACAGTTTTTTAAACATTTGCTCAGCACCACATGGCTGGCACTCAGTGGTATTTGCCTAATAAATGGTTGGTTAAGAACTTTTCAAAGGCGATTATGATTCTCATATGACAATCAAAATGTACCTGTAATTCCAAATCAGAGGGCTTTTCATGATGATTTCTTCCTGACCTTCAGAAATTAAATGAAGATCCTTATTCATAAGAAAGCCTTTCTCTGTAGCAATCTTGGTTGGAAACTAGAACTAGAGGATTTGGGTTGCCTAAGACCTCGCCCTTGCGTCTGTTGTCCTTACTCTATCCAGGGTAGAACTGGACTGAAGAATGAGCTAAAATCCTTTACTCTAGCCTCTAGAGCATTGGGTGGAACCTGGCACCTGCCACAATCTGATGCTCCGCGGATGGCTGTCCACCACTGCGACTTTAAATTTTCATCCTTCCGGAAAACAATAGCTAAACATCAGAGCATGAAATAATGGTTTGTTCAGGGGCCCTCCTGAGCATGTCAGATCAAGTTCTTTTCTGTTGTTGTTGTTTCCAGCCTTCAAAATTGTTTTTCTGAGATCTGTAATAGGATTGTACCACATTTGGTTTCCGGGAGACAAGACGGAGCTGATAGACCTTGACAGCCATCATCATGGGTGTGTCCCTCCAGCCAACCAAACATAAGAGATAATAGATTTACTTTAACCTCAGGATAGTTCATTCTTCCTCCTCTCTTCCCACAACACTAGGGATGCAAGCATTTTAGTGGATGCAAGCAGCCACCGTTAGTTGAACATGCCTTAGTCTCAACATTGGGAAAGATGAGTATTTTTTTCAGACTGTTTCTATAACATATATTTGAAAAAGGTTCCGTGTGATAAAACTGAAAATGAGAAAAAGAAACAACAACAACCCCAGGAGGCAAATTCTAATTCTCTACACCCCCCATTGAGCACAGAACTGACTGCAGCTGTCATCAAAAAATCATTTGGAGGGGAGATGTTTTTGTGATCAATAATCTTTAACTATCCTATTCAAAAACACCAAGTGTGGAACTCAAGAAAGGCTTCTGTTAAAATAAGACCAGTGTCACTCAAGCTGGCTGTCACTCTGAAGGGGAAGCCACGGTGTAGACCTCAAGGACAAACTTACCTGAACTCTTTGCAGAAGATTTGGACCTCTTTAGTCACTGTGTTCTTTTCACATATTGTTGATAGTGAACAGTCCTCCCAGAGTAGCTGTTACCATCCCCACTGCAGTTTTCCCATTGGTCTAGATATTGGAACAGACTCCTTGTTCCTCTTGATCAGCCATCCGTCACTCCACCAAATACCACCTTTTCATTGTGACTGTCACTTCTCTACTGATCTCCTAGGTCAGAGTCACTGAAAATGGTCTCAAAGACAGGTGTGTAAGCAAATTTGTTAGTAAATTAAAGGCAATTAGGATCACTAGATGCAAGGAAGTGAAGCTAAAGGGTTTGGGGCAGAACATAAGTTGAAGTAGACCTTACCAGAAATCAACATGTTCGTTGTGAACCCTCAGAGTAACACTACATCTGAGGAATAAATTTCTTGGGCTGGGAGGGATATGGATGATGCTCCAGTAATGTAAGGAACAAACCAATATATAGAGATAGCCTGGCCTAAAGTTATTTACTTCATTATCTTCTCTGCCCATGTAGGTCAATTCCCCCATGCCTCATTCATCCAAATTTTGATGGAGCATGCCCCAGTAGGATTCCTCCTTCCCTTCCTGTAAAAGTGTCAGAATAAGGCAGGCTGGTAAAGCTTAGGGTAGGGTGATTTTCAGAGTTAGCAGTGTTTTGATATGTTTGTGTGAATGGTTTTTAGAAAGGGGATTTCTAATACTTGTTTCTAATTCCCCTTGCTGGGTATAATTGCGAATGCACACTATTTCAGCTACATTTGGGTTGGATCAATTTTTGTCCATCATCCAAGAAGCCCTGCAGCAATTGTTTCTATGGGGAAATGTATGCAGTCTAAACACAGCTGAAAGGAAGCTTTGGACCGCTGCCCAGACGGGAAAAGCACACAGGTAACACAGAAAAGAGCATGGTACAGTCAAAGCCTTAAAACCAAACACGCACAAGGAGACCAACAGCCTGGTAAGAGCTGGAGATGCCTTTCACTGTGCCTTGCTTTTTAAACTCACACCATAGGGCCAAAATCTTGTTCTCATCAATTTGTTACCAACAAATAGATCCAGTACCACGTACTCCAAAAACCAGGTAGGCTCCTTCCCGAGATCACACATTTTAATGGAATCACACTTCATTTCTGCAACAAGCGCGTCTTGCCCAGGCAGTTCGGATGTCATTTCAAATAGGATCTAGTCACTGCTCTCTCTATCCTTAGTATTATCCCTCTTTTATGGAAAGCAAACTGGCATGGGACGCTAAAGTGACTTTAGCCCCAAACTAAAGACCAGGCTGCAGCAGCAAGCAGCTGGTGAGCAGTCTTCTCCAGCACAGCGAGGGCTGGCCCTGGCTCTGCTCCCCAGCCTGGATATCTCCCAGCTGCAGGGTCGAAATGCCTCTTTACTGCTCCTTGGCTCTTTGCACCTATAAAACAAGCCGAGAACAGTCTTTCCCAAGATCCAGCGTTCATCCTCTAATCAAAGTAGAAGGCTCCAGCATCCCCTAAGGAGGACCCAAAAGTTGGCAGTTTCTGAGGCGAGTCCCAAATTCCTCCCCAAGGGATCAGGGTTTCTCGGGTCTGGGCTCTTCCTGTTCTTTTGACAGCGACATTAATAATTGTACTAGCTCTCCCCTGGCACGGCCCCACCGCAGGGTAAAGCCTAGAGTAGGAACCGTGCCCAGTGCAATAATACCAGTTAAATAAGTACGTTCATTACCTCCCAACAGTCAAGGAGTTTAAAATCCGTCAATTCATCCCACATGAGGGAGATTATGTGATTTACATGTTAAAGTGCCCCTGTGGTTTGATTTGCATAGCAAAGACTTTGGGGGCACAGAAACAAAGCACCCGCATGCATGACAAGAGGGCTATTAGCATAGAGAGAGCAGGTTTTCAGACAGCCTAGCCCGGCAAACAATGCTGCATCATCACTGCTTGCTGGAGTTTATAGGATCTGACAGTTTTTCATCTAAGGGAGGAAAGACGTTAGGGAGTTGGGGTGGAATAAAGTTCACCAGATTGGCTGTCTGCCTAAGCACAATAGTTTGTCTTTCTTTGAAGACCCCCCTCCCTCTTAGTACCTTCATCATGTATTTCCGATATTCATTCAGCGACATCTTCCACCCCATAATATGGAAGAGCCATAACTGCTTCTGAAGGCTGCAGTATTCTAGGCACAGATCTGAGTCTGGGCGACTCTGAGATTCTGAGGGTTTTGTGTCTGAGAACAAAACAAGTCGTACTAGGAACACAGCAGAAAGAACTAGAGAGCGGGTATCAAGACAGAAGAAGCAACTCCAGAGTGTGGGGAATGGGGTCGTGAGCTGAGGAAAGGCTCAAAGTGCCAGACTACAGGTCTCATGACTTGTCTGTCACATAGCATCAGCAGCTTTCTCTCAAACTTGGGTTTTTCCACACATGCTCTGTTGTAGTCCAGATATTAATCTTGGTAGCTTTCTCTCCACTTCACTATCCTCCAGCCATTAGAGAACGCAGACAGTGGCTCCACTCTCCTCAGCTGCCCCACCCTCCCTGCCCTCCACAGATGCCTGAGGAACCTTAACAAAACATCCTGGGGCTCTCAGGGTTCTCTGCTCTCTATACAGAAAGCACTTTAAGCTCAAAAGGCTAGGCAAGGCTAGCCTCCAGCGAATAGGGAACCAGGTCACCTCTTCTTTTCCATCTTCTCCCAGGTCTTCTGGCCCGCCAGTCATTGATGGAATTGCTCTTAAGTGACTATAGTGAGAAAGATAAACCAACATGAGCCTCTCAAGGCTGGTCATTTGACAGGCTACGCTTCCTGCTATGGAATTCTCCACAGAAGTCAAGGTTAGCCCAGGTGAGCAGTGCTCAGTGATCACAGAATCAGAACAAATGGAGGCTGGAGATGTCCTGGAAGGATCTTTCCTTAAGTCAAGGTAGCCTGCGTGTGCTATGTCAGAAATACAGAACACATTTATGGGTTTCTGTAAAACCATAACATATTATTAAATAACAAAGTCACAGGCTACGGCAGTTTCAGCTGCAGTAATTTGCTCGTTGTCCCTGTTTTGCTTGGCCACACCTACACTGGTTCTTTTATCCCAATTATAATTACTCATATTAACTCTCTGTTTATATATTGTTCATCACACAGTAAATGTCTATCTGTATGTGTATATGTTTGTATCTAGGTGACAGAATGGTTGTAAAGGGGAAAGAAAGACTTTTCCCCAAGGCCTGAGAAGCAAAGCTGGAAATCTGACACTATTCAGAAGTCTGTACTGGTCAGATAAACAGACCCAAGCAGGTCCTGCCATCCTCAGTCAAGTCTCTGTGGGTTACCGTTTTGAGAGCAAAGCTTCGAAGTAGAGTCCAATTGCAGTGGCAAAAAGAGCAAGGCTGGTGCCAAGTAAAGAAAGAGACAGCAGGTGCAGATGGACAAACAGGAATATGATGGATGGGCAGCATTTGAGTAGGCCACTTCATCAGCAAGGAATAAGCCAAGCTGAAGACCCTAGGAGAGTGGGACATCTCTGCTTGTGGATCCATCCCTTAGCATATACACCAGGTAGTCAGATGGCAAGTCAATGGGGGCCGCTGTCAACAGAGTTAGGTGTCTACTTCTTTGTGCAGTCTGGGTTAGAGAAGTACACCCTTTTCTCTGTCATCTGTGTCTAATAAGCCCTGGGCCTGGTTTCCTTGACATATGCCCATATGCTCCAACAGTCCCGATTCAGACTGATAGATTTAGAGACTAGCACCCTTTCTATTGCACCACAAATGCCATTTATTAGCCTCGGCTTTGTACCTAGGTCCCTGAGGATGAGGCTGGAAATATGGTGCCCTTCATATCTTATCTCAGGACAAGACACGGTCTGAAATAAATCACTGTTTTACTATATGAATAAGTTAGCCCAGGTTAGATCAGAACATAGCCCAACCTTAACATTCCTTAGCTGTTTTATTCTGGAAGTACCCAATCTATTTTTCTTTTAAATCCATTCAAGGCAACATACACACACCAGAAGTGACTTATTTGTACCTATTTCTTCATCCCTTATGCCAAACTGTTTGAGTATTAGCTGATGAAAAGACCTGAGAGAAATTGGAAGAGTTAAGTCAAGGACAGAATTGTTCTTGTCCAAACTCACCCAGACTTTTCTGTTTAACTGGACACTGGGGTCCAGTATTGGCCTTTTCATCACTCAACTGAGAAGGCATGACGCCTTCTATAACTGATCACCCTGGTTATCTTGGCCTCTGCTCAGCAAGAACCCCATACATTCGGTCAGAATCCCCACTTTTCCCTGGGCTTCCTCTCAGGAATTTCCTGTCCATGCTCTCTCCATTACTCCCTTTGCTCTGAATGCCTCCCTTCCTTACTGTGTTCAGAGTTAAGCCCAATTTATCCCTCCTACCATAAAACTAACTCCCTTGATTCAGTCTTTGCACCTATTGTAGTATTCCTAAATGAAGTCTGTTTTCCTCTTCTTGAACATGCATTGCAAATGCTTATTATTGTTATTAGGTTCTTATTTTTAAGTTATTCTTTACTCTTAAGAATTTCATAACTGGAGAGATAGCTCAGGGGTTAAGAGCTATGACTGCTCTTCCAAAGATCCTGAGTTCAATTCCCAACAACCACAGGTGGCTCACAGCCATCTGTGTAATGAGATCTGGTGTTGGTGGCTGCAGATCCCTGGCCCCTTAACTTTCTTTGCCTGCCTCAGACCCTTTGCCTGCTGGAGTGAACTGAACAAAAAAACTTGTTTACCTGTACCTGCAGCTGCTCTGAGCACGAAACCCTGATGACAGGGCAGTGGGTTCTGGTAAGGCTTACAGCTGAATGATTCTGAGAGCTCTCGGGGTAACTCTAACCAAGGAAGTGAAAGATCTATTTGACAAGAACTTTAAAGCATTGAAGAAAGAAATTGAAGAGGATACCAGAAAATGGAAGGATCTCCCTTGCTCTTGGATTGGGAGGATCAACATAGTAAAAATGGCAATTCTACTAGTTTTGTTTGTAACAATAGGAAGGTAGTACTGCAGAGGACAGGCAAGAAGTACTACTGAAGAAATACCACCGAGAAACAGTGGTCAGGGATGCTACTAAATGTTCTACATAGCAGAAGAAGAAAGACAACGAAGAATTATCCTGCTCAATAGCAAATCCCCTACTCAAAACTCATCCTACGGGCAGGAGTTGTAGCCTAGTTAGTGGTTTGCTTACTTATGACTGTACAAAGCCTTGGGTATGTTCCCTAGGAAGGAATAAAGTCTGGTCGATTTCCATAATCCTAGCACTCAGAAAGTAGAGACAGGAAGATCTACGCGTGCTGTCATCATCAAGGTACAAAGCAAGTGTGAGGCTAGCCTGAGCTGAGCTACTGCTTGAGACCATGTCAAAAGAAAAAAAATCCTGAATAATGACTGGGTTTTCCCAAGGAATAAGACAGGTTCTTTCTAAACAGACCACTCATATTCACATAGCTGAATAATTACACTGTCAAATCTGAATCATGCTCACTGAACAACTTGTCTCCAAGGACGTGTTTGCAGAGCCAAGGCTCCCAGACACCCACAACAAGAGACATGCCTCACGAGGCATGCTACCCAGTCAGTGAGCAAACACTTTTAAAAGAGGTAACTGGAAGGTAAATTTATTACAGCAGACGTTCTATTCCCATTCCTTTGGGTCATTATCAAGGATGATTTTTTTTTGTTTGTTTGTTTTATTTTTTTGAGATGCCTCAAGTACCTCAGGCTGGCCTGACAATTGCAATGCACCTGGAGGGTGACCTCATACATAGATCTTCCTGCCTCTACCTCCTTAGTGCTGGAATTATAGATGTACCAATACACCAGCCTTTATTAGACATCAATGGGATACACAAAACATCTTCTCTCAGAGATTTTTATCACCAAGTTCTTGGCTACTAGAATTTGGATAGAGAATACACAAATAAAGGTCCCCTAAACATATGTGCAAATAAATACCCTTTGAAAAGTTCAGCTGTCTTTATCATAAGGAAGAAAAGCCAGTTCACTGAAAGACCCATTGTAGTTAAGTAGGTGATGGGAGTTGGAAAAGGTACGCGGGAAGAATATCTTGATGTGTCATCTATCGTATGCTGTTAGCTCATGAGATCTGTGTGTGCTCCATTTCCAAGCACACAGTTAGGATGTAACCATGAAGATTAACCTTTTGGAAATCTGCTAATCCAAAGCAGGGCTAGGAACACCCAAAGGATGGGACTGAAATGTCTGCTGTAATAGATATTCCTCTCAGTTGCCTCCTTAAAAAGCGTTTGCTCACTAACTGGGTACCACGCATTGGGAGGCATGACTGTTGCTGTGTGTTTCTGGGAGCATCAGCTCTGCAAACACGTCTTTTGAAGCAAGGCGTCCAGTAAATCTGATTCAGTTAAATCTTTCTATGGGCTGATAGTCTCAGTCTCTGACTTGTTCTGCTCCTGAGACGTGACAAACAGATTCAGAAGCAAGAAACACTTATTTCACATTTAAATAACAATGCTTTGTTCAAAAGGAAAAAGGCTCCTTTAAACTCATTGATATTATTTCTCACCATAACCCATGCGGGAGATGCCACAATACATGCTGAAGTGAAGCTGAAATGAATAATAATGCTTTGAAGAAAGAGGATTGAAAGCATCACCTTTAAGTTGTTTAAGCTCAGACCCCGAAGCCTGGAAGTGCAACTGTTGCCCTCTCTACACTTTCTCTGCAAATCTGGTATTTTCATACTGTGTGCAACGCCAATATGTTCTCCAAAAGACTCTGCACAGCACAGATCTGGCACGGGGTGGGGAGGTGGGGGTGGTATTGCAAGGCTTGGCTATGTTGATGTGTTTTGCCTTGTTCATACATTTTCTTCCCTGAGACTGTGTTAAGGTTTTGGAATTCTGAAAATCTCTGACATGATCAGGGTGTCTTCTCTTTGCCTCTTGAAAGGCTGTAGGGGCACAGGCAGGGGCTCTCTCTGCTGAGATAAGAGCCCACCAGTGCACTAGCACAGTGGTGGTGAAGCCCTCTAAAACACAGGGCTCAGGCATAATGGCTTTCAGGTGAAAAGAGGTCACAGTTCCTGAGAGCCCAGAGAGGTGGCATTGATAACACCTACAGAAACCTAAGTTTTGTAGGTCAGTAATTATAGTCTCTTTGTAAGAAAGTTCACGTAGATTATATCCTAGATTTTCTCTGTGTCTGAATACAAGTTTGGCACTTTGAAAAATGGTGTGAAATCTGTCAAGTCACCAGGGTACCAATTCTTAAATTACTACCACAATGAACTAAATGGTACCTCACAGGATTTACCCTATGTTAAAAAATTGTTCCTGTAATTAAAGGACAAAATCATTTGACAAAAACCTTAAGAATAATTTAAGTTCTAAAAGAATTCAACTATTTGGGGGCTTATTTTTTGTCCATGCACTTCCCCTAAGACTAAAATGAACTCTAACATTTTCTAATTAAGAATTTATTACAAGAAAGTCTTTAAAAGTATTATTCTCATTTCATTGCTGACCACACACTTGAGTACACACCACACACACACACACAGACACATGCACATGAATGTGCATGCATGCACACATGCACACACACGTGTGCACAATCTTTATAAAGTTCATGTCTGGTGTTTCTGATAAAGGACAATCGTAGCTTCAGAAACCGGCTTTTTGGGCTGATTCAGGTAGGAGCTGCTTTTACAGATCCATAGATTATTGCTATTCAGGACATAATCTTTGAGTTCAGAAAAGTAATGGCTGCAGGCCAAACCACAAATAAATTATTTTCTAAACTCTGGCAATGGTTATAATGGAGGACGGAGGCTTTCAGTAGTTCTTGTTTTAGAGGAAGTTACACAAACTACCAAGGAGATTTCCATAAGCCATTGAAGCTTCCACAGGCTGGACTAGCTTAATCTAGGTTTAAGGTCAAACAATGTTTCATAATTTTTTCATGCTTCTCTGAGGAGAATCATTCCTCTACCCTGTCTTTTCATTGGTCACATGTTCCTCATAATGAATGCCATAACTGAATAAGCCATTTTAAAAATACGCAAAGCTCTGTGAATAGCCGGTCTGAGATTATATCTAAAATGCATATTAGTCTCAGTTCTAATCTGTGTTATTTACCAGCCATAATGTTTTGTCACCCCTTTAATGGAAGACACAAGCAAAACAGGAAATCTATCAAATGCCCCAGAAGGTTCTTTCTCAACATGAATATTCCTATGACCTGTGTAGGTCCTGTTGAGTCTATCACCTTAATTAGGAACGGATGCTGCTGTAAAACAACAGACAAACACATGCAATAGTTCTCTCAAAAATTTCATTAGATCACTTAGACATAAACACCTAAAGATAAATATGGGGTTAGGTTAATAAAATACAAAAACACAGAACAATTCAGAAATAGCTTATTCTTGCAAAGTGCTTTATCTTCTGGAAATAGAAGCAACAAACATTGCCAAAAATTGATTGGAAATTAATTATAAATTCCATGACCTAATTCAAATAAAAATTATGAGAAAATAGGCACTGTTCCATATGTTCAAGACTGGTAATATTGGAGTGTTCAGTTTTATACGTGTGTGTATATATATATGTAATTATTAATATATATTACAAAAGACATCATATATAAACATATATGGTGAGAAAATAAATTACTATAATTTATTTTAATCAGGGTTTGCTTCTCTTGTACATACAAAAACACAACACATTCAAACTCATACAGTCCTATAAAAATATCTAGCATTTGATATATTGTCCAATAGCAAATGACATGCAAAACACTTTGTAAAGCTAACCAAATGAAATACTGCATGTTAAAGTTCTGATTAAACAACGACACACACGACCCAAGCATAGAGTTTCTTCTTACGTCTTCTTGGGATGCCAGTGGGACCCAGCATAGACTCTCTTGATGGAGGAAGGTCATTGGTTAATTAAATAAAGAAACTGCTTGCCCTGATAGGTTAAAACATAGGTGGGAGGAGTAAACAGAACAGGATGCTGGGAGGAAGAGGAAGTGAGCTCAGACTCAACAGCTCTGCTCTGGAGCAGAGACGCCATGCTCAGCTTTCCCGGGTAGACGAGATAGCTCTGCGCTCAGAGACACATGTGAAGAAGCTCCGACCCAGGATGGACATAGGCTAGAATCTTCCAGGTAAGCGCACCTTGAGGTGCTTACAAACATTATTAGAAATGGGCTAGTCCACGTGCAAGAGTTAGCCGAGAAGAGGCTAGATATAATGGGCAAGCAGTGTTTAAAGGAATACAGTGTCCGGGTAATTATTTCAGTGCATAAGCTAGCAGGCAGCCAGGGTGCTGGGGACGCAGCCCCGCCGCTCCTATTTCAACACTCTCTCCCCTGTTATAAGAGCTGGGCAGAGCACTGGTACAGTGAAGATAAAACCTTTGTAAAACACAGGGCTCTGAGCTCAGACATAACGGTTTGAAGGTGAACAGAAGTCACTGTTCCTGCCAGCTCAGTGAGGTAGTGTTGGCAAGGTCTATGGAACTCTCAGCTTTGTAATATGTTAGTATTTATACTTTCTGTGAGAAGTAGCTGGTTAAGTCTATGTAGTTGACAACCCAGATGTTTTTTTTCTTTTGTCGGAGTAAGCTTAACTGGCCAGCACAGAGACGGTTGTAAGGTTACATATCAGTGCATTACACAATCATGCCACTGGGATAGATGTCTATCCAAAACTAAGCATTATTAAAACCAGGGAATATCAGTGGGACAATAAAATGAATAGGGTGTAAGCATGTTGAGATTGAGCTATCAAGTACTTGAGTGACATTAGTGACAAGACATCTAACGGGAAGTTTGAAATGTATTCTAGTATGAGAAAGATTTAAAGAGAGAATAGAGATCAATGCCAACATTCCTACATAGGATTCATCTGTTTTAGAACCTTTTAAATATATCTCAGCTTTGTCACATGTAACACCCCACCTTCTTTATCTTGAAGAAAATTTGAAGGGGTTAGAGATATTGCTTCATGGATTATAGCTCTTGATATACATCCATGAAGACTTGCAATCCCAGCAGCCTTGTAATACAGCAGGCATGGTCTCATAGGAACCTGCAATCCCAGCATCCTTATAATAAGATGGGCATGGTCCCATAGGCACCTGCAATCCTAGCATCCTTGTAATAAGATGGGCATGGTCTCATGGGCACCTACAATCCCAACATCCTTGTAACAAGCTGGGCGTGGCCTCATAGGCACCTGCAATCCCAGTATCCTTGTAATATGTGCTGGGCGTGGTCTCATAGGCACCTGCAATCCTAGCACTGAGGAAATCCAAGAGAAGTGGATAGCTGCAGCTTGCTGGCTGCCATATGCATAGCCAAATTCAAGCTCCAGATTCAGGAAGAAACCCTGCTTCAAGGAATAAAGTCAAGAGTGATAGATGAGGACACCAGACACCCTCCTCAAAACTCTGCACACAGTTATGGGCACCTGTGCATACATGCACACACCACACACACAGAGATACAAATCTTAAATTTTGTGCTCTTGAAAAAAAGATTTTGAAACTTTAAAAAGGTGTGAAATAATCAAGGAGAAATGTTATATCTTACAAAAAGATTGTCTCCATTTACCAATGCTGTAGGAAGTGAGAGGCAGTAATAATTTAAAGATTAGATGCATTTTCATACCTGGTCTTGGTATGGATTTGTCTCATTGGAGTACTCTTGAAAATTCTAGAACTGGACTTACACAGCAGCAAACTATGCCACAGAAGCTAATTTTTTTTTCAGGGATAAAAAGACATCTAAGGTATCTGGCATAAATTTCTTATTTACAAATTTAAAAAACAGAAATTGACTTGAATCAATATGAATGTTTGCTCTAAGCTCACACAGGAAGTTAATGGGGACAGGTAGGCTTGAGGTCCTCTGGATTGCATGGCTGTGTATGTCCCATCTTCACCATTGGTGTGGTATTGACCATAAGTATGTTCTTTGTTTTCTTTTTGTTTCTACTTATTTTATATTAACTGAGAAAGTTGTATTTATGTATTTCAATATTCATGTATATGTAGTATGTATTTAGGCATATATATAAAACATATGTGTTACATAGCATATATACATATATATATCAGTCATTTAAAAAAGAGACTATGTTGAGAGAGAGCAAGCAAAATGTATAGAAATAATTGGAAGGAGAAGAGGAAAGGGAGAAAATTATATAATCACAATTTCAAAAAACAAAAAAATTATAGAAATAAATATACATGATTTTCAAAGCATTCTACTATTTTAATAGTATGACAGCAACTCTCTTATTCAATGTAATCAAGGAAGGTCACCAAAATGTCAGTGGATTAGAAATTCGACTCATTCAAACATAAAAACACTAAGTGCTTTTTTCAACCAAAATATACATCTTCATAAATGAATTTACATGTAGGGTAAAGGCTTTTTCTCTGAGCTTGTTCCCCCTGACTGGGCTTTCATTCATCTTTCTACAACCACTCACCTGTAGGGATGGCCCCCTTTGAACCAGAGGGGACAGACTGAAGACTACTAAAAGTCAGTGTAAGTCCAGGATTCTTTCTGCGTCTCATAGATCTCAAATCTGTAGACATTGACTCACAGTTTCTTACAAACAATAAAATTATATAACACGTATAGTTTATTTTTTTATTGAACTCTACATTTTTCTCTGCTCCCCTCCCTGCCTCTCCTCTCCCCTTCAACCCTCTCCCAAGGTCCCCATGCTCCCAATTTACTCAGGAGATCTTGTCTTTTGCACGTATAGTTTATAAGTAATAGATATTTATTTTGCATGGTTCTGAGGGATGATAAGCCCAAGGCAAAAGAACTGGGAAGCTCTGTGTCTAGTGTGTGTCCACTTCCAGATTCATAGATGGCATCTTCTATCTGTATGTCAATACGGGAGAAATAAGTTAACTTTTAGGACCTTTTCCTTTTAATAAAATACTGAACAATCATTTCCTCCACCATTGTTGACTGGGATTTCTGTCCTGCCCATTTCCCGCAATCATTAAGTCCCAAAGAAATCACACAGAGGTCTACATTAGTTATAAACTGATTGACCCATTAACTCAGGCTTCTTATTAACTCTTATATTAGCCCATTATTCTTGTCTATGCTAGCCGTGTGACTCAGTACCTTATTCGGTGAGGCAGTCACATCTTGCTTCTTCTGTGACTGGGTCAGGACTGCCAACTAGGACTTCCTTCTTCCCAGAATTCTCCTGTTCTCATTGACCCGCATCTACTTCCTGTCTGGTTGTCCCACCTATACTTCCTGTCTGGCTACTGGACAATCAGCGTTTATTTAAAATATGATTGACATAATACAGACCATTGTCTCACACCACACCATGGTCAAATCCCCTCTCTGAAGCTCCATTTCTTAACAGAATCATGCTGATTGTTAAGCTTCCACAGATGACGATTTTTGAAACCCAGACATCCGCAGAATAGCACACTTGGACTTTGACAATATTCAATTTTTAAATCATGCTAATTCTTTTGATAAATCTTAATTTTTAAATATTTTTATTATATGTACATGTGTGTACATATGTACACATATAAGGGAGTACCCAAAGAACCTCAAAGTGGGCATTGGATTCCCTGGATCCAGAATTACAGGTGGTTGTTAACCATCTAATAAGGATGCTAGGAACCAAACTCCAGTCCTCTGGAAGGGCATTTTGTGTTCATAACAAGTGAGACATCTCTCCAGCCCTTTGACTTAATTTTTATAAGAAAATTATTCTAATACTAAACAGGCAGAGGAGATATGATTATGTAGGTAATTTTCCCAGACCAAGGCTTACCCATTGTATTCCAGAATATGCTGACATATGGTTGACGTGGGAAACTCAACTATATAATTTGTGCTAGTGGAAGGACTGCATTCAAGGCCTCCCAGTAAGAAAAAAAAAGATAGAAAGAAAGGCAGACAGAGAGAAGGAGGGAAGGAGGGTAGGGGGAAGGGAGGGAGGGAACAAAGGAGGAAGGAGGGAGGGAGGGAGGGAGGGAGGGAGGGAGGGAGGGAGGGAGGGAGGGAGGGAAGGAAGGAAGGAAAAGAGTGGGTAAGGGAAGATTATTCTGTGAAAGTTTTATTTCATCAAATTCTGTTCAACTTAATGAAAGCACGTAACTGAATTAATAGCAAGAGCTGGGTTAATCATGTTGGGTTCAAATAACCCTGACTTTCAATATGATGAAACTTGGACTTGCAGAAGCAAAAGTGATCATGTTCCTGAAGAGCTGTCAGTGTGTCAGCTTGTTCCTGGACTTGTCAATGATCCCTGAACATGCCAGTGCAATTTACTGATAGAGTTGAAAAACCTGTAATCACTTCAATTCAAGTGGTCAAAAAAGTTCTACTGAAAGCCCACAGAACAATGCCAACACACTTATTAAAAAACACCACGAAGAAGGTAGCCATTGATACCCAACCTAAGAATTCAACTCCTCCTGAAATCTTGTCAGAAAATAGACATTTGTAAATAAAAGGGACCTTTTTTGTCTATTTTTTGTATTGACACTAATAGTTAACATTTATTTCCTATTAACTAAAATTAATAAAACTGCAAATGATTAAATTAAATACTGTATTAAATATTAAGAGATATATTCTGGACTTATATGAAATACAATCTCTATCATATGAAAAGAAATCCTTTTTACTTTCAGTGATAAATCTATTAAATCAAATGAGACATTGAACATTTTGTTATGAAATGGGCTTTGTGTTAAGTGATTTTTATTACTATACTAGCTAAACATTCTGAGCACATGCAGAGTGAGCTAATCTAAACTGTGGTGGTTGTGTTGGTCAGGAAGATTAAAGACAGCTTCAACATACTATATTTTGAACTTATAATGAGTTCATTGGCCATAACTGACCTAATCATAGGTTGGGAGTTCAGGAAGTACCTGTGCTCAGAGGACAGATGGTCCTGGATCTCCCAACCCAATTTTATTTGGCGCTATATGCCTTTCTAGTAGATATAAAGATTTATTTTTGCATATATGAAGTAATACCTCATTATCTATTTTTTAGCTGTCTCTTTTCCCTTATCTCTTTCTTTTGAAAATAGATATTTTTCTCATATAATATATCCTGTTTATAGTTTCCCCTTTCTCTACTCATCCCAGTTCCTCCCCACCCCCTCTCTCAGCCAGATCCAACTCCCTTCTGTCTCCAATTAGGAAACAAGCAGGCTCCTAAGGGATAATAATTCAATGTAATACAATACAACATGATAAAAAAAGCAAACTTAACACATGAGAATTGGGAAAAACAAACAAACTGAATGAAAAGAGCCCAAGAGAAGACACAAGGAAAAGAGATGAACTTGTTTGCACACTCAAGAATCCTATAGAACACTAAACTGGAAGTCATAATATATATGCAAAGGATGTGTATGGTAAAAAGAGGAAAGGAAAATATAGGAATAAAATAAAAATAATAGGATAAAATTAAAAAAACAAAACTGTATTAGGGTATCTCTTGCTGTGAAGAGACACCATGATCATGACAACTCTTACAAGGGAAAATAATTGGTGCTGGTTTCCAGTTTTGGAGGTTTAGTCCATTATCATCATGGCAGGAAATATAGTAACCTTTAGGCACATATGGTGCTGGAGAAGTAGATGAGAGTTATGCAAAATGATCTGCAGGCAGCAATGAGTGAACTGATACACTGGGAATGGCTTGAGCATTTATAACCTCAAAATCCGCCTCCACAGTGTCACACCTCCTCCAACAAGGACCCACCTCCTAAGAGTGCCAGTCCCCATGGTCCAAGCATCCAAACAGATGAGTCAAACAAGGGGCCAAAGCTACTCAAACCACCACAGTTAGTCCAATTTCAAAGTTCCTGCAATCTCTCAGAGTCTCAACAATGTTTAATAGTCCAAAGTTCAAAGTCTCTTCTGAGATTCATGCAATAGCCTAACTGTAATCCCATCTAAAATCAAAATTTAAAAAGTAGATCACATACTTCAAACATATAATGGCACAGAATATACATTACCATTCCAAAATGGAGGAAAGGGAGGATAGTGAAGAAATACTGGACCACACCAACTTCTGTCTTAGTTAGGGTTTCTATTGCTTTGAAGAGACAGCATGATCACAGCAAATCTTCTAAAGGAAAGCATTAATTGGTACTGGCTTACAGCACCATGCAGAAAGGGAGAGTGCTGAAGAAGGAGCTGGAGATCTACATCTTAATTTTCAGACAACAGAGAATGAACTGATACACTGGGTGTGACTTGAGCATATATGAACTCAAAGCTCACCTCACAGTGACACACTTCCTCTAACAAGGTCACACCTACTCCAACAAAAACAAACCTCTGAAAACGTCACACCTACTCCATCAAGGACACACTTCTTAATAGTGTTCCAGTCCCTATGGGCCAAGAATTCAAATACATGAGTCTATGGTGACCATATCTATTCAAATCATCACAAAAATTAAAATAGGAAAAGCTGTGATGTATCTTTATAAGGAAAAAAATCCCCAAAGATGCCAGTGAGTTTGTAGAGAAATCTTTTTTATTTAATAACTGATTTCTAATTTTTAGCAAATCAAGTTTAAAAAACCAAATGCTGTATTATTCTAAGGTGAACAGTCCCACAACATTTTAATATCATTTTTGAAATTTTGAATGCATCTTTAAGGTCCCTGACATCTTGTAATTGCAGTGTACCAGATGGTGGTCAGAGCACAATGACACTGTCTGCACATTTGTCCCCCTGAGGTACCTACATCAAAATTCAGAAGTGACAGCAACTTGAAAATGGATTGCAGAATCAATAGCACATTGCTCTTTTGAGGAATGTGCTATCATATGTGCTCTGCATGTCACAGAAGGTACTTCTGTGTGGGAATACACATGCATAGGCAGCTTAGAAGTAATATATGAGACTCCGAACTTCCAAACCTTTGCCAGTACATTTTACTCATATTTTGGCTTTTAATGATACACAGGAATGATGTGTGTTTAAAAATCATATCTCCAATCTAAAACCTATGTATCCATTTTAAGAACTTATTTTCACCTGTTTAATACATTATTGTAAATCTTACCAATGAGAAATGGGCAATAGCTGCTGGTAGTAGTGGTGCACACCTTTAATCCCAACACTTGTGAGGCAGAAACAGGCAGAAATCTGTGAGTTTGAGGCCAGCTCGGGCTATAGAGTAAGTTCCAAGACAGGCTCCAAAGCTACAGAGAAGCCTTTTCTTGGAAAAACAAACAGACAAGCAATAAAAAAAGAAAGAAAAAAAGAAGAAAGAAAATATAGAAATGGAAAGATAACTATTGTACTGCTATATATATGATCAAATGAGATGTACTCATTAAAATGTTACATACACTCCTATATCTATGACAGTATCATTCATAATGCATAACCCACAGAATCAAACAAGGTATTCATCAATGAATGATAAACAGGGAAAGTCCAGCATATATGCAAAATCAAATATTATTCTACCGTGAAAATACAAAATTCTGACATTGTCAGCAACATGGATAGAAATGGAAGCCATTGTTTAGGGAAACAAGTCAGAAGACATTGTAAAGCAAACAATACAGATCCTCACTTGACTCTGGAAATAGGTAGTTGGCCTCAAAGAAGAAAAGAATGAGATAATAGATGCTATCAAAGACAGGGAGGTAGAAGAATTGGAAGAAGTAAGGTAAGAGGCCCCAAAGCAGAGGTGGCAACAAAGGATTAGCTCTTGTTTTTCATGACACAATACGGTAACTATTGACCACAGCACCTGTATACTTCAAAATGACTAAAGAATACGAACGTTCCCAATACATAAAAATGATTTAAGTTTGAGGAAACAGAAACCCTATAGCCTTGATATGATCATCACACATATATACGTATCTATTTTTATATTGTACTTCATTAAGATTTACAGATAGTATTGCAAACAAAGTTTGAGGTAAGGAATACAGTACTGGAGAAATTTAAAAACCACTATGGTCAGTATATGAAAAAGGGCTCTTTCACTTAACTAGCACCATGATTTCTAACAGCGAAAGAATAATTGGCTCTAAACAGTGCTCCTGTAATGAATAAGCCTATACAGCAACTATGTTCGGAGACTGTCCACACACAGTGCAAGATCCTGATCAAAAGAGCTTCGGAGCCTCAGACCCAGCCAGCTGTCTAGCCCCCTGGTGAAGATGGATTTCTGTTTGGACTAAAGTTCACTTCATGATATTCAGAATTTTTCTTCACTAAATAATCAAAGTGGAGACACATAAAGTGCATGAAATATATGATTAAAAAGACTCCAGAATAGATCACATGGAGATGAGACTCAAAGAGTTTGAACCAGGCTCCTCATGAACGTGTAGCTAAGGACTGTGCTCTGTATGGCCAAGTAAGATGCCATACAGCATACAGGTGCTATAAGGTAAAAGGTATAACATTAGTGACTAAGTCTCACTTGTTTAAATGTTAATACCTTGGATAGTCTCCAGAAAAGAAACACTGCTTTTCAAAGAGTGATGCCTGATTCAAGACACAGACAGCAAAGCCAGATGCAGGAGCTTAACAAAATCTACAAGAAGATAGAGTTCAGAAGTTCAGTTCCATCAAATTACAAGGTCTGGAAAATGCTTTGGTTGTCCAGACATCTCCCTAACAAAAACTATACCTAAGGCTAAAGTTATAGAAGATAGGGATAACAGAACGACATACAAATAGTTTTCAAATAAACCCAGTAATCTTCAGAGGCTTTGTAATGCATTATCTAAAAGGATTGCTATATATTCATATCTGTACAAAAACGTGAAAATGTGAGTCATATTCAGTTTTTTTAAAAAAGCCATTTTAAAAAACATACTCCAGATGGTCCATATGTTTAGCAAACAGAGATCTGAAAGAATATATATATCTTCAGAAAAGTATGTTCTAGAAAGGGAAGAAATGGGAAAGGAAGGAAAGGGGAGGAAGGAGAGGGGAGGGGAGAAGGGAAGGGAAGAAGTGAAGAGAAGGAAAGGGAAGGGAAGAGAAAGAAAGGGGAGAAGAAAAGAGAAAGAAAGAGAAGAAGGGAAGGGATGGGTGGTTGTAATAAAACAGAACAATGAATTGCACAGCATATGCAATGTTGCTGTGAGATAATGCTCTTATACCCTGTAAAGATTTGTCACTTGTATTGGTTTAATAAAATGCTGATTGGCCAGTAGTCAGACAGAAAGTATAGATAAGGCTGGGAAGAGGTAAAGCTCAGCATGGGATAAAACCGGACTCACTGAACATAGCTGACAATGAGGACTGCTGAGAAGTCAAGAACAATGGCACTGGGTTTTGATCCTACTGCACATACTGGCTTTGTGGGAGCCTAGGCTGTTTGGATGTTCACCTTACTAGACCTGGATGGAGGTGGGAGGTCCTTGGACTCCCCACAGGGCAGGGAACCCGATCTGTTCTTCGGGCTGATGAAAGAGGGGGAGTTGATTGGGGGAGAAGGAGGGATATGGGAGGCGGTGGCGGGGAAGAGACAGAAATCTTAAAAAAAAATCTCAGTCTTCAGTTACTACCCAGACAGAAAGGAAGCAAGATGAAAATATTGCACTGGGAAAAGGAACTAATCCACGTAGCTAAACATAGGTAAGTATTATGGGTTCATTTAAGTTGTAAGAGCTTATTAGTAATAAGCCTGACCTAATAGGCCAAACAGTTGATAATTAATATAAGCCTCTGTGTGTTTCTTTGAGACTGAATGGCTACAGGACCAGGAGAGACAGAAATGTCCATCTACACAATGTAACAGAAGTAAAAGATCCTGAATATTGCAGTTGGAAAGAAGCAATTGAAGAGACTGAAGTAGGAAGAAAGGGATAAAGAGAGGGGAAAAGGGAGATAGACAGAAAACATAAATATTTAAAAGGATAAGTGCAGAGGTAAAAGTGCCTTTGTTTTCAGATTATGTGATCACTATATATATATATATATATATACACAAAATTGCTGCATTAATCAATTAATTTATTTAGCTGGGACAGTGATGGCTTGTCCCTTTAATCCCAGCACTCTGGGGGCAGAGGCAGGCAGATCTCTGTGAGTTCGAGGTCAACCTGCCTGGACTACAGAGTGAATCCAAGGACAGCTAGTACCAGGACAGCTAGGACTACACAAAGAAACCCTAACCCAAAATACAAGGAAAAAATTAAATGAGTTATCTAATGGGATAAAAGTTCAATATGCAGAAAATAACTTTTATGCCTACACACAACCAACTAATTTTAAAAGAAAATATTTAAAAGATAAAGATCATTTGTAAGCCATCAAAAATGATATTTTTAAGAATAGGCTCATTTTATAAACTCTACATACTAAAATGACAAAATATCACTGAAAGAAATCTAAGAACACCTAAGCCCAATTAACCAAAGAGAAATATAAGGTTCTTATATTATGTTCATAACCAGAAACCTATTTATTGATATGTCCATTCTCCCTAAATTATCCTGTACAAAATTATAACAGAAATTAACATTTTTCTAACTCTTCTATACCCCCAAAAGGTTTAAAATAGTAAAAATAATTTTGAAATTGAGAAAAGTAAAGTGATAACATCATCTGATTTCTGTCAAAACAATATTAAAAATTTATAAAGGTAGAAAATATATCATGATACAGAGTCCAAAGCCCCTACACACAGTCAAGCAACTTTTAACAGAACCTCTGACATAATTTGTTCAAGAAACATCGTCGTTTCCTCAAAAGAAACTACAGAATATCTATCTTGTCCTCCTGCCTCATTCCAGGCATAAAACTTAACTGGTGGTCTAATACATCTAACTTTATACATGAAAAAAAGAAAACCCCTAGAAGAAAACACAGGAGAGAATCTTTGTAAAGTTGAGATAGACAACGACTATTACAAAAACTGAAAACAGACACAAAAAGTACTAATGAAGAAAGAAGCAAAACTGGGCAGAGAGTTTTATAAAAATTAAAAAGTTTTGACAGGTCTAGGATTAATGAAAAATGAACATAGCCAAATTTTAGACATGTGGAGTCAGAGTATATTATAATATTTCTGATTTGTTAAAATTTAATGTATTTTAATATGCATAGTTCTTTTGTCTGCATGCATGTTGGTATACCACATGTGTGCCTGGTGCCTAAGAAAGTCAGAGAGAGCATAGAATGCCCCAGAGACTAGAATTACAAATTTATGAGACACCATGATGGTACAGTTTCCCAATAAGGCCAGAAACAGGCTTTGAATGCCCTGGCTCTGGAGTTACAGGTAGTTGTGAGCAAACCATCAAGACTGTTAGATATCAAACTTGGATCATCTGAAAGAAAAGAAAGTGCTCTTCACCACTAAGCCATCTCTCTACCTTCCAGATCTGAGTTTAAACATTACATTAAATAGTATTCTTTAAATCAGTGTTTGAGTTTACTGTCATCTCTTATTTGCTTTCTATTGATTTTAATGTAACACCAACCAAAACTAACTTGGGGAAGGAAATGGCTTGTTTAGCTTTGCTCAGTTTGCT
Organism: Alexandromys fortis; assembly: GCF_014885135.2. Classification (NCBI taxonomy): domain Eukaryota; kingdom Metazoa; phylum Chordata; class Mammalia; order Rodentia; family Cricetidae; genus Alexandromys; species Alexandromys fortis. Next base: position 2,098,002 of record NW_026067998.1, read on the forward strand.
TTCTTATGCAACTCAGGATCACCTGCCAAAGGGTCAAAGGGTGGTGCCCTCCCCCCTAACAGTGGACTGAACCCTCTCAAATCAGTCATTAAACAAAAAAGTGGCCCCGCAGACTTACGTACAAACGTGATGGAGCCATTTCCTCCGTTGAGGTTTCCTCTTCCCAGATGTCCTTAGATTGCATCAAGCTGACCAAAAAAAAACAAATAAGGAACTAACCAGCACATCATTCTTTCCAGCTAAAGGAGGCTGGATCCGTAGCTCTGGAATCCGTCTTTTCCAAATCCTGAACTCTGAATCTCCAGTGGAATCCCCTGTCCCTTTCTCAGTTCTTCCTCCATTCACCAGAACCTGAACACTCTACTCTCTAGTCCGCAGCATGGGAGTCAGCAGAATGTGTGGTCAGCAGGGTGGGAACAATGATGGGATCCCCTTGGCTTTGTTCCTCTTCTTAGAAATTATTGCCGTGTTCCAAATCCCAGACACCGTTATCTCACCTGGTTTTTTTTGTTGTAGAATATTATTTTAATGTGTGTTACATTTGTTTATGCAGTGGACCATTTGTTTAAAAATGTAAAGATGTGCTGCTTTTGTTTATGCTGCATTTGTTTAACTCTCTGAAGCTGTGATTCTTTGGCTGTCTAAAACACCTGGTGGTCAAATAAAGAGCTGAACGGCCGGTAGCGAGGCAGAAGAAAGGATGGAGGGGTTGGCAGGAAGAGAGTATAAATAGTAGGAGATATCTGGAAAGGGAGAATGAGTTAGAACAAGGAGAGGGGAGTGTCAGGGGCCAGCCACCCAGCCAGGCATGGAGTAAGAGTGAAAGTAAAAGGTACCGAAATAAGAGAAGAAAAAAATCCCAGAGGCAAAGAGCAGTTGAGATAATTTAAGTTAAGAAAAGCTGATTAGAAACAAACCAAGCTGAGGCTGGGCATTTATAAGCAAGAATAAGCCTCCATGTATGTGGATTTATTTGGAAGTTGAGTGGCACCCCCACCCAAAAAATAAATAAATAAGGAGCAAAGAATAAAAAAAACCTATTTTGTCTAATGTTCCAGTTGCTTGTGAAAGATAGATAATTCTGATCCATGGAGCTGAAAGCCAAATCACTTGCAAGAGCATTTTCATCTCTAGTGTTTGCATCTTTAAAGCTAGGTGAATGTGACAAGAATTTCATGTGCCTTGGTTAATAGCAATTTAAAAGAGATGGCTATGGAAACATCCTCTTGGTATTATATGATTTAATCTGTATTAACATTTTGCAGGTGGCCTGGAGACCAGTTTCCTTTGGTTTTGTTGATGCTGCTTTAAAAAGAAAGTCTGAAATGTTTGGTAATGACTTATAAGATTTTTATGTGAATTGCACTGAGCTGAAGTTAAGTACAGTGTTCAAGTGTGTGACTCAGATGGTAATACAGTTTATAACTAAAGATCCTCAATGTTTTTGGATCCCTTGAGTGATAATAACAGTATTTCTATCCCATGGAATTATGAAGGCACATTCTCTGTGCATAAGGGAAACTAGAGAACATTTAAGGGAGCCAATTTCCTTTTTAAAATGGCAACAGCAACCTTGAAAGACAGTTAATCATTAGTTTCTAGTCCAGGAAAAAAGCAGCATGGTCTAGGCTCAGAGAAAGACAGTCAGTAGTCCTTGGAGTCTAAAGGGATGTTCAAGAGCATGGCAATGCAGTGCGCCAAGAAAGACTGTCTAGAGTCCAGAAGGCGGGGGTAGCATCTTTGCACATGCTCATATGTGAGCATGCACAATTCACATTCACCTTTGTTGGTATACAAAAACAATTGCCTCCCCCCCATTAGTGGGGGCTTGTTGCTTTCTAGAGGAAGAAATCACTGTCTTTCTGTTGTGGTCAGAGTCTACGTTCTTCAGGAGAAAGCAATAATTGTAAAACAAATCAGAAAATAAAGAATTTATACTCATTAACTATTTCCAAAGCGACAATAAGCATTGTTTAGATTAATTTTGATTAAGATAATTGTCTTTTTACTTTCCCTTATAGAGCATATAGAAAAATCTTTAGTATATCCTAACACTGTGTCAACCTATGTTTGCTAAACACCACCATCAAAGAAACTGCTACCAGGCAAAGTATGAGAAGAGGCCCATTCATTAAAACGGTTTCATGTTTGTTTTCTTATCCTTGCTGAGATTGCCAGCCAACCCCAACTGTGATGTGTTTTATGATATAAACACAAGGAGCTAAACAATGACCACCAGTTAATTTCCGTCCCAACACATGACGGAATATATCATGAAATGCAAACACTTGATCTAGGGATCACTGGGTCACGGTTTCTACATCACTCCAAACAGTAGCCTTTTATTTTCTGGAAACTGCTTTAAATTTAGAACAAATGCAGAAACTATTGCCTCTTAGTCACAGGTATTGAAACCGGAAGGCTCTGTGGTAGAATGTAGAGGAAGTTTGGAAGAGACTTACACAAAACTTGCATTGATGAATCAAAGATACATGGCTCACATATTTTTATAGTTATTTTAGTGATACTTTTTTATATGCTTTATGCCAAATATGCTGCTTTTGAAAGAAGTATATGTTTTCTGAAATTAGTTTTAATAACACTTTTATACTTTGAAATTTCCATACATCTATATAATATATATCTATCCACCATTATCTCCTCTCAGCTTTCTACCATCCAAGGCTCCAGGAACTTGGAGAAAGAGGAAGTAGAATGGATGTAAGAGCTGATGAGAGAGAGAGCTTGGAAATGCTGATTTTTTTAAAAATATTTTATTTATTTATTATGTGTACAATATTCTATCTGTGTGTCTGCCTGCAGGCCAGAAGAGGGAATCAGATCCCATTTCAGATGGTTGTGAGCCACCATGTGGTTGCTGGGAATTGAACTCAGGACCTTTGGAAGAGCAGGCAGTGCTCTTAACCACTGAGCCATCTCTCCAGCCCGGAAATGCTGATTTTTGTACATAAGTAAACTACAATGCACAAGCATTGACAGCAACAATTGGTATTACAGAAAATTTGCAAAAGGTCAAACTAGTCAAAATCCCAGCATAGGTAGGAGAGGGATCCAAGACCACACACCTATAGACAGTTGCAGGCTGCCAAGAAAGGATGGGCTTCTTAGTTACTTTTCTATTGCTGTGATAAAACACCATGACCAACTTATTAAAGAAAGTATTTAACACAGAGCTTAAAGTTTCAGAGGGTTAAAGCATGATTGCAGAGCAAAGGCTTGGCAGCAGAAAGAGATGAGAGCTAACACCTCAATCTGCAAAGTGGAAGCAGACACAAAGAGAATGGCACAAGTCTTTAGAAATTTCAAAGCCCACCCCTAGTGATACATATCCTCAAACAAAGACCAACACCTATCAATCCTTCTCAAACAGTTCCACCAAATGAAGACCAAGTATTCAAACATATAAACCAATGGGGGTCGTTCTCATCCAAACTACCACAGGGAATCTCTCTTCTTTGTGGAAGTGGTCACTGGTAGGTTAATGCCACCCCAGTAGATGTCCATTCAAATGTGAGCATATGGTATCCCTACGTGTCTGGCCTCCTTTAAAGGTATATTGAAGCAGTAAAAATCAAGGGAATTTGTGATAATTTTATTCAAATATTTGATTGTTTATAAATCACTAGGTTCTTGTCTGAATTTTGCAGGGGAGATTAGATTTTTTTTTTTAGTGGAGAGGAGATAGTCTCATGCATTAGCTCTATATTTCTACAAAAAAAAACAGGCTAAAAACTGAATTAATTATGATATAACAAGGTTCTGTGGGATGAAGAGCACTGCTGCTGGTCTCACTGGGATTCTGTGCATGACTCAGGATAGACATTTCAGTGGCCTGAACAGTTACTAGTCTGCAGCCTCTGTAGAGATGCCTAAAGAGACAAAGATGATCAGGCTTCTTATTACTGCATGGTCTTTAATTCTGGGCTCTTTCAAATGATGGCTGAACCAATTCAAAGAATAACTGAATTTATAAGTCCCTTTGAAACTTCCACAAAATCTGAGGTACCATGTTCCATCAATCAATGATGGTCAAAGTCAATCTGTATACAAATGACAGTAAATAGGCCTCTTTTAAAAATTATGAAGAATTCACAGCTATTTGTAATCTACTACTTCATATATCAGGATCTTAAAAACTACTTTTATAAGTATATAATGAACATAAATAATCAGAAGGCAAAGCACTACTGAATGTTAGTATAGGGCAGTTAATTTTGTTATTATGTGCATGAAATCTCACATAATATTCATTATAATACTAAAATTATTACAAATGAATGACAAGTTTTATTGTTAGATATAAAGAAACTACAGTATATAAGAGATTAAATAATTTGCCCAAGATCATGTAGTTTGTAAGCATTAAAGCAAAATTTAGACCCAAACAGTTGAATGAATTCTGAAATCACGTGTCTTGAATAGCTAAAATAATTTGTGTGATATATAGTCATAACATTGTGTAAATTTTCAGTTACTATAAGTTCACTGATTCCAAACAATAAAAGGATAGTACACAGTACCGTGGGTCAGAAATTCTAGTCAATACATTTGGTTTCTCTGTTGTGGGATCCACAAGGCAAAATTAAGGCTGAACTATTATTCACACTTAGTATTTTCTCAGGCTTTCCTTTGGCAGCAGTTGACTATACCTAGAGGAAGTTTGTTCTCCGTAAAGTAGCATGTGACTAGCGGACACCATCCATATTATTCAGGAAAAACTCCCTATTTTAAGACATATTTACTTTAATTCCTTGCTCAGCTGTAATGTAGCACATCAGAAGTTCTAGACACTAGGGCATATACATATCCTTAGACTATCCTGCCTCCTGCAGACATTAAATACTATTGGAATTATCAGGGAAAAGAAAATTTGAGATCAGCGAGTTAGCAAGTATTTATGATGGATATTTGAGTTTGATTTTTAAACAAAATATATAAGACATTGTCAGGCACATATTGCATTGGGAACAAGGAGATGCCTCTGAGGAAGGTCTTCCAGGTATATAAATGCAGATTATACAAGTTAGGACACAAAGGAAAACATGAGGTACTTGTGGTAAGTGATAACGACTAGGATGATGGATGGATGGATGGATGGATGGGAGTGCGCTCTTGCAGAGCTGTGCTAGAGTGCAGAAAAGGTGAGCTGGTGGATAACCATAAATGCCTCTGAGAGGAATTTGGGGGTTATTCCGCAATCAACAGGAAACCATTCTGTTTTGGTTTAATGGATGAAAAATGAAAATGACCTCTTTGGAAAATAAATCCAAACGATAAAGAAAGACAGGAAGGCAGAAGGTAATCACCTAGCCTGGGACATTAGAAACTGTTAAAATCGTCCAGTTGTACATTTCTGGGAACGAAAGAAAATGAGTGAGAGATGTAAGGAAGAAACTATTGCCCATAAGAATGACTGAATGAGGAAGAGGAAACTGGTCCTGGACTGAGGGGGTTGGAGGGCTGAGGTGGGATCTGCTGCAAAGAGGATGTCTAGGTCAGCTAAAGCATCAAATGTGATTACAACCCAGACATGCCTGCTCTGCCCTAGGAAGGAACAGGCAGGGTCTGTGTCTTGCTCAGTCTTCTGGTTCTATTGTTTTTCTATTTAGGGTAAGTGATGTGTTCTTCCACAAAGCAGGCTTGCTACTGGAACCTCCTGACTTCAGAAGCCATATCTCCAGACACAGAAAAGCAGATGCATTCCTTTTCCTTCTGAAAAGTTCCTTTTAATATCTGGAGTTATTTTCCAAACAGTGATTTAATTAGTGTTATTAATTTCTATACTTAATGAAAAATTTACAGCTCTGTGGATGTTCTGAGGATTCTGCGCATTTGGAAGTGAATAATTTCCTTTCTTCTTCCCTTTTTAAACACAAGACTTTGACTCAGAATCTTCTGAACTTTAGTCTTTGAGGGGGCATCTCTGCATCTCAGAACTGATGGATGTAATAATGAAAAATACTATCTAACTGAACAAGAGTGTAGATTAAGAGATTGGTCTTGAAGGTGCTTGTTAATAAACAATCTTTGGCAGGCCTGAGATTTACAGAGGGAATCCTCGAAGTGGCCATGTAAATGGGGATGTATCGACAGTTTTCCTCCTTAAAGGGAAGGCATGCAGGATTTATATGCTTCAACCTCGGCCCTCTTGGAAACTTAAGAAGGGACTTACTTTGTTTCTTTTTTAATAGCTTCTCCTGGGTACTTTACGGACCAGTTCTCTCATTTCAACTATCTGATCCCAAGACATAAATTAATTTCAGATGCACCGTTTATCCATCTTGTCTATTGCAGCAATATTCACTATTTGTTTGGGTTGCCATGGAGATAATTGACTTCATGCCGTGGCAGAAGTCTTGTTTGAGGGTATTATAGGAGTTTGGGTCCAGAGAGTCTTTAATTTTCACACAGTAAGGAAAGCCATTTCATCAATGAAGCATCTGCGTACATCTCCCACTTATAATTGAAATGATGTCTTTTAACACTTTGGAAAATTTCCCTTTTTACTTTCCATCACTTCTCTTTCAATTGTTTAACCTCTACTCTCCAAGATGTTGACTAAAATCACAGCAAAGGGCAAACAGTCTATTTTCTGTTTTGGGGGTAGCATGGAGTGACACAGCATCCCAACACAAAAGTTTCTGAAAACAATGGTGATTTATAAAAGGAAGATGCTATATTCTATCAAGACAAGAAGCACTCATGAAATCAGTCTCCTAGTGACCAAGTCAGGGTGTTAAAGACTGGGTCCCTCTGAGGTTTATATTAATCTTGATATTTATAAAGGCGGTTGCTGGATTCTGCTATAAATTGTTGAAACAGGCAGACAAAATGTCCCTCTTCAGTACAAAGAGAAAAAATTAAAAAGTGAAGGTCAGTGTTAAAATCATTCTTCTCAAGGTACACAAATAGCAAAATGATAAGAAAATATACTCTATGTGCATTCCTTCTTATCTTGAGAACTTTAATTGCCATACTAATTGTTAAAATTTTCACAAGATACTACCCAAAGATTTATATTATTTTAGTGGCATTTTGAAGCAGAAGGATCAGAAAGAAATCATATTTGTTACACTTCATCTGTGAGAATCATTTGGATTATGTTATTCCTACACATAGATTTTATAACATCAAAATTTAATTCTCTACCAATTATCCACAAGGCTAATATTTTTGCTAAGAATTTTTTGTACTTAAAAAAGGTATTACCAAAAGAAAAAAATTAAATCAATGATCAAAATGAGAATTCTTAGGAGCAAGAGTAGTGAACAAAGCTCTAAGAGCCTACTTCAATTCTTTAAAGTGCACAGCACAAAATCAATTTGCAGTGACCCCGAGAATCAGTCTTCCTCGCTACATGACAACAAAAGAAATAGGGGATGAAAACAAATTAAAGTAGGTTCTTAAAAGTCCTTTTTGCCTTCCCCAGGTTCCAGGGTATCACTGAGGCAGGAAAGCTTTGCAGCACAGCACCTAAATGTTTATCAATATTACTGTATCTTTTCATGGCAGTGACTTCTAAGCAGGTTTTAGGTTGTGGTTCCTTTTCTGAATTCTCTTTCATTCTCATTGCTTGTTTAATCAAGAGGAAATCTGTTTTGAGAGATTGTTATTGACGTAGCACCATGCTAAGTGATTGAGGGAAAAAAATAATTGATGTAATGTTGACAAGCACCAAGCAGAGAATAGTGTGAGTGGGTAATTGGATACGTGTCCAGGAGACAAGAGCGGAGAGCCAGAAGTGGAAGACACAGTTTCAGGTCACACTTCCTATATATTAGCTCATTTAACACCAGTACCTTAAAAAAAAAAGGCAGAGTTCTAATTCTAATTCTAGTTTACTGACAAAGCAAATTCACTTTAAAAGAGAGTTGCAGTCTGGCAGTGGTGGCACAGGCTTTTATTTCCAGCACTTGGGAGGCAGAGGCAGGCAGATCTCTGTGAGTTCAATGCCAGCCTGGTCTACAAAGCTAGTTCCAGGACAGCTAGGGCTGTGGCACAATGAAGCCCTGTGTCACAAAACAGAGGTGGGAGGGAGAGAGAGAAAGAGAGTTGCAATAGACAGGACTTACATTTGACCCTACATGCCTTTATTTCCTAATCCAAATATTAAGTCACTAACCTGCAAAGCTTCCCTGGTTCAAATATGATAATTGAATGATGACATTTAATCTGGGCCAGAAAGGATTTAAAGGTGTGTAAAATGAAAAAAGGAATTCCAGAGTAACAAAGAACCCATGGAGGACAGTGCACAGTACCCCCAGAGATGACACAGATTATAGTTAAGTCGTACAGAGTACTCATCTGACAGCGAGCACTATGATAACTGCCTCCCACACATTAATTTATTGCACACTCACAATGACACCCTCATGTGAAATGTTGTTACCATCCCTATTATAAATGAAGAAAGTAAGGCTCAGAGAGACCAAGAACATAGTCCAAAGTCAAGCAGCTAGCAAATGGCAGAGATGGCCTGAGTGACCAGACCTCCAAGCCTAACCTCTATCCTCCTATACCCTGGGCACAGACATTCCTCCCTAGAGTCTAGTTATGAAGTGCAGGGGAAGAAACAAGGTGAGGCAACTACTGCACAAAAGTAACTGAAGTCAAGATGAAAAAGTGCATCATCTCCCGTGTTTCTAGTCTTTGGTGGCTATCATCATCACCACCACCACCACCATCATCATCATGATCATCATCATTTACTTTTCTCATAGGAAGGATAAACTAAGCTCACAAAGAGCTCTTAAAAAGATAACTTTGGAACAAAGAGAAATGTGGATTGGGGGAGATAAATTCTCAAGGCACTTTGTTTTATTAAGAGCAGATTTACAAATAAACGAATATATACAAAGCGTATACAAAGATCATACATATTATATACACATATGCATGCAAAACACACACAACACACATTTGTAAATGATACAGATCACATACACTTTTATAAAAATCATACAAACATATACACATATACCATATCTATACATAGATAGGTATATCACAGCACATTGACAAATATGCCATTGTTGTGGAAAGTCCTTCTGTATATGTGTTGTTTTTATTGCTTAATGAATAAAGAATCTGTTTTGGCTAATGGCTTAGCAGAGAAGAGCTAGGTGGGGAAAACTAAACTGAATGCTGGGAGAAAGAAGGTGGAATCAGAAAGATGCCACGTAGCTACCAGAGGGAAAAGACACTAGCTATCAACTGGAATCTTCCTGGTAGGCCACAAGCCTCATGGTAAAATACAAAATAATGGAAATACATTAATTCTAGATGTAAGAGTTAGCTAGCAATACACTTAAGTAATTGGCCAAGAAGTGATTTAAATAATATAGTTTCTGTGTGATTATTTTGGGTCTGGGCAGCTGGGAACTAACAAGCGGCCTCCTACAACATACCATATACATTTATAGTCCCATACACATATGTATATACATTGCATCATACCATACAATTCCTCTCAACTAGGTACCACATACCTAGGCCCCTCTACTTATAAAAACTTATATATAAACCACACACACAATCCTATATTCATTTACCTCTCACATGCCACTCACATGTGTGTGTATGTGTGTGTGAATACATGTGTGTGAAGACTATGCAAAGAAAAGAAATGGATACACATAAACATGAGGAATATATGTGTGTGTATCCATTCCCTTCCTTTGCATATGAGGTATGGACTCGAAAGGCAGTGGTCATTGAAATGTATTTATATAATTTGCTTTCTGTCTCCCCGTCACACAGAGAACACTCTTCAGAATTCTCAGCCTTCAGGAAAAGAATGCTCCACACTTTCACCTTTCATGCTATGGCTCAATATTAGAACTGTTAGATCTGGACTCCTGTGGATTTTTTTTTTCAGCATGAAATAATGTGAGGCAAGGTGTTTAGGCGTGATGGCAGCATGGTCCTGCACTTTGCAGATGATATTGTGATCGTTTATGGCCCAAATTAAGCAGCATATTTTGGTGTCCTTGCTTTCATCCAACTTCCTAATAGAAACCAGCTGTTTTAAACCTGGACCGTGGGAGCGTTCTGATCACACTGGACAACCTCAAGAAAAGAGAATCTAGTAGTACTAAATGGAGACTTTAAATAGACATCATGTTTAATTTTACATATTACTTTGTATAATAAATGTAGAGATATATTATCTACTATTTGTAATAATAACATATCTGCATCTAAACAAAATGAAAATATTCTTGACTCAAAACAACTGCCACCTTGATGGCAGATTACATGCAAAGTGTGGCTTGTGTTCCTCAATTCTTTTTAAGGCGTCAGAAAATTCTGGAAAGCAAAAACCACATTTCTGAGCAAATATGGTTTAAGTTTCACTGAGGGACTGTGAAAACTACATCCTGTGGAACACACACGGGATATTTACAGGAAATGTGCTCTGAGATACTGAGCCTCTTTGGTCTGAATGGAAGATCACATTTTCATATTTTAAGGTCAAATTACATCAGCTTCTTTCCAGTAAAAAAAAAAATAAATAAATAAAAGCATCATCCTAGAATGTTAATATCTTTCAAGGCCCGGAGCCTCGCAATTGTGATCTCTCGGGATGATTCACTGAGGCCGAGACTGATGTGCTGCAGTAGCTGCTTAGTGCCCCGAGTTGTGCTGCGGAGAAAGGGATTTCCAGGATAAACCATTTGCAGGAGAAATTCAATCTGCAGCCCTTATTTTCAGAACATACATTTAGAGTAGAAGAAAGAACCCTCCAACACACACACACACACACACACACATATTCCCCTTGTCTTATATTTTTCAGATTTACTGGCCTAATTTAGAACTTTGGCCTTTATGATTAAATAAAATCATTTCAATGAAAGAAATGACCAAAGTGATTTATCAGAGTGTCCTCTCTCCATACTGTTCCCTCTCCTCACTATAGACTTTGTGGCATTGTTATGTTTACAGAACCACATACAAAATATATTTAATAACCATTTCCTGGGCCCCACTCTGCCCGCTGGAGAATGATACACAACACTGGAGGAGATCTCCCATTTGTCCTCGGTGTGCCTGAAATTCAGCAGCAGAGATAAGGTACTCATGAGACTATCTAAGGAACAAAATCACAGTCAGAAGAACAACCGGGGTGGTACCCGTGGCTTTAAGAACACAAGCTGGAGTCAAAAAGGCTCTTGCATGCTTCCAACAACAGGAAATGAAATTCTCATTTCAGGACCATAAACTTGAATTCTGTTGAGGGACATTTTGGCTGCTGCGGCAGATGTTTGGGACCCCACGCTAGAAATAGGGAGTGTTAATGATTACAGGTGGTTATCACACCAAAATGACAAACAGCAATAACGGACAAAAAAAATCCATAAAAACCTGAGTGGCTTCTGCTAGGTTTTCTGGCATACTTTCAAACTGCAAAAGGTTGCTCATAAATTATCTTTCAAGTTGATTTCCTTTCTCTCTGTGTGCTTGTGAAACGCTTTAATGAGCACCCACACCACCCTGGTGGAATTGGGAGTTAGCATTATTTGTGGGAAACAGGTGAGGGTGTTGCTCAAGCACATACCTTAGTGAAAAACGTTTCCACCACAGAAAACATTAGAGAACTCACTAATCTCTTGAACTGGAGGCCACCACAGCAGCTATCAGAGCAGGAAGGTTTAGGTCACTGGGGACTTTTTCGTATGGAGTTATACGAGTGACTCCGAGTCTTCCAGATCCATTCTGGGTACTCACATTCCTTCTTCATTCTGCTGGCGTGAGCAACCTGAGTCTCCTGCACAAAATCACATCCATATCTGTCACGAGAAAGAGTCAAACTGGATCAGAGGCAGCACTTCCGCCCACACGCTGTGTGGGGAAAAGGCACCACTGTTAGTATTCCTGCCAAAGATGGAGCAACCTAGGTCTATAGGTTAAGTAAATGCTGTATCAAAATTGCCAGCCTAGAGGGGAAATAGCAGTATATGCCATTTGCAGAACACCTACCATGTTCTCCGTTTAAAAAAAAAAAAAAAACCTGAAGCATTAACTATTACTATTCTTTTTCACAGACCTCAAGAGGTTAAATAATCCACCCAAGGCCATACATACAGCAAGAGGTAAGACTTTCTGATTCTATAGCATTGTTCTCTCTACTCTGGAGTTGGAAATAGCCCACAAGAGTTTTACAATTTTCAATTTGCACAACATAAAAACATGGTGATCTACTAGGTGGTATCTGTAGTTGATACTGAAAGAAGTTGATAAAAAGGAAAACACAAAACTGCTTTGGAAGTCTAGCTGATATTATTTTGTGTGAGGACAGTCTAAGGAAGGAGTCCAGATCACACATTGTTTCTTCATTTAAACAATATAGCATCATACCCAAAGTAGACGGTGATACAGCACATTGCTCCCTCTAAGATAGCAATTCCATATGTGTGAAAGCCTTCTCAGAACCTTGGTGTGGAAGTTGATGATTTTTCCAGCCATGTACAGTACCTTATAGAGTATACCAAAAAAAAAAAAAATCTGAACCCAGTTGTGTTAGGAATCCACTGATTTTCTTGATGGGTCAAAAGTCAGGAATTTCAAGTAAAACATTCAAAACCATTGGGCTATCCTTAAGAAAATCAGTGTTCCTCAAAAAGTACTAAAATGTCATTCACTTAAGATGAAATGAATAGAATTGAAAAGTGAAGAGATTTCATCTTACAAAATATTAATCCACTTGCAATGTAATAGAACCTAGATTATGCAAACCTCCCAGCATTTTACATGAAACATCCTGTTGTTCTTTTAATTTTTTTTCCTCTTTCTCCCCCTTCTATGGAGGCAATGCCTTCAGAGTGACACAGGTATTGAGATTTGTAATAGTGTTTGTTTTTGTTTGTTTGTTTGTTTTTGTTTTTCGAGACAGGGGTTGAGATTTGTAATAATATTGTCAACCTGACAGAATCTAGAATCCTCTGAGAGATGGGTCTCTAGGTATTCCTGTGTGGGATTATCTTGCTTACAATAATTGAGGCAGGAATACCCACCCACTGTGGGTGGAGCCATTCCCTAACTGGAATCCTAGATTATGTACGTAACAGGAGAAAACTGAATTGAGCAGCTGTAAGCTATTGTCATCCTCTGCTGTCGCCACCACTGCTTTCCATTCTTGATACTTTTAATTGTGGAGACGTGTATTTGTGATGAAGGGATATGAGCATGTGATCACTGAGCCCAGATCAGGGTATCAGATCCCCGAGTTAGTTGTGAATCATCTGCTGTGGGTGCGGGAAACTGAACACTGGTCTTCTGCAAGAACAGTAGTTGTTTTTTCTTGATCACTGGGTCAGCTCCCCAGCTCCTTCCTGCATCTTCACTGCAGATGCTATGTGAGCTGCTCCTTCAAGCTCCTATCCCTGGGCTGTCTTAGTCCTGATAGACTCTACCCAGACCTGTGAACGAAATAAGCCCTTTCTCCCTTGAGTTTCTTTTCTCTGGTAATTTTATCACAGCCAAAGGAAGAATTGCATAGCAAAGGAAAGCAAGGAACTTGCTCTCCCATTCACTTAGAGAGTATCTGAGTTTATGTTCCTGGAGTATATCATCAACAACCAATAGTACTCTTCTAATCAATAAACAATCAATAGTTATCAGCTTTATTGAATTCCTATTCTAGTGAAGAGAAAAGATGGCCAAAAAGATAAACAAAACAGAGTATTATTAAACAGTGGGCAAGAATAAAAGTAGAGATAGTAGGAACTGAGATACAATTTTAAATTTAGTGATCATTTAACATAAGAGCCTGGGGTTTCTATAATGAACACACGAAGTGTTGTGAGCTCCTGAGGGTTAGGAGGGCATTTTCTCCATAGATTCTGGTGGTCTCAAGTTTTCCTTGCTTATAGGTGGCATTGTCACATCTGCAAATTTCCTTTTTTTCCCCCCTTTTGATTCATTCGGTTTCCAAGTGGTTTGCCTGTATGTATGTATGTTCTCAATGTGTGTGCCTGGTGACCCCTCAGAAGTCAAAAGAGGGTGTTGAATTTCCTAAAACTGGAATTACAGATGGTAGAGAGCCACCAAATGGATCCTAAAGACTGAACCCAGGTCTTTTCTAAGAGCAAGAAATGCTCTTAACCATCTCTTCAGCCTTTCAGTTTCCTCTTTTTGTAAGGTCATGGGGAAATTAGTTTCCTTTTCTCATGACCTCATTTTAGCTCAGTCATCGTAAAGAACTATTTCCAAATAAGAGCATATTCATAGACAACAGTATTTATACCTCAACATCCACTGAAGCATCACAAGTCAACCTATAATAAAAACGGAGCACAAAAATGCTTTAAAACAATTAAAAGTCCTGACAGTAGCATGTGAAGGGAGGAATCATTAAAGGGGTTGATTGCTCTCATCAGAGAATGGTGATGATGCCGGCTTCTATATTTAATAAAGGCTAATTTCAGCCCTACAAACATTCATAATGAATTATTTAATGTGAGCTGGCAGAAAAATTGTACCTATTGAACACAGATGTTGTCTTCTGTTGCTATTGGATTTGGCTATAAAAATCAGGAAGGAATTAGTACTCTCCTGGGAAAAAAGACAACACAAAGTCAGACAGGGGAAGGTCTCCTTCGCCTACCTGAAGCAACGCTGTGTACAATAAGCTAATACCTATGCCGGGAGTGGCCCAGACTTGCTGCCTTGTTTTTTTGTTTGTTTGTTTGTTTTTTAATAAAAATGAGACTAGTTTCTTTCCCTGAAGAAAATGCAAACCATTATCAAGCTAAATTTTCCCCTCTGCCAACGAGTTAGGGATAATGTGCACCATGTGGATCGAGCTGATCACATCAATTGCAGCTCCAAAGCACAATATCTGAGCATTTCCCGACTGAATACTCCTTTTCTGTATAAATTAAAAATGTCTAAAGGATGGTTTATTAGAAGGAGACTATCAAAGCTTTTCATGAACATGCTTTCTCTTTTGATCTATATAATTTTTAAGAAGTGTTAGACATCTCATGATTTCTAGCACAACTAGAATTTTAAATCTAAGAATCAGAAGGAAAAATGCAAATCAAGAGGCATGGTTCTGAAGCCATGTCTATTTTACCACAATTAGTCATTAGGCGGAGGAAATGAATTTCGGCGCACAGTCTACTTTAGCTAGCATTTTATCAACCAAAAAGCTCAAGTGAAAAAAAAAAGTATTTTTAATGTCTCCCAACACAAATTTCCAAGCTATGAGCCACAGAACTACAAAAAGGTGGACCTTAGCTTTCTGGCTGGTTTCGGGGAAGACAGAAAAATTATGTCTTTGAATTGGTGAGAGGGTTTTTTTTTTTTCCAAATAATTCTGACTTACATGTCAATCTCCAGGCTATTAAATACAATCTATGTGAGTTTTCAACCTCACCCAATAGAAAGACATTTAAGTCACAGCTGATACTTAGGAAAGATAACGACTTTGTATATAGATAAGCCTTAGAAGATTATAGTCCCTTGAAGGCATACTTGTGGATCACTGAGCCAGAACAGATCTGAAATGATTATTTATTCCTGAGACCGCTCTTCAAGTATGTCAATATTAAAATGTAAAGTAGCAGGAGATTGTTTTTTTAGATTCTAAATTGCAATTCTTCTGAAAAAAAGTTACGGTGCCTCCACAGACTTGAGAGATTACCAAAGACTAAGATGCCTGGTTTGCAACATAATTCTTAACTGCACTCTAAATACTTCTGTACTCACAGATAACTGTAGTCCTCACCCTGAATCAAAGAAAAAACTTCTTGGTGGTGCATATTTCAGAAATGTGCAAAGAGTCAAAGCGCAGACAAGTATTCAGAAGGGGCTCGGCTTCAATTGGTGCATCCGAAAGGCACCCCTTACACCTAAGGCTCAGGCAATGTCATGGATGACGGAATAGAAAGCTTGGAAGCCAGAGAACCAGAATTCCTGTCGCACGACAGTGCCCAACATACCATAGGGATGCTGTATCTCTAAATTCTCAACAATACGGTTACCAGAACTAGACCTACATAATGGCTACACTAGTTGGTATGCCAACATGGATGGGGGGGGAGGATTTCACAAGGTCTCACCCCTAATCAAGAGCTATTAGCAATTAAAGACTACTGATTGCTATAACAGTAACAATTACAGAAGAAGAGGTCATAAATTTGAGAGGGCTTGGAGGGACATAGGATTTGGATGGGAAAGGAGGGGTATGGAAATGACATAAGTAGAGGACTTGTATATGGAAGTCTCCAAAATAATACAAAGTAAGGCAAATAACTACAAAGAAATTTTATGGAACAAAGAAACTCGATGTTGTTGTCTCTTTGCAAATATCTCCAAGACTAGTTGTACTATCAGAGTGTCTACATAGATTGTTCAATAGATCATGCTCCGTTTGTTTGTCTGTTGTTTGTTTTCAAAAGATTCCTGTTTTGGTAATTGTAAGAAATGGTAGTAGACATAGATGACAGCCTAGCATTATCGTTATCAGAGAGGTTTCATCAGCAACTGATAGGTGTAGATGCAGAGACCCACAACTAAACAGTAGGCAGAGCTCGGGAATTCTGCAGAAGAGAATTCTCAGAATTTGAGGGGTTAAGCACACCATAAGAACTTGGCACACCGAATCAACTATCCTTCCAGGAGCTCACGGAGACTGAAGTGACAATCAGGGAGCCAATAAGGTCTGACTTAGGTTCCTTGCATATATGTTATGCTTGTGTAGTTTGGTGTCCTCGTGGGACTCCTGAGAGTGAGAGCAAGAACTGTCTCTGACTCTTTTGTCTGTTTTTGGGGTCCTTTTCCTCCTACTGGGTTGCCTTGGTCAGCCTTAATATGAGGGGATGTGCCTAGTCTTATAACTTGCTATTCCATAATTGGTTGATATCCCTGGAAGGCTTGACATTTTTGGAAGGGAAATGAAGGACGAGTGGCTCTATGGGAGAGGGAAGAGGGAGCTGGGGGGAAGAGGAAGAAGGGGAAATATTATATATGTTTATTGCAGAGATATGTAATATGTGGGAGAAGAAAAATTAAAAGGAAAAGAAAAAAATGGTAGTAGAACAATGCAATAATAATTGATATTTAACAGCGAGATATAAGATCACACTCTCCACTCTCTAACTCTCTCTCTCTCTCTCTCTCTCTCTCTCTCTCTCTCTCTCTCTCTCTCTCTCTCTCTCTCACCACACAAAACAGAGTTACTAAGTAAAATTAAAGAATAACAAAGAAATCAAAGGAGGCAATGGTGCCTGTCCTAGTCAACTTGAGTAGCTCTAACAAAATACAACAGATTAAGTGGCACAAACAACAGACTTTAATTTTGTAATAACTGGAGGCCGGAAGTCCCAGGTAAAGTTGACTGAAAAATCAGTTTTCTCTGAGCACTGTATGGGACATATTGCTCCAGACAGCCCCTTTACTTACAGATAATCACCATTCCATTGGGCCTTAACATGGTCTTTGCTTAGAGCTCACAAATTTAGCGTCTCGCTGTGCTCTGTTCTCTTCTTATCAGCACCTTAGTGAAATCAAGAAGTTTCCATCACTGCTACAGACATTCTGAGATGTTGAAGGTTAGAGATGCCAATATAGGAATTTGAAAGGGGGATGATGCAGTATATTGATATCTTCAAAAAGGCATGGGTATGGTGGTTTGACTGGTCCCCACAAGCTCATACATTTAAATGCTTGGCCCCAGTTGGTGAGATTGTTTAGCAAAGATTAGGAGTATATGGAGGAGGTTTGTTACTGGGGGCAGGCCTTAAAGTTTCAAAAACCCATGCCATTCTCTGTGTGTTCTTTCTGCCTCGTCCTTTTAGATGAAGATGTGCGCTCTCGGATACCACTCCAGGGCCATGCCTACCCGCTGCCAGGCTCCTTATAGTATGCTAGCAAGCAACAGAAAAGTAACTAAGACAGGTGAGAACGATTGGTTATTTTGGAGGGTCATGACTCCTCATCATAAAGTGCTTCATGTTCTTTCTGCTTGAAGGATAAAGGGAGACTTTGTCTTACAATTAATAGCCACAACACTGTCACCTCCCTGAATGAAGGAAGAATGAATTATCAAGACAGTATTAACCTCCTTCAGTGCTTGGAGATTGCCAGTCTCTCCCTCTCTCCCTTATGCTCCTGGGATAAAGAGCTACTTGGACTGTAAGTTAAATCTTTATAAATCACAGCCTGTATGGAACCTATTTACAGATTTCAAAGCTTTACACAGCACGGCTAAGAGATATCTGAATAGTATGCCCCTCGTATTTTGGATGTTTGTTTGTTTACATCTTTCTCACGAGATTGCCCTCTGTAAGAGCAGGGCTTTATCACATATATAAGGTTCCCCCAGTTCCCAGCATGCTGATGGATACTCAGCAATTATCCAGTTAGATCCTGGTGGGTTAGGGAATGTCCCTTGATGCTGGGAGAGTTCTAGAGCTAGCACCGTCAAGAGTCAGACAACTCCTGTGATTACAAAGTCCCTGCCTTGGGCTTTTCTGAGTAGCAGATTTAGCTTTTCTACCCATTCCAGACCAGAGAAAGGCAGTTGGATGGCATCATAAATTGTAGTTATTTCATTTTTCCCCACAGATCTAATACAGCCTCATTACAATACTTTCTTATCTAGCTGTATATGATTCTGAAAATGACTGGCTTTCCATTGACTAGATTTTCCTTTGGTTTGATTTGTCTGAATTCCAATCAAGGAAGAGCCCTCCTACAAAGTTACTGATGATAAGGGCACATGCACTAAAGTAATGGAGCTTTTGCATTTTTACATGCCACCAAAAGTTTTTGCTTCTTCTAGCTAAGTATCTGACATGATGCATTTCATTAAAATCCTCCTTGAAGTGATACAAATACACTGTTCTCATGGTTGGTGAAAGAACACATGCTTAACCAGATTGCATGGCTGAAAGGAGATTATATGTGTCTCTAGCTGACCTTTAAAAATGCAGTCATCGTATATGCCCAATTCTATTTGTTTGAGGAAGGATTCCTTAACATCCAGACTTTGCCAAGATTTCTGGGGGGAAAAAGGTATGCCATAGGTATCAGAGAAGCCACACAACTTCCAGAGGCATTTCGGTGTCAGCAAAGCTCCCCATCTTCCATTCCTTCCCAGCTTCTTGGGACTGAAGGTCATTCCGCCTGTCCCATGGCTAATATTCCCAGCCTCATGAGCATCAGGAATGGAGAGTACAATAAGAAGCAATGGGAAAGATTGGGTGCTGTTTAAAAATGACACTCTCATCCTCCAGATACAGGGAAAACTATTTCAAAAAAAAATCATCAACAACCTGCTCATTTCCTTGAAGCTAAAGGCTCTGAGTGTTTCCTGAAAGTCATCGAACCTTGAACATCCCCTGCTAAAGAAGAGCTGTTCTGCAGGGACTCTTGCCTATTGCTAGGCATTAAAAAAAAAAAAAAAGAAAAAGGTAACTCTGTGCTCTCTTCCTAAAACATCATCCTGAAGTTCTCCCCCTCTCTGACACTGAGCTCACTATGTCTATAAGTACAAACTATGAGTCTAGAGATGAGAAATCTGATACTGTCAGCACAAGTGAAGCAAAATGAAATGGGAGAAAAAAAACCCTCCACCCATCTGGACTTCCATATGCTCTGTAGCCCAGAGGCTAATATAATTCCTTGAATGTTGGTTATAAAGCAATGTGATATGGATAACAGCTATGCTCTGAGCTTATTTAGACAAGCGTTCTTTCTAGTCAATAAAGCTTTGGAAGGATTAAAATACAATCAGTCTGAATCATCTGTCCTGAGTTTGACCATTCACTGCACCTGCTTTCTGTTTTTACCCCAATCTGATTTCTTAGCCACGAGTCCAAGGGACTCAGAAAATGGTGATAAGTTCAGTGGTGCAGGTACTGGATACATGAGCAGGCAAGCAGTTCCCGGATGATCTTTGCAAATAAATAGCAACCAGATTGTAAGTGGCCTCACGGGCTGCAGGGTTGGTTTTATTATTGGATGATCAGCAAGTCTTTGGAGTAAAGCAAGGATATTTGTTTGAAAGGAATAATTTTCTTGACAGAGTGGACAGTGAGCAAGAACAATAAAAGAATGAGAGGGAGACATATCCATTGAGACTGTTTCGGCAGTGACCTGAAGACAAATTTTGACCAATTCCAAGAATATAAACCAGAAAGACCAGATTGGAAGCTGGGGTCACCAGCTAAGACTCCTAGCAAGAGTGGAGAGGGTGACTGAATTGACCTTCTGTAATCAGATCAGTGAATACCCCAACTATCATCATAGAGCCTTCATCCAGTAACTGATGGAACCAGATGTACAGATCCACAACCAAGCACCAGACTGAGCTCTAGGAAGCCAGTCAAGGAAAGGGAGGAGGGAATATATGAGCAAGGGACATCAAGATCATTATGGAGAAGTCTATGGAGACAGCTGAACCAAGCTCATGGAAAATTCTGGGCTCTAGACCAACAGCTGGGGAGCTTCCATTGGACTAAACTAGGCCCTCCATCTGTGGGAGAGAGTGTTGAAGCTTGGACTATCTGAGAGACCCCTAGCAATAGGACTAGGATCTATGCCTATTGTATGAGCTAACTTGTTGGAGCCCATGCCACCATAGTGGGATGCCATACTCAGCCTTAATGCAGGGGGAATGGGTCTTGGTCTTGTCCCAACATAGTGTGCCAGACTTTGTTGACTCCCCATAGGAGGCCATAGGAGTGGATGGGAGGTTGGCTGTAGAGGATGTGGGGGAGGGGGCGAGAGGAGGGGTGGAAGCAAGAACTGTGGTTGTAATATAAAATGAAATTGATAAAAAGTAAATAATTTAAAAAAAAAACAATTTAAAAAGAACGTTGGGGTCAGACATATACCCTGCGTACTTTCCTCCCTTCAAAAGAACCAACAAAATCAACTCCCTAAGAAATTCCTCTTCAGATGTTTGTAGCTCTTTACATATGAAAAATATTTCCCCCTTTGTTTTTATGAGGTAGTCTAGACGGTCTAGAACTCACTATGTAGCTAAGGTTGGCCTTGAACTTGTTATCCTTCCTCCTCTGCCTGACAAGTGCTGGTCACACAAGCCTGTGCCACCACAGTTGCATTATGAAGAATAATATTAAGGGGACTTTGTGCATGCCCACTGAAGATCACGATTTTCAAAGGAGGTTCTTAATATTGTGCATAGTACTCCCATATCTTATAAGCACAGCAGCCTTTAATATAGTAATTTCTCATCTTAACATATACATTGCCTCTTTACTATTTTTAAATGCCAAACTTTTCTGTGTCCTAATTTACTCTTTTATGTTAGATATAAAATATGCCCTTGGTTTCTGTCCCTTTTCATTTCATTTCTAATGGTGCCTCAGATTTCCACCTCTAAAAGCTCCAGCAACAACAGCCTTGACCACAGCCCTACAATACACTTCATAATAAAATGAAAACTAAATGGATTTCAACGATCAAGTTTAAATGTTTCTATGTCCTCTTACACAGACTTCCTTTCAAATTGAAGAGCACATGATGGCCTTTCTGCCAATGCCTCACAGAGAGACATCTATAACATATCTTTCCCCTAAAAATTTAACCCTCATGTTAAAATCCCACAGTGTGATCTGAAAGAATTTAAAAGATTTGTGACTTAACATGAAGGATTAAATATTTATCATATAGCTTATGAAACATTGCTCCTTACGAACAAAAACTCTTGGGTGATTCCCAGCAAGAATAATAGTGTGTTCCAACAATGAGAGTGTGTTCCTTCACCTGTTAGAAAGGAGGGGACAACTAAGCCAGCACTGACTATAGGGTGGTCACAAGGTTCAAGGTCAGCCCTTAGAAGCAGCCCTAGAAGAGCCTCAGGGGTGGACTTGAATTAGCTAGATGTACTGACTTTAGCAAAGCTTGATGGTGGGGCTCAGGGATGCACAGCTGGGCACCGAGGAAGGCAGGATCTTACACATTTGAGGTAGGTAGTAAGACTTGTGAGACACATTTTTAAAAGAATTAACAATTTCTAAAGAATAAGTGAGAACTATCTAATATATTCACCCAAGATTCTCAACAGCTTGAATGCCAATTCGTTTCATCGGAGAAGCAGGCATTTCGAAATTTTAGTTGCTTTTCTCTCTGTTAGGCAAACGATCATGGGGGAGAAAAAAAGAGCTGCCTTTGTTAGACCGCTCTCTGACATGGGAGAGGCAGCTGCAGAAGCCCTCACCTGTTTTCCTGATAGGTTGTATTGAGCAGTGGGCTCTCAGGAAGCAAACACGCCTGTCAGTTCACCAAAAATTAGCAGACCGGCTGTCACTTTATTGTGCAACACTTGGCCTTTAATTTTATTCCAAAGACATGAGAACAGGAGTTCAATACAAGCTCTGATTTTTTTTTTCTTAAGCAGTGCAATAGAACTGAGATTTCCTGAGTCACAAAATAAATGTAATCAGAGCAGTTGCAACAGAAAAAAATTATATATACTACATATATTCTCATATGTATACTTACTCATATTTCTAATAAATAAATTAATTAATTTTTTATTTTCTCACAGCCATACACACCAGCTACTCACTCAAAGCCAGATTTTCAATGGGCCTTCTTAATTGTGTCTGCAGTCTTAACCGCCAGCTCCCATTTACCCCAGTATAAGCCACGTTTCAAAAGCAAATTGGATACCTGCATGAACAAGCAGGCAGTTAGGCAGCTAATTACTGTTTGCAATTCAATTACCTAATTACTGTGGGCAAGTGCAGGTTGTTTGTGCAAGCAAACAGTCCCACCCACAAATATTGCTGATTTGATTAAGAAGGCTTAGGTGCAAAGATTCATGTTCACCACTAGTGCCTCAACAGGCTCAATAATTCCCCCATCCTGGGCTGAGAGAGGTCCTGGTTAAACACCCTTCCAAGATTGGATTAGAGTAAAGCCTGGCTAAGTAATCCTCACTAACCCCTTCTCATGCCAATCCGAAGGCTACCCTGGAACTCCACCCTGCTACTCAGCGTGTTCTGGGGACCAGCAAGCAGCATTAACCTCCTCTTGGGAGTTTGGCTAAAAGGCAGAAACTTGAATTCTATCCCAGATCTGCTGGATTAGAATCTGTACGGTGGCAAAAAGTACTTAGGCAGTGCACATGGATCTTTGTGTTTGAGGAGCATATCCCTAGATAGTGGCTCAAGAAATACGATTGTCTTGGCACAGAGTTATATAGCACTGTCTGTGTGAGGATTACTTGATTTTTTTTTTTCAAACGAGAGAAGGGCTAGAGGAAGAGAGGAGATCACACTTCTCAGCTATAATGAGCAAACTGTATGCTTCAAGCAAAATCCCAAATAGCCTTTCAGGAACAAATTGTATAATCCTAAAAGTTCTTAGTGAGTGCACAAGGAGAAAGTACCACTAATGGGACTGACTACCCTGCATCTTTCACATTCTCCATCCATTTAGGCTCCAAGGCACATTCGTCTTCATCTATGACCATGTGCCCGGCCACAAAATTCTTCTGTGAATATTCCCAACCTCAGCTTGAATTCCAATTAATCACTCCAGTCTGTCTCCACAGAATCACAGAGTAAGGACTCCATTTTGTGGGCTCTGCAGAGATAGACCACGCGGATCCATTTGCCCAAATAGTACCGAGAAGACAGCAGCACAGCCTCGGGGACAGACATTTTCTGCGCCCAAATAGACTGCTTCAGTGATATCATCCATCTCTCTTGCTTTGGCATGGTGGAGAACCTGAGCACACTGCCACTTTAGGCAAAATTGTGCAGTTTGTCTTCGTGATGTAAGGGGAAAGGATCACACAAGACTCAAGGATCTGACCGGAGCATTTACCAGTTGCAATGTTAGCAAAGGGCCTCAGGCTTTGAGGTTTATCCCTAAAATGAGAGAGGTGAATTGACAACTTTCTAATTTTCTTTAAGTTCTAGAAATAATTTTCACATAATCCAGAGCTTCTAAGTGTATCGTAGCTGCCCTGTCTGTCCTTAGAGTATATTAGGCCCTTCCGATTTCACAATGTCGGATTTCTTGGATTGTGCCTCCCTACGCTTTCCTACTGTGTTTTTATCTCATTCAGACCCTCCGTTAGCTAGGTGTTCCATTGACAGTCTTCCCCAAAATGTGAAGAGACTATTAGGAGAAAATGGAAACGTATTATTTTTGTGTGGAAGTTTTTGATTTTGGATGGAACCCTCTTTTCATAGCAGGGAACACTGATGAAATGCTAACTTGCATTCCTCTTAAGGAAACTACGGCATTTCTATAAATAACTGAAGCCGTGCTCAGGAGACCATAAATAGCAAATCTCTCTCTTTTCATTTCAGCAAGGAAAGTCCAGAAATTTCAACTCGCTTGCTCAAGGAAGTACGACTAAAATTAGAATTAGTATGCCCTTCATCTCAACACCGTAAGGCCATTGGTCCCCTCATTGTTATCATTACACTGCAGTTTGTGAGAAGTGAATGACCAATCAGCATGACGATGAACTTTGTTTCCTGAAAGGTGAAGGGCAGGCCAGATCTCAGGCAGAGCGGACGCACGTCACTTCAGGGTTCCTTCCATAAAGAAAAAAAAAACGAGGACGTATCTTTCCCAACGACGCTTTGTAGTCGGATCTCAAGCTAACGTGAGTGAGCTCTTACACAAAACCAACCATTCAACAACTCAAAAGAGAAAGACAATACTGCTGAGAGCACAGAGATTATTGCTAGGAACGAGGGCCGGGGGCGTGCACCGAAAGCTGGAGAGTCAGGCCCCAAAGCTCACAAGGTCAATGACTTCACATCATTTGCCTGGACTCAACCAGACTCAACTGGATGACCTCTCATTGCCCCCAGATTCTGAAAGCCCTTTAGAAACAGAACTATGATCTGTGAGAATAATGAGACCTGGCTAAATCAGAGCTCACGAGGCTCACACGTGGATCTATGTACACCGCATGAAGGCAGTGTGGGGTGAAGACCGTTTAGGAACTGATACAAAGTTTTAAACTTACGCAAAATCTTCTTTGTCTTGGAAAGGGCCATCTTCAGTTCAGGGAGAATTGCTATAAATTCATATTAGGAGAGATTAAGGAAAGCTATAATTATATATGTTGCTTGGTTAGTCTCCCACCTAACATGTTACATCCGACTTTGATGCCACACGTGAGATGAACATGAACAAGGAAAAATTGGTCTGGAAGAAAATCTGTAGACCGGTGAAGAGATTTGAACCTTGTCATGTGTCCTCGCTGGACAGGGTGTGAAATGTTTAGTCCTTGGAAAAATAAAAAGGCCCCAGGTGACCTGATGCCAACCTGAAGGGCTGTCATTTTCTCGAAGAGCTGGCTTATTTAGTATACTCCCGAAGAGCAGAGCCAGCCTCCGCATGAGGCACACACACACTGGAGGGACTTCATCCAAAGGCTGAAGAGCCTCCTGAGGTCACTCAGCAGACCAGTTCAAGCCCTTCTGTTTGTTCTCTGGAAGGGGTCCAACCATCTGATGAGTGAATGAACAAGGTGACCTGGCCCAGCTCAAACTCCATGCAGCGGAGAGAAAAGCCAGTAGAAAGAGACAGTAAAGTTGAGTAAATGCCAGGTGGTTTTTTTGCTGCCTTTAGCAAACCCTTCTTGTGTCAGCGGTGGCAATGAATCATTTATTTTTACAGGAAGATATTTTAGATATAGTGATAACATGCAAAGATGATACATCCACAGAAATATAACCATCCAGGTAGTCTCAGTGAGATCGAGGCAAGGTTATTACCCATCAGTGAGTTTTATTTCTGCTAATGAAATAAAAATATTTCATGATTATAACTAGAAAACTCTTTTTATCTGTACCCAATATGGGAACTCCTTCCATGTCCCTTCTTTAAGGATTATTGTATCTCATTAGCAAATTGTTTTTTACCTGACCAGTTAGACACACATTGTGTCAATGACAAATCTTATAGCTCAAGTGTTGTGTCCTTGTTTCATTTCTGGCTTCTCTGTTGTTGGTGGTATGTACCTTTCATTTATTGTCATGTTTATTTATGACAGTCCTCAGAAGTGTGGCCATCTGTGTTATTAATGTAAAAACAAAATCAAACCTGGTCCTTTAATCTCACTTCCTTCACCTTCCCTCTAAAAGGCTAATGATCATCTTATTCCGATTTCCAAAAAGACAAGAACTTTTTTTCTATTTTGAAAGTACTCATTTTGAGAATTTTGAAGTTCACCTTCTTTCTGTAGGCCTAGGAGAAAATCTCTAAAATTCGGATTAAACATCATACTCAAATGTGCAGATGTCCACAGCTATTAACAAAGATGCTGAAGATTAGCAGAGAAAATGTCCGTCTGCAGTTTATCTTTCTGTAGTCTACTTTGAAACTGTACAATGCTACCTACTACAAGGCTAAGGATATGGGGAAGAAAGATGTCAGACTATAAGGGAATGATCACTTTTCACATATGACTATAGCATAAAACTACTAATCCTATCTCTACTATTTATGGAAAGACAAAAGGTATACCATTTTTGTTTTTTGTTTGTTTGTTTTTACAATTTAGAGATAAAATAAGACTTCTGCATGCCTAGAAAAGCGCTTAGGAAGAAATGTAAAAGAGTACGAACTGAGATATAAAGACCCAAGGGGCCATTTTTTGTACGTAGGTTGGGGTTTTATGTATATTTAATTTAATTATTAAAGAAAATGATTAGACTAGCTCATACCTGAAGGAGAGGTAGTAAGACCGTTCTGAACCAATAAGAATTTCTTTTGTTGTAACAACTTCTAAGACATCTACATTTTCCTATAACTCTCTGCAGAGCCTCCCAAAAATGTTTGTTGATTGAATGACTGTTATTTCTCAGGGACTTTAGCCCACTGAAAACGTTGTTTCAAATTTTTCTGCCTATTGATGATGACTTTATTTTTTTAACCAGACATATATGAACAGCTTGTGGAAGAAGCAAGGAGAAGCACAACAAACTAATCATAGAGCCAAGTTCATGTTCTTTTTCCAGAGCTCATGGACCTTCACTGGGACTTCTTACTCCTAATCACTGGTGTCAGAAAAGTCAGGCTAGCCTGTTCCAACAGCCTCAAGTCAAGGAGAGACCTCAGCTATAAGGCAAACGTCCATTGCTACAGTTCTAAAGTCATCAAGAAAAGTCTATGAAAATAAATAGCCAGGCTCACTGCTCTGTGGTAATGGGAGGATAGTAATTTTGTGTATTTCTTCCTGTGATTCTTGAGTTGCACTTCTGAGCCAGGGAGCACTTGTGAGATTTGTCCTATTGACAAGGGAAGAAATCAAAGTGCAAAAAAAAAAAAAAAGGGACTTTGACCATTTTGTTCAGTACTCAAGAAACATGAAGGCCATCAGTTGATAAACACAATTTAGATTTAGATGCACGCACAGGATTAGAATTTGCGTGCTCCAACTTCTCGTTGAATATTGTTTGGCCAATATGCACTCTGTTTCCAATACCATTTTGCTCTCTCCAAACCAAAAGCTATTAGTTTTATATTAGTTCCAGAAACTGTTCTAGATCCAGGTAACTTAGGCGAGCCTTTGGGAAATCCAAACACCAACCAGGTAAGTAAAGAATTACACAGTTTGTTCTGTTGATTACAATTGAAGCTTGAAAAAGATACTGTGGGAATGCCACAACGAAGACTGACATTGTCTGAGGCTCTTGAAAGAAATAAATGTTTACATGCAT
Source organism: Alexandromys fortis (assembly GCF_014885135.2). Lineage (NCBI taxonomy): Eukaryota > Metazoa > Chordata > Mammalia > Rodentia > Cricetidae > Alexandromys > Alexandromys fortis. Next base: position 2,125,697 of record NW_026067998.1, read on the forward strand.
GAGTTCTTAAAACATAGATTGGAGAGCTTGAAGTAATGCAGCAGTAAAGAATTTCCTTGCTTGTGCAAGTGCGTGCGCGCGCGCACACACACACACACACACACAAATAGGGTAAATACCATAGAGAAATGCAGGAAAATGGCAACTAAGTAACAGCCAACAATTGAAATACTTATGATGGGTCTGGGCAATGAAGGAGACTGTAACTAGGATAACAAATTGGGACTTAACTATTTGGGCTAAGGGCAGCTAAAGAAATGTCATATTGTATTGTTTTAAAGCTGATTAAAGACTGTTGTGAACACTTAGTAAGGGTACCATGCAAGGTTTTAAGTACCACTTTCCTGGCACGCTGACTAGAAACAAAAACAGCAAGGCTTCTTTTGCTTTCTCTAACCTCCCTCTGCCCAAGCTGACATCACCATTCACCTGCCTTTCTACGGGATCCAGGAGGCATTAGATGTAATTGAGCATCCGTAGCAAGTTCTGTGTTGGCAGTGAACGGAGTCATTCATTCTGGCTAGGGGATCTTCATTACAATTGCATGAAGTGAAGCTTTCAGTGAAGGCCACATTATCAGAGTCTACTCGATGCTGGCACAAGGAGAACTGCCTGGTGGAGCCAGCCACAAATGTCATGTCCAGCTTTTACACACAAAGGAAGTGGAAGCTTTTATATATGTATGAAAGTCCAACACCCATTATCACTGATTCATCTTCCCAGCAGCACCAGGATGTCTCAGATTACATTGTCTGACTCCGGGGAGAGAGAATGTGGACAAGGTTGAAGGGAAGGGATTGCCGCTGGGAAGTCAGAGGCTCTCGCCTGAGGTTCCAGCTGCAGACAGCCATATTCCACGTTGGAAGTCAAGCCAAGGTCTTACCAAATGATGGCGGAAACGCCTTTATAAAACAGAATATGAACCCTAGAGTCTACTGCTGCTGGCGGGAGTCGAGAAAGGAGCAGTGGGGTTTGGTTATAATTTTCTTTGTCTGCAATAACAGAGCGAGGGGAAGAGGTGTCACAAACATGAGGTAGAGGAAATGAGAGAGCTTTATGTTGAGCCATTGGATTCACTAGATGGGTCTGAAAGCTACAAAGAGTTAGTATAAACGCACACACACATGCACACACACACACACACACACACTTACTTCCCTGGAATGTCCCAGAACATTAAATGTAATGATTACTATTTTCAATAATATTTTTTTTTATTCTCAGACAGACATGATCTTTCCCCAAAATTGGTTCTAATCTATAAAGTCCTCAGTGCCTACACTGGAGAGAGTCAGTAAGGGAACAATTATCACAGGGATTTTATGTTGAAAAAAAAGATCTGGTCACCATAAGACTATTGGTTTTACATCTACTACTGGAACGTAATGTCTACAAATCAGGCAGGAAGCAAAGTTAGTTGTCAAACAGGATAGTAGGACCAAGCTAGAAGCCCTGTCTGGGTCAATGGAACCTATAGGAGATATTTCTTCACAGTGACAATCACAGCCCTTTCTTTATCCAAAGTTCTGAAGAAGGATCCAGCAGAAGGTGGAACAGCTTCAGGTTTAACTGACACTTGATACCAGATGGGTGAGGAGTGGGCAAGTGAACAGGTAAATGATAGGGCAGGTAAGCAACCATAAAGCCATCCACAAAATCATCTGCCGACTCCCCCCGCCCACCAAACACTATAGATTTGCAACAAAGCACTCAAATACAGCATACCTTAGTCAGACCCAAGGAAAAGAATCCCAAGAAACATAACACAGTGCAGTCAATCAGTGTTGCAAAGCTGCCCACATGTGCTTTCCGAATTAATTTTCAAATGGGAGGTATGTGGTCTATAGATGTGGCTATGATTTCCCAGGGCAGCTGCAACACAGCCCCATAGACGGGGTAAATTAAAACCACAGACCTTTAGTCTCTCATGTCATAAAAGGCCGAAAATCTGAAGTCTAAGTTTTAGCAGAACCATACTTCTTCCAAGGGCTCTTCAGAGCCCAAGAAAAAGTCCTGGAAGAAAGAATATCTGGAAACTTCCTGTAGTCCTGGTGTTTCTTGAGACACACCTCCTCCCTCTGCCTGTCTTCACATGCCCTTCCCTGTGATTCTCCATATCCCCCCCCTTCTTATGAAGATACTGATCCCACTAGCCTGGGAACCTGTACTATAATCACATTTGCCACAACTTTATTTATGTGGCATGGTTCTGACACCATGTGCTTCCCAAGAGTCCCAATGAGGATTCAAGGATTCAAGTCCATTAGACAGGTGTTGCTATAGGGGAATGGGGAAGCCACTGGGAGATGGGCCAAATAGGGACTCCTTAAATCACTGTCGGAATAACTTTACAAGGTAGTTCTCATGAGGCTTCATGGTACTTCCCCAAAGAGGAGTGCTATAAATCCCAAGGTAGCTTCCATCAGTTTTCTCTGCTTTTAGAAGGGGATGTAATCACTTGTTTCCTCCTGTATACACAGTCCTCATTGCTGTCAGGCATGATGTGATACGGCCAATGGAGTCAAGGTAATGCCATGTTCTTGACCTTCCAATTTGTGAGATGAATAAACCTTTTCTGTTTACAAAGTCAATTCTGTTTCATTGCACCAACCTTAAGCTTATCAATGGCTGCATGAAGTCATATCCCAAGGTTCTGAAGAGTTGATAAACTGTGAAGAATCCCATATGAGCGAGTTCAAATGCTAAAGGTGAAGTCTTGACTCAGAAATGAGTGCGTGAACAAAGAATTTGGAAATTCCCTAAGAATAAGCTTCCGTTCGAAGAATTCTGAGCTTGTTTAGGAGTGTAGTTATGATACCGGGTAGAGCCTACAGGTGTTGATATAAAAATAAGGGATACCAAGAAGGCTGAAAGGCATGCAGTTTCTGTTTTCTTGTTCATTTCATCATGGAACAGTCTACATTGTTATTCAAAATGGAAAATCTTGGCTCCGAGAGATTAAATATTACTCCCAAGATATCGCTTCAGAAAGCAGCGAGGCTGAAACTTAAACCTAGGATTATCACATTCCAGAGAGTAATTTTTAATTCCACTTATTATGTACTAGCTAATACTAGTGGAGCAAATGCTCACAACCTTCCTTCTTTGAGACATCTCTCCGTCATCTTTTAATGCTTTTATTTAATATTACCTGCTCTCTGAAGTTCTTTCCAATTCACTTGAACAAATGAGGTCTTCTCTGACCTCACATGCAATGGTTACTATCCTACCATTGTACACATGCCCTTGTACTCTGTAATCTGCTTACACATCTGGTTCCTACCATATATGCTGATGTCATATCTTACCAGAACAGAAGTCCCAGTACTGACTCAGGACCCAGAATGTAACAGGAATTCAAACTATCTCCTTAATTGCAACTCCCAAGGAAACAGATCATCTCAACAGACAAAAATAAAAAAAAATTAAAATAAAAGTAAAAGGAATAAAAGGCAAGGCCACAACTTTGGGGGGGGGGGGCAGGCTACCACCCAAAGGCTCACTGATACTTTCGGTGTGGTTAATCATAATTGCCAACTTGATTGGATCTGCAATCAACTAAAAGACAGACATGCCACTGGGAAGTCTCTGAGGGTATTTCTAGAAAAGGTTAACTGAGGGGTGGAGACCCTCCCCGTAGTTGATTGTGCCTCCCGCTCCAAATCTAAAGAAAGCAGTACTGCTGGCTGGCCTGCACGTGTTCCTGGGGAGTGTGTCTCTGCTGTTACTCTCATCGTTCTCTCTCGTCAGACGCCACTCCATCCCAGGCTGAAGACTAAGAGTTCTCCTGGACCCCTTCAGTTCTCGAACTCCAGGCACAGCCTGCTGAGTCACTGCAGACCCATGAACTCTGTATCTGCCAGGTTCTCAGTTTCTCTCACATGGGAACAGACGTTACCCATCTACTGAGCCCTTATCGCATCAACCAATCTAATAAGTCCTCTTTATAATATACATCCAATCTATCAGATCCGTTCCTCTGGAGAATTCTAAGATCCATGAAGCTTTCTGCAGCCAAATTTTCTTGCTCTTTATTTAGTGGCCCTTTGTGTGCTCTTTCCTCCTCTGTAGTCCACAGGATGGGCTACAAAATCATAAAAGGCTAATTTGTTTTACTACGTGGACATCTCTTACCTCTCTAAATGTTTTAATATATGCCTACTATGTCTTTCACCCTGACTTCTCAAAGGATAGGTTGAGACCAGTGGTGGGAGCATCATGCAGGATCCTGAGAGGAATGCAGAGTCTCTGGAACTTCGCAACACTTCTCACCTCAGACTCCACACTTTGGTGCATTTTTTAGTAAATCACATATATTCATTTGAAAGTTGCACAGTCCTGGCTATCGAAATTGGCTGTGCCTTAGAGGAACTAATACGTAGGCTAGAAACTTGATATGTTAAATTACTCTCCTTGTGACCTTTAGAAAACTACTTTGCATCCCTGACTCTCAACATCCTCAACTACTATGGAAACTGTAAAGTGATCCAAGAGTCATTGCAGCAGATTCTTAAGTCTCCCTACAGTTACTAAATCAGACTCTCTCAGAAGGTTATGTTTTTAACAAATTCCCAAGCTTATCCTTAGGCATACTTTTACTTAATAGTCAGTATAACCAATCAACATAAAGAACAATCTTTTCTGTCTCCTTGTCATTGCCAGTGACATTAGAGTAATGCAAAGAAGAGGAACGATTTGAATAATCTCTTGGAAGCTCATGCTCATGCCATATTTTGCCTTCCTTCTTTAGTCTACTCTCCCTAAGACTGAATTGTGGAAGGAAATCACTTTCTGTGTGACCTTCCATGATAGGCAACCCAACCATTCTCAACCATTCTACCTGAACAAAACCATGTGGTCTGCAGTGGGTGGGTGTTGTTATCAGTGACTACTCATTAATCTTCTGACTGTGACAGGAATACCAACAAGGATTCCACAGAGATTTAATTTCTCACTTCAAGACGCTTCTTTTCCTAACCTCTCCATAAAATGTTGAAAACCAAGTGCTCTCCTCTTACTGCTACACAGTTTTTGTAGATCAAAGAAAATCCCTTCAGTGGTCCCCCAAAATCTTAAATTAGGGAAGAAATGATGGTGATAAACATTTGGTGACTTTTGGCTCTATGCTGACTCTACAGGTTACCTGTATCAACAGCTACAGATTCAGAAAATCCCCTCTGTTATCCTAAGATGCAAATACTGATCTGTAATATTCCATAGGTGAGGATGAGGATTAGATGCATTGTTTGCCTTTTTTTTTTTTTGCATGTATTTGATTCTGGAATTCAGTTAGCTCAATCTTGTCTCAAAGTATGCAGGCACACACATATGTGGGTAGGCATGCACAATTGTATGTGGGCACACACACACACACACACACATCTAAGAACTGATAAGTCTAACTTATAATCTATTAAGCATCTTAGTCCATTCATCATTTTCAATTTTACAGTGTCATGGAACTTGGTTCATAAAATATTGCTTAGTGCCTTTTCTGTTCTTTGGGGCCTCAGTACACAAGGTTAGGGAGAATTACTCAGGCACTAAATGATGACAGAGCCTATGAAGACAGGCTCACAACCTTCTTTAGAATGAAGCCTGTGCAAAGAAATATGTTGATGCCGTGGAAGAAACAACAAGACATCTGATGTCAGGCAAGGGCTCTAGAGATACCCAAAAAGGAAGGTGCTGGGTTTGGCTGGCGGAAATAGATATGGAGAGGATTTTGTTTGAATTTATTGTTGTTTTGTTTTGTTGTTTGTTTTTAGAGATAGGGTTTCTCTGTGGCTTTTTGAACCTTCCTGGAACTAGCTCTTGTAGACCAGAGGCTGGCCTGAAACTCACAAAGATCCACCTGCCTCTGTCTCCTGACTGCTGGGATTAAAGCCACCACCTGGCTTTATGGAAAGGATCTTACAGTTTTGAGATGGAAGATCAAGCAGTGCAGGAGAAACAACTAAACAAACATGAGGAAACAGGAAGCTCCAGGGTCTAACCAAACAAACTAATTGCTTTCAAACCAGGGGTATGTTTGGGAAAGCAGGGGGCTCAAGGGTTGACAGTGTTATCAAAAGCCTGGAACATCAGGCTGGGTATATGTCAGGTATTCAGAAAGTTTCAGAGTCAAAATTTGTGTCTTCTGAGAGAAGACATGAAAGCAAGTGTTATCAAAGAAGATGACCGCAGACAAATCAAAGCTTAAGAACAAGTGAGAATGGGAAGGGAAGCAGACGACAGAATGCCTTAGAATGTATGCACACTCCGGAAGACTGAGCATGGGCAGGAAGGAGAGCAGGCCCACAACGAAAGGCAGGACAGAGAGGAAGCAACCTGGAATCCTTGACATCACCGAGAACTGCTTATCCATCCCTACTCTCTTTAGTTTCTCAACCTTGTTGAGTCAGCATACTTATTTGTACCAGGATGAGCTATATTGCAGAGAATCTCTGAGAAGTAATTGAGTGAATTTATCAAACGCCCCTTTCCAAACCAGGGTCTTTAGACTAAAGTTTTCTTCTCTCCCTAAGTCCTTACTGCTCAGATCATGGCTGATACACTCACCATCAGCAGCAAGAACAGGGGAAAGGAAGCTAGAAATTAGACTGCCAGGCCTCTTTCCAACCTGCAGAATCAGAAGGTGCACCTTGACATGATCGGCAAACATTTGTGTGTACATTGAAGCATTGCCCTGTGTAATCTTTGGAATCGCCCCAACTGTATCCCAGACTTCTTAGCCGGAACTCCTCTTTCCTTTGTCTACTGTCTTGAAAAGAGGGAAGAAAAAACATGGCAGCCAGGGAAATATAGCAGTGACTACAAGAATCCCTATGACTACAACACAGCAGCACTAATTTTTTTTTTCTTTTTGCTAAAACTGTCACTAAAAAGCATTCTTAAGACAGTTTTTCAAAGTGAGATTCAAAAATGTTTGAAGAAAAATGACTTCCAAAGACAATTCAGCTGGCAGTTTCTCTGCTGTGTTTGTGTGGTTGGGACTGTCTCATTATTTTATTGGCATACCCGTAGTCAAGCTTTTAAAATGATATATAAAGAAAAAAGGCATTGTGCTGGTGACACTAGTAACTCAATTTTTAAGGTAACAATCGGGACCTGTAGCTGAGAGAAAAGAATCTTTGATTCTGTGGATTAAGGATCAAACTCAGTCCTGAACACCTTTGCATGTGGTCACCATTTAAATCAAAGCCTTTAGGCTCTTGACATCATAAAGCAACAACATAGTAAAGGATCAAAGGATGGAGAATTCTCTGTGAGGAAGGACGAGTCTGGACACTGCCCACACGTGTATTCTCTGCACAGCATCAGCTAGAATGGGATGCTGGTAAGCTCATGAGCCCGGAGCTCAGGCAGCAGAAGCTGGCATTCTGATTCTGAGCAGAGAAGACAGCAAGGTGATCTCTAAGGTCCGTGCCTATGAAGGGGCATTAGGGATGAGAAAATGAGAGCTGCAGAACAAACAGCCCCGGATCAACATCTCAGATGTTCATCCACCATAGACTTGTATCTCTACATAACAGTATTCGAAGTACTTCCCAAAATCTGCCTGGAAATACACTCTTGAATCCCTAACCCTGAAAGAAAACAGCGACTACAGGGCATCTTCTAATGTTATTTCAGTACAAATAAGGGACATCTAGGTAGATTTTTTTTAAATGTGCTTGGCTGAATAGTATATTACACAATTAATATAAATTTACATATTTATTGGCAGTTTCATTATGATAAAGAAGAATCAGGATGATGCCACTCTTTCCCAGGTCCCCCTGAGTTCTTACATTTAAAGATACATTTTGAATACTTATAAAGCATCCAAAAATAGAAAAAAGATATGCCCCCAAATTTAGTGGAATCAGAAAACACACACACATTCATGCACAGATAGCAAAAATTATCCAAGATAAAAACAAGAAATATACTGCAGAAATTGGCATTTCAGACTTCAAGAAATATTATAGAGCTATAGTAATAAAACAATATAGTACTGGCCCCACAAAGGACATGTAGTCTAATGGAATAAAATGCACCTATCATGAGTGCTTATAATTATAGCCATCTAATATTTGATAAAAAAGGAAGATTTAAAAACCTACTGAAGAAAAGAAAGTATCTTCAACAAATTTTCTGGGAAAACTGGAAGTCCACAAACAAAAGAATGAAATTAGAATATCTATCATCCAACACAATTAGCTCCAAGTGGATCAAAGACCTCAATTTGAAACCTGAAATTCTGAAACTTCTAGAAGAAAACATAGGCAGTGCACTAGGAAGTGTAGGTATAGGAAAGAACTTTCTAAATAGGACTTAATTTGTGTAGAAGTTAAGGTCAACAATTGACAAGTGGGACCTCAGAAAACAATGAAACAAACAAAAACCAACCTCTGTACACCAAAAGAAACAAGCAAGCAGCCAAAAAAAGAAGCCCACAGAAAGGGAGAGAATCTTTGCCAGCTGTACATTTGACAGAGGATTAATATTCAGAATATCAAAATAACTTAAAATACAAAGAGTTAAAAAATGACTCAAATTAAAATGGGTACGTGGTCTATAGTAGTCTCTGTCCATTGCAAAGATAGCCTCCTAGATGAAGGGTATGAAGGGTGAAGACTATACTTATCTGTAGTAACAAGGACAGATGTTTATAAATTGTTGTTATGGATCATTCTGAGTTAGTGCATGAGTAGCTGTAGATTCTCTTCCACTAACTGTGATTTCGTTAGCACTGAGGGGTTAGTTAGGTTTACAGTACAAGACATGCTTTCCTCTTGTTGAATGAGTCTTAAGTCTAATTAGAGAGCTTTTGTTTACCACCAAGGTATGCACCTGGAGGATTATCATACTGTCGTTATCGCTGATGTGATTCTTAGATTGTCATGTCTTGGTAGGGCTGTTGCTGCATCCCTCTTTTACATGGCACCTTCTGGTACAATGAAAGCAGGTCCCCAAAGAAGGGGTATTCAGATCAGTTCTAGTTCCTGGGTCTCTGGGCTCCATTTCTGAAGGGCACAGTGCCTCTAGTAAGAGAGACTTATGTTCCATCTCTGGGTAGTAACTAAGGCAACAGCAGTAGGAGATTACTACAAAAAAAGCTAAAACCAATCAAAATGCAGAGCTGTGGAGGCCAGTCTCAATAGATACATTCATAAAACACTCCAGTACCTAAGGTTCAAAGAAAGAAGAAGAAGAAGAAGAAGAAGAAGAAGAAGAAGAAGAAGAAGAAGAAGAAGAAGAAGAAGAAGAAGAAGACAGAAGTTTATGAAAGCCAGATGATCAGAGAGTTTGCTTTGAGCTTGACTTTTCAAGCAATGTCAGAAGATACACCCATAAAGTCTACTCAACATGAACACCAAAACATGAGCTGAATAAGTATGACACCATCGAACATGCCAAACTAGACGAGTAAAAGGTCAGGAAGCCTCAACCCTACACAAAGAACTACAAGCAACTGAAGTAGGGAGAGGAGAGGTAGCATTGCCCACAAAAAAGCACACCAATTGGTTGTCCAGTGCCAAGAGATCATCCCTGAAAACATATGTGCAAGTGACATATGGTTTCAACAGGTTATATTTAGGAACATATATGTATATACAAATACATATATGGATGCAGTAACAATGAAAATGAAGCCATGAATTTGAAGGAGAGTGGGGATTATGGGCAGGTTTAGAGGGAGGAAAGGGAAGGAAGAAATTAAATTTAATTAATTAAATTACAGCCTTGCAAATAAACAAACAAAAATAAATTGGGGACTACAAACAATTATAATAATGGTCATGTTTACCAGCAACACGAGGAAATAAAGAAAAAGAATATGGTAAAAATGCAAATAAATAATAGACTAGAAATATAAACAGAATTCTCAATATAAGAAATAAAAATGATTAAGAAATACTTCAAAAATTGTAAACTCCATATTTAGCACTTTCATTATCAGTAAGATTGGAATTTGATTTACTATTCTTAGGTGACATTTTGTAAGAACAATTTCTGACAGAAAGAAATTGCTCAATAAATGGAAAATCACAACTGGACTCAATGAAGAGATCAACGGATTGTGGGGAGCTAAGCCCTAGTCAATACATCTACATCATATCCTCTGCATCTATAGCTCAGGGAACACTGAGGAAGAGGGCTCAGAAAAATTGTAAGAGCTAGAGAAAGAAACCACCAAAGATCCTTACGAACCAAAATAATAGGAAAGGCAAAAATGCAAAAGTCCTCTCATTGCATTCTCTGTTTACAAGTTGGATGCTGGCATAAAGACGGATGTATAAGCTGTTGGAGTATAAAAGAATGAAGAGAAAAGCATGTGCATGCATGACCAGCTGAAGATATACACTAAAGACACAGTGAGAAAAGAAAAATCTCTTTAATAAATGCTGTTGGGAAAACTCAATATCCACAAGAATGAAATTATATCCACTCAGAATGGATTCAAGATATAAATTTAAATAAGACATAAAACTGCAAATTCCTAGAAGAAAATGAAAATCTTCCAAACATTGGTCTTGACAATGATTTCCTGTCAAGACCAATCATTTGACTAAAATCATAGCCAAACAAAACAAAGCTTGTGTGAGTCTGCATCAAATGTGAAAAGCTTCAATAAAGCACAGGAAACAGCCAACAAGTGTAATACCGGCCTATGGGATGTGGGAAAATATGTTCAAACTGTGTATCTAGTAGTGGGTTAGTATCCAGGAAACATTAAGGACTTTGGCAACATAATGGCTAAAGCAAACAAGAAAAAACAACTAAAAGATAAATAATAAGAAGCCACTTGTTTGTTTTCCCAGCTACACAGACTCCCTAAATAATCACACAGAAACTGTATTAATTAAATCACTGCTTGGCCTCTTAGCTCTGTCTTACATCTTAATTTAACCCATTTCCATTATTTTATATTTTACCATAAGGCTCATGGCCTACCAGCAAGGCTCCAGCATATCTCTCTCATGTGATAGCTGCATGGATTCTCACTAACTCCTCCTTCTTTCTCCCAGCATTCAGTTTAGTTTTCCCCACCTACCTCTATTCCCTGTGCAGGCCCAAGAGAGTTTCTTTATTAACCAATAATGATGTTCACAGCATACAAAGGAGACTCTCACATCCAAAATAGACAAGACTTGACCAGATTTATCTCCAAAGAAGATACACAAATGGCCAATATCTAAACCAAATACATCTATCATTATTATGCATGTGGGAAATGTAACACCTCAATGAGATATTGCACCGTGCCCATGAAAAATTAATCAATCTTCTTTATAAAACAGAAAATAAGTATTGACAACAATGTGAAGATATGAAGCGCTTGATCGCTGTTGGAATGTGTAATACAGCTACTACATAAAACAATATGGAAGCATCTTGTTTGGTTTCTTGTTGTTGTTTTTCTTCTTCAACTTGACACACTTGAGTTAAGTGGGAAGAGGAACCTTAATTTAGAAACTATCCCCATCAGATTGGCCTATAGGCAAGTCTATGGGATATTGTCTTGAGTAAAGATTGATGAGGGAGTTCTCAACCCACTTTGGGTAGTGCTATCCCTGGGCAGGTAATCCTAGAATATATAAAACAGTAAACTGTGCAAGCCAGTAATCAGTGTTCCTCCATGGCTTTTGTTTCAGTTCCTGCCTACTGTGCCTTGAGTTCCTGCCCTGACTTCCCTTAGGAAGTGTATGAGTTCCTTCTCAGGCCTGGGGTATAGCCTGAAAGTTCAAAGAAGAAAGTCATTCTTTCCTCCTCAGGATGCTTTTGGTCATGATGTTTTGTCATAGCAATAAAAACCCTAACTAAGACAAGAGATTTCTTGAAAGAATTGAAATTATAGTCTTGAGAGATTTGTTATCCTGTGTTCATTGCAGTGACATTGTATGTCATTGCTACAGCTAAGAATAACCTACATGCCTAACACTGGAAGATGATAAAATGAGCAGAGTACAGACATACAGCACAAGATGATTCAGCCTTAAAAAGATAAAATATGGTCTAACGCATGAATGAGTCTTGAGGACACAGCATTAATTGAAATAAGCTGGTCACAGAAGGCATAATACCACAAGCTCCCACAAACATGAGGCACACAAAGTAGTCAAATTCAGATTCAAGGAACAGTGGTTGCCAGGATCTGGGAAGAACTGGGATCTAAGAGCTGGTTCCCAAGGATTGTAATGTTTCAGTCACACGCAATGAGAAAGGATAAGCGATCTGTTGAAGGTTATACTTACAGTGAGCACTGCTGTCATGTATGTACAAACTACACCTCACATTGTGTTTTGTGCCACATTAAAAACAAAGCAGTCATTGCATATGAAAACTTGAAGTAAAAACCCAATTAGTGGAAGGAATTTTAAAGAGTCTGATCTTTTCCTAGAAACCAGTAGCCAGCCACACTTCAAAACCACATTTGATTTTGTTTTTCAAAGTGTATTCCACAATTTTTCTTGGTAGCTCCCTCCATTATCCTCAGGAAATTTTTCTTTAAAGTTGCCCTAACTCTATCATGAAATATGACTTCTGTTTCCTTGTCCTAAGTCTAAGTGTTTTATTTGGTACTTGTCCATGCCCCTGAGACTTTTTTGTGTGTGCCTTCTCTTCTTGTACCATAAAATTTTTAAAATGGCCCTGGGACTTTATCATGCTGTAAAGGACTGAAGTTCCTTGGTGTTGTCTGGCAGATGGATGATAGCTCGGGCTTCATAATGAAATAACCACTTCAGCCAGCAAGACAGTTACCTCATCAAATTGCATTTTCTTCCCCAGCCTTCTTTGTTACCTAGCCCTTGTCTTTCAAAATGCCTGGAAGTGAGGTTCAATATTACTTGTATAAGCAACATGTGATCACTTATATTTATGTCGAAATTAATTACCGTTCAAATAAATATCTGAATTTCAGTTCTGTAGTCACCGAAGTCACATATCATGTGATCAATGGCCACCTGTGGCTAATGGCTATGGTGTTGGAAGATGCAGATAAGCATTTTTATGTCTTTGGAAAGTTGCTATGGGTAACCCCATTCTATCTTCTGGTCCCATCTTCCCAAATCCTCCCTTTCTATTACCATATCAGAATACCTCACTCTAAATAAATCCCACTGCCTCATCTGAAAAATGAGAATACTCCAGAAAGAAGACTGACCCAGATTGTTTCTGAGGTTCCTTCACGGCACGAATATCTCTTTTGTGAATCTACTAAGATCTGACCCTTGATCAGGAAGATAACTCCATTATAATAATGTTTCTTTGGAAAAAGAATATCAAATTTGAATTACATCATCCTAACTCACTGTCTCTGCCAAGAATATAACCTACTTAAGTGTGGGATCTGCTTTCCAGCTCTGTAAATTCCTTCTCGGGTCCAACATGGCAGGTGGTGCTTAAACCATAGCAGTTTCTTCATAGCCCAGCAGGGCTCGAAAACACTGTGATAAGAGAACCGGCTTCTCAAAGAAGGGTCACAGCATGCATATGAGAAGACATCTGGGATGCAGAATATTCATTTAAAAATGCAAGCCACATAGTCTTGAAAGTAATTAATTGGAGAACATAAGTTGGATTTGAACTAAAACCGAACCTCTGATTACACTTAATGTCTTCTCGATGATTAATGTATAAAGTATTTGCTGTTTACTAAACAAAGGATTTGTCTTTTCTTTACCATCTGAAAAATCTTGCTTAAAACACTTATTTTCAGGGATGTGATCATTTCTTTGGCACTTACTGGACTGTTAAATTGAATTCATGCTGTCCTTCCACATTTCCCAGCCTACTCAGGAAGTATGAAAACGAGAAGTGATGAGCAAGGCCTGGACATGTTTCTACATCCACTGTGCTAACATTTATTACTGCCATTCAGCCCTGCACACAGAACGCCACCTAGACCAAGATAAATGGTAAGTGATATCCTTTAATGCCTGGGTAACTACCCTTCCACTTAGTCCTAAACAGAGTAAGTTTCCTAACTCAAGAAATTACTCATTTTTATCACGGCTTTATTGAGATCACTGTGTTTTAGCACCACCATGTAAAATAGTCAGATATGTTTTGATGAAAATAGACTCCAGTGTAAGATATGCTTCAAGTATCAGTGTTGGCTTTAGGCTTTCCTGGGAAGGAAAAATGAATAAAGAAACAGATGAGTTATTTTCTCTATCTTTTTTTTTTTTTTTCAGTAAACTTCTGGGCCTTCAGTGGGGTCATTTTCAGCTTTGTTTTATCATTTGGGGCTTGGTGTATTTGTGCCGTGTGAGAACTCGGGAGGTTATTAGAATAGTCAGAAACAAGCAGTTTTAAATCTTGAGACTTACCAGCCTCCATGAGATAAAAACTAAATAGTATAAATATGGACACTTTTGCTGTTGTTGTTTCATTGAAAGAAGGATAGTAACCCTCAATTTTTTTTAAAGAGTCCATGGTCCAGAAGAGGCAAAATTCCTGACTGATGGATTTGGGATATAATCTACTCATGAAGAAGTTGCTACTTCTGTCACTAGTAGGTATTCTGAGTGGACACATCCTATCAGTTAGAGCTTTATGATGATGATGATGATGATGATGATGATGATGATGATGAAGAAGAAGAAGAGGAGGAGGAGGAGGAGAGGAGGAGGAGAGGAGGAGGAGGAGGGGGGGAGGAGGAGGAGGACAACAAAGACAAATGGGAGGACAAGCAGGAGGAGGAGCAGCGGCAGCAGCAAAAGCAGCAGCACCACCACCACCACCAAGGTGTGAATGCCAAGATCCTGCAGTTAGCCTCAGCTTTTAATCATTGAGAAGTTATCGATAATCCTTAATGATGGACTATAATTATGATTTACAATAAGAAAAAGGTATTTGATTTCTATATTCATTTTTGACATACCTCTTAACAGCTTTTCAAGTCTTTGTAATTTTCTAAAGGATGAGAGATGTGTGAGTGCCCTTGGTTATAATACTTGGTATCGTGTTTTTGGTTGTCTACACGACTGCAGAACTATAGTGAAAGAAATATCTCATTATTCATATAGTGAACAGATGTTCCTGGAAAGAGCCACACCCTACCCTGAGCCTTCTGCAAGGCTGTTTAGAACTTCAGTAATATGGAGAGCATGGAATGTCGTGAGAGCAGAGCCAAATGGTCCAGGCCGTCTTTAGCCCCCTGAATCGCCATTTTGTTGCCCTTTTCAGTAAGTGACCAAACATCATATTAACCTTTAGGTGAATCCTTTGAAATGTTCACACCGACTCCTAGCTCCTGCCAACTAAGCAGCTAAGAATTCAGTCACATAAGACTCATATAGATGTGATATATAGGAGGCATATAGCTGGGATTTCTCCACTGTTCTATGACTCACATACTCCATGTTTCTACAGACATACTTGAAAGGCATCTATGATTTTTTTCTTCTGTTACTATAAAACATCATGGAACTGCTACAACATTCAAATATGGAACTGAAGGCACCTGAATCTGTGTTACCAGGCCATGGCCACTCATATTTGGCTCCAGAACAAACTGTCTCTTGTTTCTTTTGAAGTAAGAGTAGTGTTTTTGTGTCAAGAACACCAATCTCTTCCAAGCTCACCTGCATTCATATTAATGGGGGATTTCCTGGAAAGCTCCCAGGTTGTCATAAGATAGGGGATAGGAACGTTTAGAACTGTTCTCCTGCCTCCCAGAGCCAGGGGAATGAAGGCTGAACTTATTTGATGAATAATTCTTATATCACACCACTTATGTAATAGCCCAAAAGGAGGGAGCTCAAAGACCTTATTGTGCCATAGAAATGACAGGAGAGCGGCATACTTGAAGAAGGTATGAAAGCTCTCAGCCCCCTTCTACACGTCTTGCAGTAGGTATTCATCTATTTACATATTCCTTAGTTGTATCCTTTATAACAAACTGTTTTAGTACACAATGCAGGTGCAGAATAGTGGGGACCTTTCTGACTCTCAACCAGTTGCTCAGAACCACATGAAGCAACCTGGGTTTGTGAGTGGCATCTGAATGGGGCCCCTATTATGAGTTTGAGCCCTTTCCCTGTGGGATCTCAAGATATCTCAAAGTAGATAACCTCATAATTTAGTTAAATTATAGGACAGTCAATTGGTGTCTACAGAGAACTGGAAAATGATTTGGCATGGAAAACCTACACGTGTGGTACCAGAAGTTGAAGTAAAGCCATTTTCCTACAGTTGGTCAATAGGAGAACGCAACTTTGACTTAAATGCTATAGACCATGCTAGATGCTCAGTTCTCAGCCAACTGGCATACACTCTTCCATTTTATCTTAATAGTCTTCAGATAGGTCTAATGTACTCTAAGATAAAGAAACTGAGGCCCATCCCAGATAACTAATATGCTCAAGAGAACAATACTAATGAAGTCCAGTACCAAACTTAAAACTTGTGCACTGAATCAAATAGTTTGCAAGCCAACATTGCCCAGCTAGGAACATCTTTCCAGAACCAAGTAATTCTACTGAGAATTGGTAAGAATTCAATTTTCCTGCCACCCTGCCAAAGACAGAAAAAGTGGCACAACTCACCCCCCCATTTTTTTCAGCAGAATGAAGCATAACTAATTTTAGAAGTTGAGTGGGGAAAGATTGAGGTACTTGCTGGTAGACATTCAACACAAGTGACTTTCTTTAACAACAATGGGGGAGGGGGAACAGCTTCTGAGAACTGCGAAGCAGCAGCCTCCATTTTCCTTGTGCTTCTCAGCTGGATTGCCCCTTTAAGAAGCTCAGCCCACCTGGTCACATTCATAGATCCTCTAAATAAAAACCTTAAAAAAGAAACCATCCAGGAGTGATCCCTAGCTAGTAAAAAGTGTTATTCTTCTGGTCCCTTTAAGGGACAAGCCACGCCCACTCCCAGTGACACCCCCCCACCCCCTCCATCTTGAAACTCTCTTACTGTCCCCTCTGGCGTGCACACACATGTCTCTGTCCCTCTCTCTCTCTCCTTTCTCTTCTCCTTCTTTCTATCTCTCTCTCTTTCTCTCTCTCTCCCTCTTTCTCTCTGCCCCTCCCTTCTCCTTTTCTCCTCCATAACCCCCTATGTTCTGTCTGTCAATGTCTCTGACTCCTGTCCCTCCACCCCTGCTGCAAGCCGGTCCAGGCACCCACTGTGAGCTCACTGCCTGCTTGGGTGGCTCTCCTGGGAAACTGCGAGTCTCTGCCTTGGGACTGGCTGTTCCCAGAGCTTGCTGCCTGCCTACAGTTGCTCAGGACTCGCCAGCATATCCCCACAGCGGGGATTTTTAAATAACATTAAAAAAAGTAAGACATATCATTTCAGAAGGAACAGAGAAGAAGCCATCTGAAGACCACTGTCAACTATTAGAGAGGAAGCTGTCCAGAACAATGAGTTTCCACAATTCGTGAAATTTACTTAACCCCAGCAAACCTTTTCTGACTCCTGCTCTACTCAAGACTTGCACAAAATGCTGATGGAGAGGCAAAGACACATGGAGAGAGATGGGTGCTCGTCAGAGGCCCTTGCTCATGGGTAGAACATGTACACACCAGGTCTGAACAAGCTGGCAGGCATTAGCTACACTGGAAAACCAATTTCCTGGCAATGTTCCAGAGGGGTACAGGAGAACCACAGTGATTCTCTAGATAGGAAGAAGCAACTATGAGGGAGGCAGCGAGAGCACAGGCTAGGGGAGGGGAGGGGAGGGGAGGGGAGGGGAGGGGAGGGGAGGGGAGAGGAGAGGAGAGGAGAGGAGAGGAGAGGAGAGGAGCGGGGAGGGGGGGGGCGGAGGGGGGGGGGGAGGAGAGGAGGGGGGGGGGGGGGGGGGGGGGGGAGGGGGGGGGGGGGGGGGGGGGGGGAGGGGAGAGGAGAGGAGAGGAGAGGAGAGGAGAGGCTGAGAAAACCAGGAAGCACAGTGGCCATGGAGAGTTAAGGATAGAAAGACAGTATGCTTGGCAAAGCAGGCTGATAATTAGGATGCCGATTTATCTCTGACAGGTCTGTCTCATGGACTCTGTAGTCAAAAGAAGCAACTCTGGGAAGAACGGGGAATGTCTCAGACCAGCAGGAGCTCCCATCTCACTCGGGACTGACTGTTTCTCAATAGGCAGTTTTTCAAAATCCTCTGGTATGTCACAGGCACAGGAAGCCCTGAGTAGCATTGCTGTCAACAGGGAAGACTTCCAGGGAAGAGGATGCAGCAATCCCTCCTTATCAGTTTCACTTCCGAGTTTTATTTGCTCCTGCCCCCCCCCCCAAAAAAATGTGGTCTGACAAGTTGGTGTGGAAATTTTCAGATATAAGCAATTCCTGAGTTTTAAGTTATGTGACATTCTTAATACTATGGTGCTATCTCTTAATATCCTGTATCATGCTTGGGACAGGAATCACTTTGATCCAGATTATTCACACTGCGTAAACTACTGGCCCGTCAACAGCTATCTTGTCTCAGTCACCAAAGTAATTCTTCAGTACCAAGGCCCAAATGTTCAACTCGTCTTTACACACCCATAATCACAGAGCAGAAGAGCGGTAATTCCAGCGTTTCTGACATGGCGGAGAGGAGCCAGGAAACACTTCCTTAAAGTGAAAGGTGAAGGGATCGTGGGATATTTTAAAGAGAGAGACCACATTCATTTAATGCCTATTGAGGTATAGTGTTAGAACAGTTTTACTTCATTGTTAGCTACCATGGTGATAGCCTACTGAGCTTAACTATAGGTTAAGCTTTAGTGTATATGGAGGAAATGCAGGGCACACAGCATTCAGTGAGAACCACAGTTCTAAGTGTCTCTTAGAGGTTTGGAACCTTCCCTCCTTTCTTTGAGGGGACTACTCGATAATCTGTTCTTATCTGTGTTTGGGGCACACAAACTTGTGACACGCGTTACAGGGCACAGAAGATGGCCACTTGATAAGCAGTTACTCTGTGACCCAAATCTTTTACTAAAACATGCTCATCTTTTGAAATGATAATTATTAAATGATATTTCAGTCACCGCTGCATCATTTTTGACTTTGGGGTAGTTAGAATATGAATTCCCTCAATGCAACCTATTTGCTGAAAGGAAAACCAGATTTCTGCCAAAAATAACTGTAAGTCACTATCTGGAATCTATGTAAACAGGTTGTTTGATTTTAGATGGCTTGAAATTTGCAGAATTGTTTGAAATCTGGAAGCCCTAGACCCTGTGATACGGGATGATAAGATTAATCAGACAGGCTCAGTGGCCTTGTTCCAGAATAGTCTCTAACAACCCATATGCCCTCCCCCACTCCCCGAACACCCATTTTGAGATAGCCAGGATAATTTTCTTCATTTCCTGCCCAGGCAGCTGTGGAATGTTGTAATTCATTGTCAGACAGCTGCAGCCATCCTCCTTAGGAAGGGATACATCTTGTCAAGGATACAGTTATTCTCAAATTTTGAGTTTATTTTTTACACGGCCGTGTACCCGCCAGATGTAGAAATAGTCTAGCTCGAGAAACCTCAAAGGGAAGCCGAGTCTAACATGTGCGTCCCTGCTTGGGGGTCAGTGCTACAAATACCCTCACCAGGTCGCCTGTAATCTTCTCTGCTCCAGCAAACAGTCCAACCCACTCCTTCTGGAAAATCCTCTGGACTCCTGGAAATCACTCCTTCCTCGCGGAGTCAACTTTAACCCTCTCCTGCAAGCAGATAAGAAAATGCATCTTGCAAGTGAAGAGGAACCAACTGTAATCCTCAATTATCTCCCCTCTCCGCATCCACCGAACAGCCAGGCTAACTTCTGATCTTTACTAGAAAGCTGCGTCAAGAGAGTAGAAGCAGAAGCGGAACTGAAAGATTAAAATCGCTCTGTGTCAAAGTAAAAAGCAGACTATGGGATGGGAGGCCTGAAGGGAGTGGGGAGTGAGAACGAGAGCCGGTAACAGAATACATCGGGAAAGCCGAAGTGGGACTGCCGGGGAAATATTAGCAAGAGGGGCGTGGGTCGTAAGGGAGGGATAGAGGGCGGGAACTAATGAATACACCGACGTGTGTGAGGATACGAGGAAAAATCCTTTTCTCTTCAAGCTAAGCAAAATAATAATGATGTACGACAAGGGACAGATAGAGACAGCCACATAAAAATAGAAATTTCCCTCCGATAACAATAGACACGACTTGGGAGACTCCCGGGATCGGAGACACTCTGAGTCACTAGAAGTGCCTTGGGAGGACTAAGACTTTAACAGACTGAGGGAATGACTGTTAGGTCAAGGGACACTTATTTCAGTGCCAAGGCCTGCAATTTAAATACCATGAGTCACAAACAGTAAAACTATGAATGAAAAATCTCTACTCAGGACTTCCTTTGTTTTCCACAGAACTTGATAATCTGGTACTATTTCAACATTTTTAGGTATCTTAGAGTCAGAAAAAATGGATCCAGAAACAGTTAAAGTATTCTCTAGTTCCTTTCAAGAAATTGGTGTTTAATTGTTATTTGGGGAGTCCCTCCCAATGAAACTTCATTTTTCCCCATTTCTGTTTCAGAATATCTAATACTTAGTAAGTTTAGACAAAAGCAAGCCAAGCTATTCCAGAAGTCCATACAACCTCTCATGAGACTCTAGTCCCTGAAACCGAAAGGGACAGAGGCTGTCCAGGAACAGAGACAGCAAGTTGAAATAATGACAAAGGATCATCAACAAAGCTCTGAGAAACTGTGAGTACCCGATGCTTACCTAGCACCTTGCTGGGCAGAGGCTGAAACAGGGCAAATTCTGAAGGCAAAAATCCCTTCTCACAAAGCTTACAGCAATGAAAGGACAATTGCCACATCGTTTATCAATATTACTGCAGCAGCCGCACTAGCTCTCAGAAAAGGTCTCTAGATTGACTCGGGAGAAGCAATTCTCCAAGAGTTCATTGTCCTCAGAAACTACGTGTTTTCCCCAGCACTGTGCATAGCGCTCATTGCTGTGCATGGAGCCTAGTGCTGTGCATGATGCTCCAGTGCATTGTCCATGCTAGGTAAGTAGTGCTTTGCCACACAACTGCATCCCTGGCTCTTGTTTTGCTGTTGCTTGTTCTAGGGTTTCTTTCTTTTTCTTTTTCTTTTTTTTTTTTTTTTTTTTGGAGGCTGAGTCCCACTTGGTACCTCAGCCTTGAACTCACGTTCTTCCTTCCACCTTCTGAATACTGAGTCTCAGTACTCAGACTGAAAACTGTAGGCATGAACTTTCATACCTGGCTAGGTATTAATTCTGATGAATTTTTAAAATAAATCAACCTGGATATGCACAAGCAGGGTGGGCCAGTTCTAAAAGAGTTTATAGCTTGGCTAAAGAATGTGTAGACGATCATCACTGCACGTCAGAACAAAAGATTCTTTTGTTTTGCTGATTCTTTTTATTTTGTTTTGAAAACGTAGATATTGTTTATTAAAACACGGTAGCATAATAATAAGAAAAAGAATTAAGTAGGGCAGTCGTGGACATGCTCAAGATTTCCTGGCACCTTCAAAGAAGGTTGAATCCTGTAGTCTGGGTGACCTCTGTTGGCATAGTCAGGAATTAATTATACGTGGTCTGCAGGTTTATGAGCGGAAAGGTCTGTGTCTCCATCCAGTAGATGAGAACAAGAGCTAGATGGCCTATGTTGGAACCCCAACTCTCCTGTTAGCAGATATCTTAAGTTCCACTCAAGCTCTCTGTACCAAGATTCCCCATATGGGAAATGGGGCTGACAACTATACGCACCCCACAGCGTTCCCCTAAGAGTACAAGGGCTAACACTGCAAGGGCTATACTAGATGGAAGCCGGGGCCATGTGGACAGCTGGTCAACAAATGGCTATAAGACAAGGAAGACACATCATAATTTGTCTCCGGTAATGATCACTTTTTCTATGAGCGAGATGGTGCTCCTATAAGGGAGGACACCATCCCTCTGAAGAAACCTCACTCCCAACCAACAAAGCCATCTGGACTACAGACAAATCAAACGGGTCTGAAGATGTCTCTCCAGACAGGCCACTCTGAGCGGCACACATGCCCGCAAGGTTCTTGCCATGATAAAGCCCAGCCTGCGCGCTCTTGAATTAATAACAGATATTCACAAAAGCAAGAGGCAGTCTCTTATGAAGGGATTAGAGATCCTAAAATCTGACAGCAAATTAGCATTGTACTCAAGCCATATCACTATATATGTTTCTTTGCTCAAAAGAAATCTGAATTTAATTACATTAATTGGATTTTTTTTGTCTTACTTAAGATTATATAATTAGCTGGAGCAAATCTCTGCTTTCCCAATTGTTCTCCACAAAAGTTCACAAAAAAAAAAAAAAATAAGAATCACTGTTTCTCTGGATCATTTTTTTTTTTTTTCAAATTACACTTAGGCGTACACACTGACCCTAGACTGACGGAGTTTGACAAAACTAATTTCCCATCCTCTTATCAGAGGTAGGTACTGAGGCAGCAGCCGCACGGAAACTGTTTAAAAGTTGCACAGGGCAATGAAATGCCAGGAAGTAAAATTGGCTGCCTTTTAGATTTTCTACAGACATGCTACATCCCAGAGAGACTGCTGTTCCAAAATTTTCATAATTAGTCATTTTCTTAAGCGGCGACAAAAATAAAGAACAAAAGCTACCACGAGAGGATATTAGGATTGCTGTACCCTACTTTGTCAGGCATCTTAATAAATGTCCCGCCAAAGAGGGTCAGGAGCAGACATCCTGCCCCCCTCACTGCAGACGAAAACTCTCCTGATAGGCGCTTGAGTCTCTGACCTGCAAATTAACATGCCCTGTTCGTCCAGATGGCCATTCTCCAGCGTGTGGGCTGACAGTCCTGTCAAACAAGGGCGAGTTCTTGACCACTCGCCTCATTTTCAATTGTGAGTAAAATCAGGATCTGAAGCCATGTCTCTGAAGATCAGACGCAATGACATGAACTTGGTCCCCTAATAAATCACAGCCAGAGTGAACGTTCAGGGGAGTGGATGCGATACGATTCTGCCGGCAGGATGAATTACAGGCGACTCATGTGTCCCTTTTTGCCTTGGCATCGAACTTGGAAGGAACTTTAATCAGTTCCTAAAACTCCACGTTTGCCTACTGCTTAAAGGCGTTGTGGTTGCAGTGGTTCTTTAGGGAAATCATCATACAGATGGCCTCGGGAGAAAATTACATATTTTATATTTAATATGAGGGGCAAAATTCAGAGCAAAAGCCATAGCTTTATCCAGGAATTGCTAGTGACGAAGGTACAAAAATTACTCATCAAATCCGTGTTGAAAGAATGAGAGTGACATGTCAAGTCATTTTGTTTGAAGTATTTTTAACATCTTATGTTTTCTATCTAGAAATGCCGAAAATAAGTAATAATACTTGAAAATTATGATTTACCTCGTGAATTCAGCTTTGGTAGAACAGGTGGTACTTAAGAAAGCATCACCAGTGAAAATCAAAACATCATAGAAATATTGATGTATTACTTCTGTGCTCTTCTTAGCGAGTTTTAAGCGGGCCAAATGGTATAAATTCAGCATTTAAACTTTTAAAAATACAAATATTCTTTTTTTGGTTCTTAATGCAAAGGTGTGTGCTCATGAAGAAAAAGCAATTTGTCAAGCTGGGGTGTACATGACAGCTTCCACTCCCCCACTTGCTGGGGAGGAACACAGACAATGCACACTGCTGAATGGAGCAAGTATCATTTAAGAGCTGAGATTGGCTTTTTTCTGTCTGTTTTCTCATTTACCACCTTAGTTGTATTTATTATTAACTTTTTATTTCAAATACTACATGTATGAATAAGCCTTCCCTACATATTTAAAATCAAACCGTATAAATTTCTTCCAAAGAGGCAAAACTGTTCACCTGTTCGAAGAATCCCCTTACACCTTTTCTCAAAGGGATGCACCAAACACCAAATGAGGAGACAAAATGTCTTTTATGGACCATATTTCATATGGATGATGATTTTTTCACATGTTCTAACTGATTTATTTATTTATTCATCTTCGACATGGCTTTATTTACCCAGTCCGGTCTCAAACACTACTACAGCCTATATAGACCCTCACACACTGTTAGTGAGAGACTTCAATATCCCACTTTCACCAATGGGCAGGTCATCCAGACAAAAACTAAACAGAGAAATACTGGAGCTTGCAGAAAATTGAAATAACTTCCTGCACCCTATCTGAACACCACAGATTAAAGCCGGATGCCAACAACAGAAATGAAAGAAAGTTTATAAATTCATGGAAACTATGAAATGAATGAATGAAAAATGGATCAAGACAGAAATATGAAAGGAATTAAAGACTTTCTAGAATACAATGAAAATGAATCCACAGCATGCACAAACTTATGGGACACAATGAATGTGGTGCTAAGGGGAAGTGCATTAACACTTGGTGCCTGTGTAAAACAAAATGGAGAAATCTTATACAAGCAACTTAGCAACATACCTGAAAGCTCTAGAACAAAAAGAAATAAGCATACCCAAGAAGAGTAGATGGGAGGAAATAATCACAGTGAGAGCTGAAATCAATAAAATAGAAACAAAGAGGACGATAGAAAAATCAATGAAGCAAAGACAAAATTGTACAAATTAACTAAAAGATGGAGAGAGATATCCAAATGAACAAAATCTAAAACAAAACGGAAGGCCTAACAACAGGCAACAAAGAAATCAAAAAAAAAATCATCAGGTCATACTTTGAAAACCTGTACTCCACCAAAACTGGAAAATCTTGAAGAAATTGATAATTTTCCTCATAGATACCACTTACTAAAGTTAAATCAAGATCCAACAAACAATTTAAATAGACCTATGAATCCTAGTGAAATAAAAGTAGTCATTAAAAGTCTCCCAACCATAGACAGCCTAGGGCAAGAGAGTTAGTGCAGAATTCTAACAGACTTTCAAAGAAGAGTTGATGCCAGTTACCCGGACACACAAACCACACAACAATTCAATGAAGAAAAAAAAATTATAGACCAATATCCCTCATGAACATAGATACAGAAATACTCAATAAAATACTCACAAATTGAATCTGAGAACATATGAAAAAGATGATCCACCATGATAAAGGAAGCTTCATTCCAGAGATGCCGGATGGTCCAATATACAAAATTCAGTCAGTATAGTACACCATATAAACAAACTGAAAGTTAAATTAAAAACAACTTGATTATCTCATTAGACTCAGAAAAGGACTTTGACAAAATTCAACACCTCTTCATGATAAAAGTCCTCAAGAGATTAGGGATACAAGAGAAAAACATACACAATAAAGGCAATTTATAGGAAGGCTATAGCTAACATCAAATCAAATGGAGAGAAATTCCATTAAAATCAGGAACAACACAAGGTTGTTCACTTTCTTGATATCTATGCAATATAATATTTGAAGTTTTCACTACAGGAAAAAAATAACTGAAGGAGATCAAGGGGATACAAACTGGAAAGGAAGAAGTCAAAGTAGTACTATCCACAGATGATATGATAATAAACATAAATGATCCTAAAAATTCCACTAGGGAACTCCTACAGCAAATAAAATCTTTAGGGAAATGTCTGTATACAAAATTAACTCAAAAAACCAGTAGGCCTCTCTACACAAATGACAAATGGGCTGAGAAAGAACACCTTTGACAGTTGCCTCAAATATTATAAAAATATCTTGAGCGTAATTCTTAGCACACACGTGAAAGACTTCTAAGATTAAAAAACAAAACAAATACCCTACAACAGATGGGCACAGGAAATCGCTTCTTAAGTATAACCCCAGCAGCACAGACACTAAGGGCAACATTGAATAAATGGGACCTACTAAAGCTGAGAAGCTTCTGTAAAGCAAAGGACACTGTCACTAAGACAAAAAGGCAACCTACTGACTGGGAGAAGATCTTCACCAACCCCGCAACAGACAAAGGTCTGATCTCCAAAATATATAGAGAACTCAAGAAACTAGACTCTAAAATGCTAATTAACCCAATTAAAAAAT